>NW_006921869.1:1025929-1053109 GCF_000298275.1 Orycteropus afer afer
GGACTATTCCTAAAGGTGCACTGTAATGTACCAAACAGTGTTTCTTTGCTATTCATAAGGTTTTCCCTGGCCAATTATTTGAGAAGTGGATGGCCTCTTCCTTCTTCCTAGTCTGTCTCAGTCTATAAGCTGGGCTGTTACCTGCGCACCAGGTTCATCTCGCTGGGTTTTAAACACCAGAGGCTCAGCCTCAAAACTCACGTCTACATTGTCACCAGAGTAGGACAACCGACAGACAAGTTTGTCCTGCTGTTGGAGACCTCTCGTATCACACCCACCTGGGTCCCTGTGGGATGACTGTTCCTCTGTCTGGCTTCCTGGCTTTTAATCCTCTTTCTCCTGCTTTTCTGGCCTGCTTCTTTGGGCATCCCTGTGTTGTCTCTCCTCACCTGTAACCCTGGGGCTGACTGCTCTTCTGTCCGGGTTCAAGGCTTTTATCCCCTTTCTCCTGCTCTTCTGGCCTGCTACTCTGGGCGTCCTTGCATTGTCTCTCCTCACCTGTAACAGAGTGAGGCCTTTAAATACTGCCCCTGCGCAGGTATCAGTGCATAAGATAATAGGGTCTTTTTCATGCATAAATACCTTCCAGGCCACTCTTAATTCTGCCCACTGGCTGTTATGGCCCTCCCCTTGATCTATTTAAATTGTTTCAGTGCTAGCCTGGATGGCTATTGCAGTGCAAATGGCTGGGTTGCCCCGAGCTGAGCCATCTGTGTACCAGGTGTTATTAGGTATGGGCTCATTTACTTCTTTGATATGGCCATTTAGCAGGGGAGTATATTCTGCTGTTTGGGTCATAGTTTCACTTATGTAGGTCTCAGGATCTGATGAAGCACTCAGGGGGCTGGTCTACAGGGTGCTCTGCTGCTGGAGGTAGGCGTGCCATCTCGTGAATGTTCCTACTTGGGCCACCCCCCAACTTTGGCTTGCTAAATTCTTCACACATCCTGCAATAGGGTAATGGGTCTTTACCATTACAGGAGCTTCTTTTGTGATATCTTCAAAATGCTAGAGACTTAAATAGATCACACATAATTGTTCCAATGGCTTATATCTCTGTCCCCCTCCTTTCCATAATTGGGACCAAAATCCTAATGGGACCTGCTTTCCCTGTTGCCTTTGCTACAGTCCCCAGCCAAATACCTTGGGGTAACTAGCAACATCCAGTTCACAAGGGATTCCATGTTCAATATCACCTAAGGGTTTTTTACCTGCTGGACTGCTACTTTAGTTGCCTGAAAGGCTTGTTGTTCTGTCCTGCAATCACAAATAACTCCCTTTTTTGCTAGCTTATAAAGGGGGTGTAGGATTTTGGCTAGGTTAGGGACAAAGGGTCTCTAACACCTCAACATTCCTAGGAATGTTTGCAATTCCTTAACTATAGTAGGCAATGGATAAGCATCTGTTTTATCAGTAACAGCTGCAGGCATGGTTTTAGTCTTACCCGACTAGATAACACCCAAGAATTTGACAGATAACCCAGGGCCTTGAAGCTTGGTAGTGTTTATGGCCCTCCCATCCTCGGCTTTCCAGATGGGCTATCAGTTCTGGAGCAGCATCCTCTAGGAGAGAAAGGTCATTACAGGTTAACATAACATCATCAATATAATGAAATGTGAAAATTCCTTGTGGAGGTTTTTGAAGGTCTTGAGCAACCAGGCCATGGCATATTGTAAGGGAGTGACAATAACCTTGGGTTAGGGTTTGAAATGTCCAGGATTCTCCTTTCCACTGGAAAATGAATTGATTCTGGCACTCAGGAGCTATAGGAACACTGAAAAATGCATTCAAACTCACTGCTATTGAGTTAATCCCGACTCAGAGTGACCCCTCCTTGGGTTTCCGAGGTGCTATCTCTGAGGTATTAGATTGCCCAGTCTTCCTTCCTAGGAGTGGCTGGGGGGTTTTAACCTCTAACCTTCTGGTTAGCAGTCAAATGCCTAGGCACTACCCCACCAGAGCTCCCAAAACACACGTTAGCTAGGTCTAATACAAAATGGTAAGTACTAAGGTGTTCACTAATGTTGTTGTTGTGTGCCGTCCAGTCGGACCCGACTCATAGCGACCCCACCTGGGGTCTCCAAGGCAGTATCACTACAGAAGTAGATTGCCCCATCTTCCTTCCTAGAAGTGGCTATGGAGTTTTAACCACTAACCTCTGGTTAGCAGTCAAATGCCTAGGCACTATACCACCAGAGCTCCCAAAAAACACGTTAGCTAGGTCTAATACAAAATGGTAAGTACTAAGGTGTTCACTAATGTTGTTGTTGTTGTGTGCTGTCCTGTCGGATCTAACTCATAGCAACCCCACCTTGGGTCTCCGAGGCAGTATCACTATGGAAGTAGATTGCCCCATCTTCCTTCCGAGAGTGACTGGTGGGTTTGAACCACCAGCCTTCTGGTTAGCAGTCAAGTGCTACCAGAGCTCCTTGGTGTTCACTAATAGTATTTAACAATCAGGCTATGTTAGGGAAGGTTGACCTAAAGCTGTTTTTGAGTTACTGGCAGAAGCCCTTTCTGTCCAGTGGAATTCCTTGGCTCTTTCTCTACCCTAGGGGCTTTTCAGTAGCTCTTAACATTCTTTCGCCTTAGCCTAGCACTTTCCCCCATGCAAACTGCAGCTTTTGTGGTTTCTGAGATGGGGTACCCAACCGCCAATTGGAGGAAGGACAAAAAAAGACCGTAATACTGGCTGGGGGCAGACTACCAGAGGGCATTGCACATGCCATCCATAAATATTTCATTATAAGGACCCAGAAATTCAGATGTATATATAGCATGCTTTGCTCCTAATTCCCAGATGAGTCCCTGCAGCTCTTCAAGAGTATTCCATCAAGGAGAGGTGCAGGGGATATCTCCCTCCGTGGGCCACGCTGCTCAGCAGGCTAAAATAATCCAGTTCATGAGCGGAGCATTTCCTGCTTCATTCTGAAACATATATAGCCTTTGCCTTAAGACAAAATGGGAAGTAACCAAGGCTATTTTAGATAATAACCATCCTAACACGATCACACCATCGGCCCCTGTATCCGACAGCCTTAATACCCAGGCAGGTACAGATTCTCCTTTCTGTCTGTGCTGGACAACTATATCAAGGAGTTCCCTGGTGATGCAGTCTTTTATTGTGATGTGTTCCTGTTCCTCAGGATGGGTGGTCAGACACTACCTGGGATGTGGAGCTGATTGTTCATTACTTTAGTGGCAATTAATTGCTGGGCTTGTAGGTGTTCAGTTGTGCTAATGCTGTCATTCCAGGCCTCACTTTCCTCCTGCGAGTCAGAGGAGTCAAGAGGGTGCCATTTCTTAGGGTCCCAATCAGCCGTAGCTATAACTGCTTAAATTTGTTGGTCCAGTAGGCCACACTCGGTCAATTTTGCTACATGACACACTAATATTTCTATAATTTGGTCAGATGCTTGTAGCTTGGTAAATAGCTTCTTTTGCATCAGATTGAGCCGTTCTTATGTCCCTTTCCAACCTTAGCTCTTCCTTAACTGTCTGCAGCTTATCCCTTAATTTCTGATATTCACTCTCCACTGTCTGCTCGACTTCTGAGGCAGCATGGACTGCATATAGCAGAGTCCATGCTACTGCTGCAACAAGCTCTTAGTATTCTCTTTTCACTTTCTCTAGTCCAGCACTCTGCAATACCTCTAATAGTCCCTGTGGCATTTTCAGGGCATCCCCAAGCACACACACAAATTCCCAGACAGCTAATAGCCTGGCAATGGCTCCATACATACTTACATCTAGCCAGTCTGAAATTTCACCAGTTACTCTACTCATGTTCATTGTTACCCTATGGGTAAGCTCTCTAGTTTCTCCTGGCTAGGCTCTGTAGCTGTCATGGGAATTTCCTAGGAAGTGTGAAGCTCCTCCATGAATAGGTTTGGACAAACCAAAGAATTTACCTGGAGGAATATCTAATGACATGAGCATTTTAATTAGAATAAGAGAAATGGGGATCAGGTGAGAAAGGATTTACAAGGCAAAAGATGAGAGAAAAGTAGGCTTACAAATGTTCCTAACAATTCAGTCTCCAGTGGTAGCCAGCTGGGATGAATCCAAGATGTCCAATAAACTCACTGATCTTTTGGGGGAATATTTATACCTGAGTCTGAGGAATTGGGGACAGGGTCTACATGACTGAGATTGGAAGGAAGGACCAGTTTCAGACTCAGTGGTGCCTGGCCACTTGGGAGGGGGTCCAGGGCAGTGCTTTAAGGGACCACCTGTGTTTGCTTTGATAAAATGCTGCTGGTTAGGAAGCTTAATTGCCTGAAGCTATTCTAAGGATGAGTTAATACCTGATGGGGTAGGTGGTTAATACATGACAGGGAGGGAGAAGGAAAATGACTTATAGCTTCTTATAAGTGTGGCTAAATGAGATGGGGTCTGAGACCCATTTTGGGGGGTTGCAGTTACTGACCATATAGGCCCCAAAGCAGATTAATGTTCACAAAGTCCAGGAGGTACAGCAAGGCCCCAAGGAGAATTCCTCTGCTTCCCTGGAAAGGGGGTATTAGGCCTATTACTAACACGCTGACACTGACCCAGATGACCGAGAACACTTGCATTATCAACTTCACTTTTATGAGCCAGAGCACCCCTGATACATGGCGTAAACTCCAGAAAGTAGAAGGGGACTGGGCATGAACACTTCTCAACTCGTGGAGATTGCTTTTAAGGTTTATAATAACCAAGACCGAGCAGGAGAAACAGAAGCAAAGAGAGATGAAGCAACGGGCTTCCCTGCTGGCTGCTGTATTAGGAAGCCCACGATGAGTCAACCCAACTGGGTAAAGCCCCTTGGGCCCACAATGAACTGAGGGGGAATAAATCAAGCTCTGTCCCTTAAGGAGGCTAGCCAAAAAAGATGGAGCCTCAGCAGTGGGCTTGCTGCAAGAAGGACTGGTATTGGAAGAGGGAGAGCCCAGAGCAGCCCATTCAAACAGGACCAGAAAGGGCCTAGACAGATGACAGTGATTGAGAGTGATGGGGCCCAGGGCTTCATTGCAGACTGGATAAAACTTTTCACCCACAAGGAGCCCCAGGTAGCTTAACAATGAGAAAACAACCTCTTGAGTTTTGAGTGGATATGGGAGCAACATAATGCCCCTCTGTTTCACAAAACAATCAACGTTGCCAGAGTGTTGGAAGACTGCATGTAAAACTTTTTTCAACTTCTTGAGTGCCTGTTGGAGAGTATGGTTTTGTTTGTTTGTTTGTTTGTTTTGTTTTTGTGATTTCGGTGAAGATTTACAGAGCAAATTCACTTTCCATACAGCAGTTCACATACACTTTGTCACATGACATTGACCACAGTTTACCACAATGCAACAGCTCCCCTCCCACTTCCTCCCCACAGTTACCTCTTCCCAGTGTCTCTCCCTCCATGGATTCCTGCCCCCTAAGCTGTCTCCCTGAACATAAGCAGCCATTCTTTCTCCCATGATGGTTCTCTCCAAGGAGTGTATCTACTTGAGGTAACTGTTGAACTCATATGCCTGTATTTTGTTTGTCTGGAAACCAAAGGTAAGGGTTCAATGCCAGATCTGAAGGACAGCTAGGGGCCATAGTCTCAGTGGTTCCACGAGGCTCTATTGGACCAGCAAACCATGTCCCCCCCACCTTTTTTTTTTTCCAAATGATTTTGAGTTTTGTTCCACATTGTTCTCCCTCTCTATCAAGGATCTCCTACATATATCCCCTTCCAAGTGGATGACAGTGGTAGATGGGCACAATCTAGTTCTGGTCTCATAGTCATATAGGCTGCAGATTGGATGGTGTACCAGTCGCTAGGACTAATTTTTTCCATGAATTTTGGTTTTCTTCATTCTTCTTTGCTCTGGACGAGGAGAGACCCATCGTTGCATCTAGATGGCAGCTTGCTAGCTTTTAAGATCCCAGTCGCTACTCGCCAAAGTAGGAGGTGGAACAATGTTTTGTATAGTATGTTATGCAACTTGAGCTTGATGTCCCCTATGACTATGGTGCCAAGCCTGCAGGTTCAACTACTCGGTCCCTCTGAGTATCTGGCTGTGACCAAGCAGTGACCACAACCTTGCCCTTGTCAGCTCTACTACACACCTAGGAATTTTGATCATTCACATAAACTTATAGGACCATTGTCTGACAACCCTATATATGTACTTTGATACACTCTGCATTTCATAGACATACCTAATCCTTCAGCCTGTCCACCCATCTATCCACCCATATACCTATGTTTGCCTTCATTGACAATGCAGTACTATATGTGCAAAAGGGTTCATCTTTGTTGTATGTACATCCCATGTACCTCTCTATGTCTGTCTCATCCTCAATGCTGCCATATTGGTCACTCACATTTGTTACATTGCCCTTCTATTCACCCAAATCAATACTTATCTCTATCTATCTAACAGTGTTCCCTCCCTTCCCCTCCCACTCCTGGTAACCAACAAAGAAAATTTCCTTCTATAGATAAAAGTTTCCTTAACTTTTACAATAATGGACTAATACAATATTTGTCCTTCTGTGATTGACTTAATTCACTCAGCATAATATCCTCCAAGTTCATCCATGTTATGTGGTGTTTTGCAGATTCTACATTATTCTTTAATATTGCATAGTATTTCATTGTGTGTATGTACCATAGTTTGGTTATCCATTCCTCAGTTGATGGACATCTAGGTTGTTTCCATCTTTTGCCTATTGTAAATAGTGCTGCGATGAACATGGGTGTGCATATATCTGTTCTTGTCATGGCTCTCACTTCTTTAGGGTATATACCTAGTAATGGAATGGCTGGGTCAAATGGTATTTCTAATTCCAACTTTTGAAGGAATCACCATACTGCTTTCCACAATGGTTGTACCATTTTACAGTCCCACTAGCAGTGTATGAGAGTCCCAATCTCTCCACAGCCTCGCCAGCATTTGTAATTTTCTCTCTTGTTGAACTTTGCTACTAGTGTTGGAGCAAGATGGTATCTCATTGTTGTTTTGATTTGCATCTCTCTAATAGCTAATGATCGTGAGCATTTCTTCATATGTTTGTGGGCAGCCTGAATATCCTACTTGGTCTAGTGTCTATTCATGTCTTCTGCCCATTTTTTAATTGGATTGTTTGTGGTTTTGTTATTGAGGTGTTGGAGTTTTCTATAAATTCTAGAGATAAGTCCCTTGTCAGATATGTCATTATCAAATATTTTTTCCTAATTTGTATGTTCTCTTTTGACTCTTTTGGAGAAGCCTTTGGAAGCACATAAAAATTTAATTTTTAGAAGGTCCCAATCATCTTGTTTCTCTTCTGCTGTTTGTGCATTTTGAGTTATGCTTCATACTCTGTTTATGCCATAGTCTATATTACAGCTCCTAAATTTGCCCCTAGATTTTCCTTGAGGAACTGTATTGTTTTAGGTTTCACATTTAAGTCTTTCATCCATCTGGAGTTTGTTTTTGTGTATAGTGTGAGCTACCAATATTATTTCCTTTTTCTGCAAATGGACTTCCAGTTTTGCCCACACCATTTATTAAATAAATATTCTCTTCCCCATTTAATGGATTTTGGGCCTTAGTCAAAGATCAACTGACTATAGGTCCATGGATCTATTTCTGAGTTCTCAATTGTGTTCCATTGGTCTATGTATCTGTCATTAAACCAATACCAGGCAGTTTTGACTACTGTGGCTGTATACTAGGTTTTGAGATCTGGCCATGTGAGACCTCTTACTTTGTTCTTCTTCTTCAATAGTGCTTTGCTTATCCGAGGTCTCTTTCTTTTCCATATAAAGTTAGTGTTTGGTTTCTCCATATCCCTAAAGAATGTTGATTGGATCAGGATTGGGATTGCATGGAATGTATAGATTGCTTTGGGTAGAATTCACATTTTCACAATGTTCAATCTTCCTATCCATGAGCATGGGACTTTCTTCCATTTATGTAGATCTCTTATGGTTTCTTGAAGTAGTTTTTGATAGTTTTTTGTAGAGGTTTTTTGTGTCCCTGGTAAGATTTATTCCCAAGTTGTTTTTTTTTTTTTTTTTTTTTGGTAGCTATTGTAAATCGTATTTATTTCCTTATTTCCTTTTCAGCCATCTCTTTGCTGATGTAAAGGAAACCAACTGAGTTTTGTATGTTGATCTTGTATCCTGCCACGGTGCTAAATCTTGCAATTAGTCTCCAGTAGAGACTTTTGCTGAGTCTCTTGGGTTTTCTAGGTGTAGGATCATATCATCAGCAGATAGGGATAGTTTGACTTTTTCCTTACCATCTGGATACCTTTGATTTCCCTTTCTTGCCTTATTGCCCTGGCTAAGTTCTCTCAGAACACTTGGATGTAAGAAATTAGGAGACTAGAATTTATTTTAGTAATAATAATAATAGCACTAACAACCATAATTAGTAAACTCTCAATGAATGTTAGTGAGGTGCCAGCACTTTATATGAATTGACTCAAGTAATCCTTACAGCTCAACACAGTGAAAACTCTTCTTGTTCTCACTTTACACATAAAGAGGCTGAGGCCCACAGAGGGTAAGTGGCTTGCCCAAGTTATAGCTATTCAAGATATCCAGGCTCGTTTTTATTACCCCCTTGCCTATCATAGTCATTGTCGCCCTTTTCTATTTTACTTATTACCTTGTTCTTGAGGACAGTGGAAGTTAAGTAAGAGCTGTACCTTTCTGTGTTGTTGTAACTTCTCTCAGCACACCCAATTCCCCATCTATCACATCTCCAAGCAGCAAACTTTGCTTCTTCCTGTCCTCTCTCTGAATGTTGCTGAAAGAGCTGTTGCCTGTTGTCTTTGCATTTTCCAGCTGCTTCAGCTCATCTGTAGTTTTGACCTTCCTGATGGGTCCTTTCCATCTTTTCTCTCCATCTGTGCTGATAACCTCCTTCTGTCTTTGGTGCTTCTCTTACTTAAACCTGAGCAGTCTCAGTTCCTCATCTTACTTTCTCCTAGACTGTTGATAAACTCAAGTGTCTCCAAACTCTTCCCTCTTTGAGACTTAGGCCCTTGTATCTCAGTGGTTTTTTTTTTTTTTTTTTTGTCTTTGTACCTTTAGCATCTGCCCTTCCTGACATTGTAGGTTCTATGAGGTGCTTCACAATTTTGGGGTCATTTGGTTTGACCTCCATGGTTCCTAAGAGGTGAGCACCCCCTAACCTCATTAAGTCAGGTAGACATTTGGACAAGGCCCACACTCAGCTCACTGGCATCTGGATGCCCAGAAGACCAAGGGGCTTGTGTGGGAGTAGGGGGCTGCCTGGACTCAGTGCGGAGGGGGTGTAACCATAGACAAGCACATGTTTTCATGCAAATAGTGCTTTTTACACATTTGTTTGCTGATTTACTGTTTACAAAGCATTTCAACAAACACAATATCATAAGATGCTCACAATGACCCTGAGAGATAGACTTGATCAGCCTCATTTTAAGGATGAGGAAACTGAGGATTAGGGAGGCAGACTGATGAGACCAAGGTCACACAGCTAGTAGAATGGAGGAGGATTCTATGTCTTATGACCCCTCATTTTCACTGTGCCACACTGCCTGGTGCCAGGCATATTAGAATCTGATCATGGGCTCCTGATATAAATTTTATAAATTTTATAAATTCTAGGCTCCTTGCCTGGACAAGACTGTATGCTTCTTGAGCCAAGAGACCTACTTGTGACCACCTCAGCCAAGCTGGGCCAGGAGGTGCTCAATACGTTGGCAGCACTTGTTTGAAAAGCCTGACATCAGAGGCAGACTACAGTCAGTACCTGACCTCCTCGTACTAGGGCTACAATCACTCCTTGAGTGTGAGCATAACCTATCTGGTCCTGCTGGTGCACATAGTAGATACAGAACTGAATTGCACACTGAACCAGGGTGGGAAGGGGTGGGGCAGAAGTCAGGGGCTAACGAGGGCCCTTGAACAAAGTATTAATTCTACAATAGAAACAAGCACTATGCAAACAATCCTGTGTCCCTCTTTCCCCAAGTTTTTGTCCCAGACAAACCAACACGGCCTTGTTTGCCCACCCACAAAATCCTCTTGCCTCTAGCTTTTACCGTGTGTACTGCAACCAAGACTGTTCTGTGCCATCTCTGGCTCCCCCCACCTCACTCCTCTTTGGCTCCTCTGACCTTCCCTTTTCCCCTCCCACAAACTAAGTCTTCTCTCCATCCCTCTCTATACTCATCCCTCATCCCCACATATTTCCCCTTTTACCTAAATTTATAGTTATCTGGCAGGAAGTAGCCCATCTCGCAATCATGTCGAGCCCGGAAGATCTGTTTCAGCAGGTTCTGCTTGCTGAAGCCATATCCATTCAAAACACAACCCCCAAAAAGGAGCTTCCCTCCAGCAAACATCTGTTGACAGACAGGAAGGAAACAGAGGGAGATGCCCTCAGCACATCAGCATGAAGTAATAAGGTAGGTAAGTTTGAAGCTTAGAGGACAGGGCTGCAGCAGGCCTTGCAGAGCTTGGACCAGAATTTAGGTCTTTGGTGGTCCAGGAAGGGGTGCTGCCCACCTGAGTGGTCCAGTGGGGTGTGGCTGAGCCCAGCCCCTGGCCAGGCTTCCAAGTCAAAGCACAGCCTCACCCTCCCAACCTTAGCCCCCTGATGGGCACTTCACCCACCCTCCTAGCTCACTGGGACCTGAAGGATGTCTCCCTGTTCAGAGACCCCACCCTGCTGCCTATAGCTGTCTAGCACACTCTGCTTCTCACCCCACATATCTCTGTGCACACCCAGCTCTCCCCAGGATAGGGCAGGCATCTCATCCTGCTCCTCTCTGTAACCCCATCTTCCTACATGTCAGTCTCCAAAAGTCAGAGACCTGTCCAAAGATTTATTTATGGACAAGGATACTCATCATGGCACTATTTGTTATAGAAAAAAAAAACAAAAAACCTGGAAATAACCTAAATGTCCAACAAAGGGAATAGAGATATTAATGCAGTCATTAAAACTCAGGTGTTACAAATGATTTAAAGACCTGAAGAAATGTTCATGATATCATTTTACTTAACAAAGCAGGATCCCAAACTATACATGAAGAAAATAACTGCAAGGCCAGACACCAGTATGTGTGCAGTGGCCCTGTGCCTATACTCTCTGTAATATAATGATTATTATTATTTTTTTAATTGTGATTTGAGTGAAAATTTACAGAGCAAATTCACTTTTCATACAGCAGTTCACATACACTTTGTTTCATGACATTGACCACAATTTACCACAATGCAACAGCTCCCCTCCCACTTCCTCCCGATAATTACCTCTTCTCTGTGTCCATCCCTTCATTCATTCCTGCCCCCTGAGCTGTCTCCTGGTGCATAAGCAGCTCTTCTTTCTCACATGATTGTTCTCTCCAAGGAGTGTATCTACCTCACGTAAATGTTTGGCTGGAAGCCATAGGTGTGGGTTCAATTCCAGACCTGAATGGCAGCTCGGGGCCATAGTCTCAGTGGTTCCACCAGGATCTATCAGACCAGCAAACCTGGTCCCCCTCTTTTTTTTCCTCCAAATGATTTTGAGTTTTGTTCCACATTGTTCTCCCTCTCAATCCAAGATCTCCTACATAGATCCACTTGCAAGTGGTTGACACTGTTAGCCAGGCATCATCTAGTTCTTCTGGTCTCATAGCCATATAGGCTGCAGATCAGATGGTGTACCAGTTGCTAGGACTGATTGTTTCCATGAATTTTTGGTTTTCTTCATTCTTCTTTGCTCTGGATGAGGAGAGACCCATTGTTGCATCTAGATGGCAGGTTGCAAGCTTTTAAGATCCCAGTTGCTACACACCAAAGTAGGAGGTAGAACAATGTTTTGTGTAGCATGTTATGCCAATTGAGCTTGATGTCCCCTGCGACTATGGTCCCATGCCCGAAGGTTCCACTACTCGGTCCCTCTAGGTAGCTGGCTGTGATCAACCAGTGACTACAACCTTGCCCCTTGTCAACTCTACTATGCACCTGGGAATTCAGATCATACACATAAACTTATAGGACCATTGTCTGCCAACCCTATACATGTTCTTGGGTACACTCCCCGCTTCATTGACATATCTACTAGTTCAGCCTGTCCACCCATCTGTCCACCCATCTATCCACCTGTATTAATGATTATTTTCTAAATTATATTTTCCAAATTTTCACTAGTGGACATGTTTTTTTTTTTTTTTTAGCAATACAGTTTTTAATGTAACCAAACCAAACCAGTTGTGTTGAGTTAATTCTGACTCATGGCGATCCCACGTGTACAGAGTAGAACTGCTCCATAGAATTTTCAAGGCTGTGACTTTTCTGAAGCAAATTGCCAAGCCTGTCTTCCAAGGAGCCTCTGGGTGGGTTCGAACAGCCAACCTTCAGTTAGTAGTTGAGTGCTTAACTGTTTGTACCACCTAGGGCCTCCTGTTTTTAGTATAAAGGTTATTTATAAATATAATGAAAAGAAATTGATTATCTGAATTAAGCACTGGAATTGACTCAATGGCAGTAGGGTTTTTTGTTTGTTTGGTCCCTTCATTGTCCTGGGATGGGGAACACATTGAGTAGGGCTGAGGGATGGGGAGGGGAGGCTGTGCTCCAGCCCCATCTCCCTGTGCTGGGTGACCCCAAATAAGTCCCTCCTCTCTCTAACATCTGCATGGGTGGGAAGCAGATCCCAAAGCCCACCCTCCCACATTGTCCCTATATTTCTCATTCCTCCCACATCTGTGACTGGGCTCCTGCTTACCAGAACCATGCCCTGTATCACTGCATACTTCTTCACCATCAGGGGCGGGTTGTTCTGCAGAGGGCTGTCTGGGTCGTACCGCAGCAGGCGATAGGGGTCACGCTGGCACTGCCAAGACAGAAATGTCCAGGGTTGCTCACTCCATGCCAAGAAGTTGTTGGTGTTGTTATTTGCCATTGAGTGGATTCCTGAGTCAAGAAGACTCACTTGGATTCTGGGATTGCTGTCCAGGCCTGTGCCTGTCTGAGTCCTGGAGCCCTGTTCAACACTACCTCCCAACTCCTGCCAAGGCTATTCCACTCCCGTATGCACTGTTCCATGGTGAGCTGACTGTCCCCAGAGGCAATGGGTGCACTGAGGGCTCTCCACTGGGGAAGGTCAACAACTCCCCACCATCTTTTGGGGTACACAGAACACACAACAGCTCCCTCTGCCCTGGGATAAACCTTTGGGGGATTTAAAGCTGAAACACATGCTTCTGGTATACCCATTTCCAGGCTGAGACATCTGTTTCTCACAGGACCGGGGATTCTTCCTCCTGCGACCCCAAGCTAGCTACCACTCTAGATACCTGCAGGTCTTTGAATCTAGTACAAGGCTGGAACTGTACCCATTTAGACTGTACCTCAATTTAGACTAAAGTTGGTCTCTTTCACCTCCTCCATTCTGGACACTACAGATCCATTAATGCAGCCAAAGTGATGTTTTTCAGTTTTAATCTGCCTTTTATTTCCAGGTGCCTCCAGCCACCTTGCTGAGTCACACTGACCTTTCAATTAAAAATGGTATGCCCAGATGGCTCCCAGTGCTCAGATTTTCAAGGTAAGAGAATGTCAGGGAGCATTTCTGCCCTTGTGATAGATAGGCCACGAGTCATGGTGAGACCAGCCACCACCTCCAGCCTTTGCACCCCTCACTTCCATTGCCCAGACCTTCATCTGCTCCATTCCCATTCAAGCTGTTCATAGTGGGGCTGGAGCACCCAGAAATTTCTGTTGCTTAGGGACAATTATGAATAAATAGCTAAGAGCCCCAGGGTAAACTAAAGTCAACTCTAAGTCCCATGTGGGGAGGATTAGATCTGTTTCGTACACTGATGGACATAGAGCATGCATGAAACAAATATTCATGGAATTTAATGAAATCAGAAGTTGACTTCAGAAAACAAATGTGGCTTTGATGTATGAGACTAGTGAAAGGGCTTGTGACTGGCTTATTCTGACTTAGAATAAAAGAGTGAGTGGTCCCAAGTCCTCAGTTCCTGGCAATGGCTGGGGTACAAGCTGAGGGAGCAGTAGGGCTCAGGGAGGCTGTGCTCACAGGAGGAGGAGCTGGAGCAATGTCCACCCAGACATCACTCACTAAGATATATGAAAATTCAGCACTCGGTCCTCTGTGGAGAAGACCTTGCAGCAGAAGGGGAAATAAGGTTAACATATTGGAGTCTCCCAGGGCAAGGAGGACTTAAAGATGTCACCACATGGACACAAAGCTTATATGTCCACATGCGTCCTCTGGCTTAGTCTGGGGACATGGCCACTGTTGATTTGTGGTAACATTGTCAATGACTCCAGACTTTGAGGATGAAGACTGGAGACTTAGGGATGACTGTGCTGGGGTACAATGGCAGGTTAGGGCTACGTGTATGCTGTGAAGCCCTTGGGCCCCTTGACTCCCTTGAGACTTCACCATAAGGAGCTAAAGCTCAAGAAGCTCTTTTGCATAGAAGAAGAAAGGGCCCCTGCCTCTGCCAGAAACACTCAGCCAATTGCCAAACCTCATCCTCCTGGGGGACTCACCAGCCCTCTGAGAAGTAGCAAGTACACCTTTCCCAGCTTCTGCAGTGCCTGCATCTACCCTCCGTGCATGGACCTCATCAGGGCTTTTAGACCTTGTCCCCACCTTGCTGGTAGCTCCTGCAGGCACAGTGTGTATTAGTTAGCCATGGGGCCCAGGGCTTACTTGGTCCAGCTCATAGTGGGTACTCGGGACTGTCTGCAATCAGACTGTGCCTGGAAGGTGGTAGGGAACACAGTCTGTGCTGTAAATAGTCACAGAAATAAGTCATCACAACTGTGGTATGTGCTCCAGAGGAAAAGGGCAGTGAGTGCCCTGTGTCTTAGCATCAGAAAAGGCATCCACCTTGATGTGGTGACTCATCCTGGGATGGAAGTGGGAGAGGGAGAGGGAGATGGAGATAGAGAGGAGGGACAGATTGTTCTGACAGGAGCAAGAGTGTGAGCAAAGGCTGAGGAGAAAAGGGGCTGAAAGATGGCTAAATGGGTATCTTCTCCCCAAGATGCCAAACCACTCCTGGGCCCACGAGACCTTTCCCCGGGCTCTCTCCCCAGCCTGAGTCCCACTACAGCCTCCCCGGTGGCCTTCACCAACCTGGATGCAGGGTGAAGCACGGCCTTGCTGCTGGTGACTGTAGAGGGTGTCCAGGAGCCACTGAAGCTGGGCTGTTCTGGCTGGGTTTTGGACTGAGATGATCCCGAACACAAGCACCTGGCTGGGGTCACGGGGTGCTGACAAAAAGCGCTCCAGCTCCACGTCAGACACCAGGGGTGCCTTCACGATGCATTTGCAGCCTGCTCGGATGTCCTCCTTACGGATGAGCTTCCGCAGCATCAGAGGGCAGTTGTAGGGTGAGGCTGCCCAGGAGGTGGGGCTGCGCACCAGCTCCTGGGCCTTGGCCCTGCAAGGAGAGCACAGGGCTAGCACTCAGCAGACAGGCTCTGGCCTACCTTAATCACCCCTGACCAGGATGGAGGAAGGCCCCCTGAGGAATCTGGCTACAAGCAGGCCCTCAGCTGGCTTCCCCACCAATGTGCAGTGCTGCTGGCTAAAGATAGATGCCCTGACTGCTCTGGTCCTCGGTGTCCTCAGGTACAAGGTGGGAATAAGAAACTATTCGTTTATCCATTCATTTATTCAAGCAAAATATCAGAGTCATCCTTCCCTCCTCTTTCTCTTGCACTCACATCCTGTCCAAGCTGTCAGCAAGCCTGTCTGTTCTACCTGCAGGGCAGAGCCAGAATCCTATGACTTGTCCTGCCCTCCACTCTTACCAACAGACTCTAGGTCTCCACCTTGTCTTTCCAGGATGCCTGCTGTTACCTCCTAAGGGGTCATCTGTTTCCTTCCCTGTTCTCACTTTAGTCTAATCTCTACTCAACATTCAGAGGGATTCTGTTAAACCTGAGCCAGGTCACATCACTCCTTTCCTGGAAACTCACTAGTTGTTTTTCCTCTTTTGCAGAATAAAAGCCCAAGTGCCTATAATACCCTTTGAAGATGGTTATGATCTCCTCATACCCCTGACCGCTCTTGTTCGCCTCTGGCCATTCTTACCTTTGTCCAGCATGTTCCTGCCTTGTTGGCCTTTTTGCTTATTGGCCAACCTCAAGGCCCTTGCTTCTGCTGTTTTCTCTGTTTGGTGTGCTCTCCTTCAGACAGCCACACAACTCACTCTCCCTTCTCCTTTGAGCCTTTATTCCGATGACACTTTCTTAGCAAGATCTGCTCTGATCACCACGTTTGGAACTGCATCCTTCTACCTTTCTACACTCTCTCCCTTTCCCTGCTTTCTTTTCTCCAGAGTATTGCTCACTATCACACACCATCCAGTTCTTTATTTTGATGATTGTACTTCTTTCCACTAGAACCTAAGTTCTGTGAATTTGTGGATTTAAAGTATTTTGCTTAATAGAGTGTACTTGTTGTTGTTGTTGTTAGGTGCCATCAAGTAGTCTCTGACTCAGAGCGACCCTCTGCACAGCAGAATGAAACACTGCCTAATCCTTTGCCAGCTTCATGATCCTTGCTATACCTGAGCCCATAGTTGCAGCCACTGTGTCAATCCATCTTGTTGAGGGCCTTCCCCTTCTTCGTGGACCCTCCATTTTACCAAGCATGATATCCTTCTCCAGGGAATGGTTCCTTCTGAGGACATGACCAAAGTAGGTGAGACAAATTCTGACCACTGTTGCTCCAAGGAACATTCTGGCTGCATTTCCCCCAGGACAGATTTGTTAGTCCTTTTAGTAGACTGTGATACTCTTAGCATTCTTCAACACCACAACCCCAAAGCAAATCTTCTTCGGTCTTCCTTATTCATTGTCCAGTTCTCACATGCATAAGAGGTGATTGAAAATACCATGGCTTGGGTTAGGCACACCTTAGTCTTCAAGGAGACATCTTTGCTCTTCTTCACCTGAAAGAAATCTTTTGCAGCAGATTTATCCAATGCAATGTGTCATCTGATGTCTTAACTGCTGCTTCCTTTGGTGTTGATTGTAGAACCAAGTAATATGAAATCCTCGACAACTTCAATCTTTTCTCCATCCACCATGAAGCCATTTATTGGATCAGTTGTGAGAATTTTAGTTTTCTTTATATTGAGGTGTAATCCATACTGCAGACTGTGTTCTTCAATCTTCATCAGTAAGTGCTTCAAGTCATCCTCATTTTCAACAAGCAAAGTTGTGTCATCTGAGTATTGCAGATTGTTAATTAATCTTCATCCAGTCCTGATGCCACATTCTTCTTCATATAATCCAGCTTCTCAGATTATTTGCTCAGCATATAGATTGAATAAGAACGGTAAAAGGATACAACCTTGACACACTACCTTCTTGATTTTGAACCATGCAGTCTCCCCTTGATCTGTTCGAATGACAGCCTCCTGATCTAGGTACAGGTTTCTCATGAGTACAATCTAGTGTTCTGGAATTCCCATTCTTCTCAATGTTATCCATAATTTGTTATGATCCACACAATCAAATGCTTTTGGATAGTCAATAAAACATAAGTAAACACCTTTCTGGTATTCTTTGCTTTCAGGTAAGATCCATCTGACATCAGCAATGATATCCCTCATTCCATGTCCTCTTCTGAATCCAGCTTGCAGTTCTAGAAGTTCTCTGTCAATATACTGCTGCAACCATTTTTGAATTCTTTTCACTAAGATTTTACTTGCATGTGATATCAATGATAATTGTTTGATAATTTCCACATTTTGTGGAATCAACTGTCTTTGGAATGGGTACAAATATGGATCTCTTCCAGTCAGTTGACTCGGTAGCTGTTTTCTAAATCTCTTGGCATAACCGAGTGAGTGCTTCCAGCGGGGCATCCGTTTGTTGAAATATCTCAGTGGGTATTCTGTCAATTCCTGGACCATTGTTCTTTGCCAATTCCTTCAGTGAAGCTTCAACTTCTTACTTCAATACCATTGGTTCTTGATCATATGCCATCTCCTGAAATGGATGAACATCAACCAATTCTTTTTGGTGCAGTGACTCTGTGTATTCCTTCCATCTTCTTTTGATGCTTCCTGTCATCATTCAAAATTTTTCCCATAGAATCTTTCAGTATTGCAATTTAATTTTCCATTGCTTAATGTTTTTCCTCAATTCTTTCAGCTTGAGAGATGCTAAGCATGTTCTTCCCTTTGGTTTTCTAACTCCAAGACTTTGCACATTTCATTATAGTAATTGGCTCTGTCTGCTCCAGCTGCTCTTTGAAATCTTCTGTTCAGCTCTTTTCTCTTGTCATTTCTTCCATTTGCTTTAGCTACTCTCCGCTCAAGGGCAAGTTTCAGAGTCTCTTCTGTCATCCATTTTGGCCTTTCCTTCCTTTCTTGTCTTCAATGACTTCTTGCTTTCTTCATGGATGATGTTCTTGATGTCATCCCACAATTTCTCTGGTTTTTGGTCACTGGTATTAAATGCATCAAATCTGTTCTTTAAATGGTCTCTAAATTCAGGAGGGATATTATTAAGGTCATATTTTCACTTTCATGGACTTGTTTTAATTGTCTTCAACTTCAAGTTGGACTTGCATATGAGCAGTTGATGGTCTGTTCCATAATCAGCTCCTGGCCTTGTTTTGGCTGATGATACTGAATTTCTCCACCACTTCTTGCCACAGATGTAGTTGATCTGATTCCTGTGTATTCTATCTGGTGAAGTCCACATGTATAGTCATTGCTTATGTTGTTGAGAAAAGGCATTTCTTTTGGTCTTGCAAAATTCTATCATGTGATCTCCAGTGTTATTTCTATCACTAAGGTCATATTTTCCAACTACTGGTAACTCTTCTTTGTTTCCACCTTTTGCATTCCAGTCACCAGTGATAATCAACACATCTTGATTGCATGTTCAGTCAATTTCAGACTGCAGAAGTTGGTAAAAATCTTCAATTTCCTCATCTTTGGCTTTGGTGGTTGGTATGTAAATTTGAATAATAGTAGTATTTACTGGTCTTCCTTGTAGGCATATGGATATTATCCTATCACTGACAGCACTGTACTTCAGGACAGATCTTGAAAAAGTCTTTGTGATAATGAATGCCACACCATTCCTCTTTAATTTGTCATTCCTGGCATAGTAGATCACATGGTTGTCTGATTCAAAGTGGCCACACCAGTCCATTTCAGCTCACTAATGCCTAGGATATTGATCTTTATGCATTCCATTTCATTTTTTGACAACTTCCAATTTTCCCAGATTCATACTACATACATTCCATGTTCCAGTTATAAACAGATATTTGCATCTGTTTCTAGTCATTTTGAGTTGTGCCACATCAGCCAATGGAGATCCCAAAAGCTTTACTCTGCCCAAGTCATTAAGGTCATTTCTACTCTGAGGAGCCCGCTCTTCCCCAGTCATATTTTGAATGCCTTCTGATCTGATGGGCTTATCTTTCAGCACTATATTGGACAATGTTTCAGGGCTCTTAATAAAGTTTTCCAGTAATATATCAGAAAGTATTTCACTGCTATTCATAAGGTTTTCACTGCCCAATTGTTTGAGAAGTGGATGGCCTCTTCCTTCTTCCAAGTCTTCTTAGCCTGGAAGCTCCGCTGAAACCTGCCCACCATTGGTGGTAACCTTGCTGGCATTTTGCAACAAATTGCAAAAAGGCTATGCCTTTTGGTGGCATAGCCACCAAAGGATGACAAACTGACAGACAAGGTCATCTCCTTTAGCTGTTCTTAACCTCTCTGCACCTGCTAACCTTGGCAACAACCTTAAAATAGAGCCATCCCCAAGCAAAAAGCAGCCTCCAAGCCCTGGGCCTGCCTACCTCAGGCCCCAGCCTTAAAATAGAGCCTCCCCAAAGTGAAAAGCAGCTTAGTACTTAGAGCTTAATAAATAGTAACTCACTGCCGTTGAGTCGGATCTGACTCATAGCAACCCCTCCTTGGGTTTCCGAGGTGGTATCACTATGGAAGTAGATTGCCCAACTTTCCTTCCGAGGAGTGGCTGGTGGGTTTGCACCTTTGCCAGCCTTCCAGTTAGCAGTCAAATGCCTTAGGCACTACATCACCAGAGCTCCCTAGTAAATAGTAGCACTAGGCAAATAGTAGAGAGTCAAACAAATATTTATTGGACACCTATTATATAGCAGACACTATTCTGAATTCTTGGGAGGGTTATGAGGGTTGTTGTATGTAGATGGTGATAAAAACCAAAACCAAACTCATTGCAGTCCAGTCGGATCTGACTCACAGCAACCCCTCCTTTGGTTTCTGAGGCAGTATCGATACGGAAGTTGATTGCCCAGTCTTCCTTCCAAGATGGTGATAAGCACCATTTAAATATAAAGTGCAGCCATGATTTTGGTAGCATAGTGCCTAAGGCACTTGACTGCTAACCAGAAGGCTGGTGGTTCAAACCCACCAGCCACTCCTCGGAAGGAAGATGGGGCAATCTACTTCCGTAGTGATACTGCCTCGGAAACCCAAGGAGGCTTTGCTATGAATCGTGTCCAACTCGATGGCACATAACAACAACAACAATATCTTGCATAGGGTTTGGCATTTTACACCATCCACATCCCTAAAGTTAATCCTAGTCCCAGCCCTAGTCCTAACCTTAACACTAGCCCTACTCCAGCCCTAGTTCTGGTCATAGCCCTAGCCCTAGCCCTAAATATAACCAAAATAAAATCCAACTTCATTTTTGATGAAAACCCTAAGGTTTCAATAGAAGGGAAATTCCCCAATAGAATTCAGGGCATCTATGAAAAGGTAACAGCCAACATTGTATTTAATGGAAAAAGACAGAGCTATCCCCTTGAAATCAGGAACAACACAAATGGGCCCACTCTCACCACTTCTATTCAATATTATATTAGAAGTCCTTGTCAGAGAAAAAAGATAAGAGAAAGAAAAAAAGGTCTCAAGAATGGAAAATAAGAAATAAAATTATCTCTATTTATGGATGATATGATCCTACATACAGAAAATCCCAAAGAGTCTGTAAGAAAACTACAGCTAATAGAGGAATTTAGTAAAGTTGTAGGGCACAAGGTCATCAAATAAAAATCAATGGGTTTCTATATACTAGAAATGAGATATGAAAGAGAAATTAAGGAAACAATTCCATTCACAACAGCATCTAACCGAATAAAATACCTAGGAATAAATTTAGCCACAGATATGAAGGACTTATGCAATGAAAATTATAAAACATTGCTGAAAGAGATTAAAGACAATTTAAATAAGTGAAAAGATGTTTCATATTCATGGCTTGGTAGGTTTTATATTGTTAAGATGTCGGTACTATTCAAAGTGATCTATAGATTCAACACAATGCCAATCAAAATTCCACCAGTCTTCTTTACAGAAATAGAAAATACTAATCCTCAACTTTATATAGATTGGGGAAAGGGCTCAAATAGATAAAGCAATGTTGCAAGAGAAGAACAAAATAGGAGGACTCACACTTCCTGATTTTAAAACACAGTATACAGCTACAGGAATCAAAACAGTGTAGTATTAGTATAGCAATAGACACGTAGACCAATGGAATAGAATGAGAATCCAGAAATAAATCCACACGTCTATGGTTAGCTGATTTTTGACAAGGGTGCTAAGTCCATTCAATGGGAAAAAAGGAGTATCTTCAATGAATGGTGCTGGGAAAATTGGATTTCCACATATAGAAAAATGAAACAGGATCCATGCCTCACACCATACACAAAAACAAATTCAAAATGGATTAAGGACATAAATGTGCAAACTGAAACCATAAAATTCTTAGAAAAATAATCAGGGGCAATGATGTCAGGTGTAGCTTTCAACAATATTATCTAATACCATGACAAAAGCACAAACAGCAAAAGACAAAATAAATAAATGAGACTTCATAAAAATTTAAAAAAAAATTGCTCATTAAAAGACTTTACCAAAAAAGTAAGAAGACAGCTACCAACTGGAAGAATACCTTTGGAAACCATATATCTGACAAGAATGTAATAAGCAATACACACACACACACACACACACATAACTTTTATAACTTAACAACAAAAAGACAAATAACCCAATGATAAAATAGACAAAGGACTTGAACAGACATTTCACCAAAGAGGAGAGTCAAATAGCCACCAAACACATAAAAAGTTAGCCATCAGAAAGACACAAATCAAATCCACAATGAGATACCACTTATCCATAGCTGGTAGGAATGCAAAATGGTGCAGCCATTATGGAAAACAGTGTGGTGTTTCCTAAAAAACTGAGTATAGAACTACCATATGATCCAGCAGGGAGCACTGATGGTGTAGAGCCTAAGGCATTTGACTGCTAACCAGAAGGCTGGTGCTTTAAATCCAGCAGCCACTCCTCGGAAGGAAGGTTAGGCAATCTACTTCCATAGAGATACTGCCTTGGAAACCCAAGGAAGGATCACTATGAGTTGCGATTGACCAAACGGCAGTGAGGTTTTTTTTTTTTTTTTTTAATATGACCCAGCACTTGTACTCCTAAGTATAGACTCAAAAACTCGAAAGCAGCTACTCAAGCAGAGAGTTGTATACCAGTGTTCATCACAGCACTATTCACAATAGCCAAAAGGTAGAAACAGCCTAAATACCCATCAACAGACAAATGGATAACAAAACTATGGTACATACACACAATAGAATACTATCCAACTTTAAAGAATAATGAACAATCTGTAAAACACCTCATAACATGGATGAACTTAGAGGACATTATGCTGAGTGAAATAAGTCTACCACAATAATTAGTCCATTATTGTAAAATGTCAAGGAAAGGTTTACATACAGAAGGAAACTTTCTTTGTTGGTTATCAAGGATGGGAGCGGTGGGGAGGAAAAATTTCTAACTAGGTAAGAGACATATATTGATTTGGGCGAAGGGAAAGGCAATATACCAATATGTAGACAGGCAAGATGATCAGATATGGGTAGGTGAACAAGAATATACCCATGACAATATAGGTTTGGCAGATGATATTTCTATACACATATTTTTATGTGCTGTAAAAATCTCTCTCTCTCTCTCTCTTTCTCTCTAAGAGCAAACAGGGCACAAAGTTATGATAACTTCTTAGCCCCAACCAAACACTTTGAGGGAGTGAGTTGCTGGGCCTGCAGGTTCAGGACCATAGTCATAGGGGGACATCAAGTTCAGTTGGCATAACATAGTACAGAAAAACATTGTTCTACATCCTCTTTTGGTGAGTAGTGATTGAGATCTTAAAAGCTTGCTAATGGCCATCTAAGATACAACTACTGGTCTCTCCTTGTCCAGAGCGAAGAAGAGTGAAGAAAATCAAAGATGCACGGAAACAATTAGTCCAAGGGACTAGTTAGTGGACCATGGGAACCTCAGCCTACACAACCCTGAGACCAGAAGAACTAGATGGTGCCTGGCTCCCACTGCCAACCACTCAGAAAGGGATCAAAGTTGAAGGTCCTAGATATAGTGGGAGAAAAATGTGGAACAAAACTCAAAATCATAATAGAAGGACTGCTTATGCACAGGGAGACAGCTCAGGGGGCAGGAGGCCATGGAGAGATGGACACAGGGAAGAGGTAACTATGGGGAGGAAGTGGGAGAGGAGCTGTTGCATTGTGGTAAACTGTGGTCAATGTTATGAGGCAAAGTATATGTGAACTGCTGTGTGGAAAGTGAATTTGCTTTGTAAATCTTCACCCAAATCATAACTAAAAAAATCATAATAAAGACCAGGCTAACTGGTCTGACAGAGACTGGTGAAACCCCCAAGACTATAGCCCCTAGTCACTCTTCAGGCCTGGAATTGAACTCACTCCCATAGCTTAACCTACAGCTAAACAATAGACAGGCCTATGAAGTGAACAATTACACCAAGGAAGTATACTGCTTAGAACAATTAACCATGAGAAATCAAAAGGGCAGCATTTGCACAGGGAGAAATCTCAGAAGGCAGGAATGCATATGAAAGAATGACACAGGGAAAAGGTAACCACAGAGGAAGTGTTACTTTGTGGGGATTGCAGTCGATGTCATGAAACAAAATGTATATGAACTATTGAATAGAAAATTAATTTGCTCTGTAAACTTTCACCCAAATCACAATAAAAAGTTTTTTAAAAAAGAAAGAAAGATTAGATAGGAAATTTAGGGGGCAATATTTTATGTTAATGAGGAAGGAACAACTCAGAAAAGAAAGATGAGAATGGTTACACAACCCAAAGAACATAATCAACGTCACTAAATGGTACATGTAGAAACTGTTGAGTTGGTATATATTTTACTGTGCATATTCTCAACAACAACAAAGTAAATAATTTTTTTTACAAAGATGGATAAATTCAAACACACAAAATAAAAAACCAAAAACCTCTGCCATGCAAAACCAGCATAGACAAAGACAAATGACAAATTGGGGGATGTATCTGATATTCTTATGTCAGACAAGGGGCTACTTTCCCTACTATGTATAAAATTGGAAATGAAATAGAAAAAGTTAAACCCAAAAATACAGTCAAAGGAAATAAACAAAAAAATTACAGAATAGGACACAAAACTGTTTTTTCAAATTATGAATGATGCTTAATTTCACTTTAAATAAGACATATCTGAATCAAAACTATACTTATTACCTATTGGATTGATAAAAATCCAAAAGGTTTGATAACACATACTATTGACTGAAGTGTAAATTGGTATAACTCTTAGGGAAATTAATTTGGCAACAACTCTTAAAATTATATATTCAGATGACCCTTGATCCAGCAATTCCATATTTTGAGTTTATTTACAGATCACAGATACACATGAGAAATGATGAATATATATGTGTGCATGTTTGGGTGCACGTGCATGTGTGAGTATGGTTACTGCCTGCAGCATTTTTTGTCATCGGAATAAGGGATTGGATAAATAAATCATGTTGTTGTTATGTGCCGTTGAGTCAGACCCGACTCATAGCGACCCCTCCTTGGGTTTCCAAGGCAGTATCACTACGGAAGTAGATTGCCCCATCTTCCTTCCGAAGAGTGGCTGGTGGGTTTGAACCGCCAGCCTTCTAGTTAGCAGTCAAGTGCCTTAGCCACTATGCTACCAGAGCTCCCAAAATCATAGAGCATGAATATAATGAATCAAAAAGAAATAAGTAATTTATGAAACAATCTCTAAGATATATTAAGTGAAAAAAGCAAGATATTGAACAGTGTGTTTAATACGATACTCTTTTAGCAAAAAAGGGGGAGGAAATAAAAGATATTTGCATTTACTCCTATAGACAGGAAAAACTGGTTGGGTTTTACCAGCGAGGCACCAGCAGGTGATTAGAGGAAAGGAGGAGCAAAAGCTTGGATATTTTTTTCCCCAGCCTCCCCACCCTGTGGGGTCACAATGGGCTTGGACCCCTCAGCCACAAGCCAATGTTCCTGTTGGAAACTCCTTCCCCACTGCACTCTCTCCATCCAGCTTCTGGTAACCTTTCCTCCTCTTGCTCTTTTCTGTTCTGCCTATTGAATCCAACCTCTTCAGCTTGGGCTGTGGTGTCCTCATCAGCTTCCCATTTCAACTTGACTTTTCTCTACTCTTTAGTCCTGCTCTCACATTTGGAAGAATGCCCCTGTCCGCTTGCTCTGGCCTATCCAATTCTGGAAGTCTGACACCAAAGTTCCTAAGTGAGCAGCTTCTCCCCACAGTGCTTGTCTAGAGGTGGGCTGCCTTTCCAGACAGGACAGCTGCCTGAGTAGCAGGAACCTACTTCTCCTGCTCCACACTTTGCTGTTCAGCATCCTCTCTAGAACTCTTGGGGCTAGAAAAAGGGTTAGGAACGGGTTCTGTTCACTCTTGCTTAGTGTTCCCTTCTAGAGAAGAAGTACTATCTTCCAGCCTCCCGCCTAAGTCTCTCCCTGTCCTCTTTGCTGCTTTGTTGCCATTGCCTGAGGAAAATCTAGCCAAAGTGTATGGTAAATCACTCTTGATGTAATAGACAAACAGATTTGCTAGTTTTGTGTCTACCTCCTTTCAGTGTTCCTGAGGGTGTCTAGAAACAGATTATCACACTACTCCACTTTTTTATAGAATTTACAGCTTAAACAACACTTTTGCACATCTTATAGTCTTTGCTCTTTACAGAAACCCATAGGGTGAGGAGAGACAGGGCAGGAACTCTCATAGTTTTAGCAAAGGAGCTCTGGAAGTGTAGTGCATAAGGCATTTGACTGCTAACCAGAGGCTGCCAGTTCAAACCCACCAGCCACTCCTCAGAAGGAAAGTTGGGCAATCTACATTGGTAGTGATACCTCCTCAGAAACCCAAGGAGGGGTTGTTATGAATCAGATCCAACTTGAAGGCAGCTTTTAGCAGTCAAATGCCTTAGGCAGTATGCTACCAGAACTCCTATTTTAACAGATGAGGGAACTGAGATTTTGAGAAATTGAGTGAATTAGCTAAGAACATCTGTTACTGAAGAGTACTTAAGAGCTCAATCAATTCCTAAAACCTTCTCAGGGCTTTAGGACTGTGATCTATGAAGTGAGGAGACTGATCTCTGGGCTCAAAGAAGGAAAAGACTCATTGAATAGCCCTGTGACAATTTATAACAATGGCTTTGAATGGGTTTTGAGATCTCTCCACCTGGGTCGAGGTTTCTGTTCACACATGTACCAGTGCAAACTGATAGGTGGGTGTACAATTGCAATTTGAGCTTTTTACTATCACTCACTCTTCCAAAACATACTTTTCTCCCACTCTTCCCCAAGTAATGACTCATCATCATTAAGTTACTTGAGCCAAAAACCTAAGTCATCCATAGTATTTCTCTTTCTCTTTTCCTACATCCATCAGTGAGTCAGTCCTGTTAACTCTACTTGTAAAATTAATTAGAAATCTGCCATTCTTTCCTTCCCACTATCACATCATCAATGAAATGTGGATTACTAATAGTCTAATGACTTTGATTCTACTCTTGTTACCTTACAATCATTTCCCCATAGAGAAATCAGAGATGTTCCACTTTTTTTTTTTTCAGTTTTAAGAATACTTGTTTTATTATAGTTTTTGAACAATAACGTGATCTACATGGTTGGGAATGACAGGCATAGGTTCTATGATTTGAGTTAACAATGTGCGGTTTACTCCCATTCAGGTACTGTCAAAACAGTAGAACTTTGCAATTTCTTTTTTTTTTTT
>NW_006921869.1:1056889-1060069 GCF_000298275.1 Orycteropus afer afer
TCAGCCCACCTTTCTCTTCACCTTCTCCGTTTGTTCCCCAGCCACCGTGCACAGTCTTCCATGCAGTCCCTGGCTAGCAGGGTGATTTTTGGGTTAATTCTTAGGTCCTACCACTGCTCGGGAATCTCCAAGCCCTGTCGTCTGTGCCGTCAGGGTTGCTCAGACCGCTGCCAGACTGCAGCTCCGTGTGTCTCCTTTTTTGGTATTTTCACACAAATTCTTCTGCTAGTTGGGGTTTAGTCCACTTTTGTATCCTTCCCTTCAAGGCTCAGGGCTCCAAGATTATCTTCTGTGTCTGTGTTAATTGTTTTCCCTTTTCTTTGTTGAAGAGTATGTGTGCAGTCCTTCTGCCTAGTCCGCCATCTTGCCAGAACTCGAGATGTTCCACTTTTGAAAAGGCTGACTACAGTGTTTAAGATCAGTTCTCCTTTTGAGAAAAACTAGAAAAGCTCAGGATTTTTTTTAAAAAAATATATTTTCAAGGCATTAGAGATCTTTCAAGTCAGTGGCAAGATGCAGGGTCAGGATTTGGATTGAGAGAAATCAAGAAAAGTGAGTCTGACATTTAGAACTGTTTTGCCCCTCAAGGTAATTGCTGATTCTAAAAATGAAACCTGGAGTGATAGGATGAGAAACTAATCAGAGCTTCTGATAGGCTCATAGAACCAAACCAAAAAAACTCACTGCTGTCGAGTAGATTGCGACTCATAGCAACCCCTCCTTGGGTTTCCAAGGCAGTATCACTATGAAAGTAGATTACCCAATTTTCCTTCCGAGGAGTGGCTGGTGGGTTTGAACCACCAGTCTTCTGGTTAGCAGTCAAATGACTTAAGCACTACACCACCAGAGCTCCCCTCATAGAACTGGAAGGAGAAAAATGGGAGTTCAGGGCCTACCAAAGAAGAAGGTCCCAGCAAACAACCCAGGCTTTTGGTTGAAGACCTGAAGAGTTATATTCTAGGAGCAAAGGTGACCAAAGTAAAGATATATTGTCATAAAGATTAAAGCACAGCTTCAATCCCTGTTTAGATGAGAGTTATTTGCCCCCAGCCTAGTTGTCTATTGAAAGCAAAGGTAAATTCTCTCTGCAGGAACATTATTACATCATCCAGACAGCCTCAAATTACCTCTACACTTTTCATATACAATGTCTGGCATACAGAAAAATAAAAATGATCAGATATACAAAAAGGCAAGAGTTGGCTGAAAACTATGAGAAATAGACCTACAAAGGATGCAGATACTGGAGTTATTTGACACAGACTTTAAAGTAACTATGCTTAATATGTACAAAAAAAAAATAAGAGACAAGATGGAGAATTTCAGCAGAGAATTACAATCTAAGAGAATAAAATGGAACTTCTAGAGTTGAAAAAATAGAATAAATGAAATCAAGAACTTGAGATTAGTTTTTAGAGCAGATACTCACTCACTGCTGTCGAGTCAGATCCGATTCATAATGACCCCTCCTTGGGTTTCTGAGGTGGCATCACTATGGAAGTTGATTGCCCCATCTTCCTTCCAAGGAGTGGCAGGTAGGTTTGAACTCCCAGCCTCTGGTTAGCAGTCAAATGACTTAGGCACTAAAGAAAGCATTAGGAAACTGGAAGACAGGTCAGTAGAAAATACCCAGACTAAAGTACCGAGGGGGGAAAAGGATGGAAAATACAGAAAAGAGAATAAGAGACATGACCTCAGTGAAAAGGTGTAACATGGATGTACTTAGAATCCTAGAAATAAAGGAGAAGAAGGAAGAAGAGTAGGAGAGAGACAAAAAAAATATTTTAAAAATCAATATTTAACAAAATGATGGCTGAGAGAGATTGATTCAAGATTGTGGATGAGGCAGATAGACTACCTCTACAAACAAGACCAAGAAAAACAAGTGAAATGGATATATATGACAATCCTGAAACCCAGAGCTTCAAAGGAAAGAATAAAGAAGTAGATCAAATACCAATTAAAGGAAGAGGTCAAATGAAAGCACTGAACAAAGAGGCATACAGACCAATGGACTGGCTTAGCACAGTGTGGCCATTTTGAATTAGTGCAAGCATTGTTATAATTGGGGCAGGAATGAGATAAGCAGCTCTGCTTGCCCAGCACTGCACCGGCCACCACATCAGTGATCAGCGACCAGAGAGGAGTGATCTCCTCCCATACCCTACACAACCTCTTGGTGACCAGATGTGCTGCCCTCACCCGCACTGCCAGTGCTGTGCCACTTTTTTTCCTTCTTAGTTCTTCCTTCTTTTCCCTCCCTTTTTTCTTCTTTCCTTTTGTCCTTCCCCACCACCCTTATTTTGGATCTTGTGGAGCAGGCAGCCCATCCAAATAGACAATTACAAGACACATCAAAATCAATCATCCCAAAACCAAAGCAGCTTGGTAAAAATGAAAAGTCATTTACAAAGAAGGACCAATAAGACAGCTCTGATTTCTCATCAGAAACCATGCAGGCAAGAAAGCAATGAGATGATGTATATAAAAATTTGACAGAAAAAATTGCCAATCAAGAATTATATATCCAGCAAAATTGTCCCTCAAATAAAATGGCAAAATTAGAACATTTTTGGGTAAATAGAAATTAGAGGAATTTGTGAAAAACAGACCAACCTTATAAGAATGCTAAAGGAAGTCCTTTGGACAGAGTACAAACAATGGCATACAACAGCATGAGATTAAGACATACGATGACATCACCCGAAAGTCAATCCAGATATAGCTGCATCAAAAATGTGATATATCTACAAGGCTGAATATAGAAAAATAGAGATGCCAATTTATAAACAATGACAATTACAAAGCAAAAAAGAAGGAAAAAGTTTATAGTTGTAGACTTCCAAATGAATAGGAAGTCAAGATGGTATCAAGATAAAGCATACTTATTTAAAACTTGGGGAAAAAAATAATAAATTACAGGGTAAATTCAAAGTAAATTAACAAACCTTCTTGCCAAAATGAAAAAGAAGAAAATCATAAAGATTCAGTAAACACTAAAACAATAGCTATGGAGGAAATTATGAGAAAATCTGTAAACAAAATGAACTCAGCATAGAAAATATATGAAACAAAGAAACCATCAGCATCACAACAACAACAAAAAAAAAAACCACAGCAAAATAACATCAGAAAATTCATATCTATTAATAATTACACTGAATGTAAGTGGATTAACTG
>NW_006921869.1:1067422-1086662 GCF_000298275.1 Orycteropus afer afer
AATCTTCACCCAAATCCTAATAAAAAAAAAATAATAATAAAAAAAAAAGAGACAGAGAGTGGCAGAATGGATAAGAAAACATGACCAATGAATATGCTGCCTACAAAAAACACACCTTAGTCACAAAGACAAAAATAAGGTAAAAATCACAGGATGGAAAAAGATAAATCAAACAAATGGCAACCCCAAAGAAGCAGGAAAGGCAATATTAATTTTTGATAAAATGGTCTTTAAGGTAAAAACTAGCATAACCGAGAAGGATGGACACTATATAATGATTAAAGGGTCAGTCAAAAAAGAGAACATAACCATAGTAAGTATCTATGCACCCAATGAAATAGTGCCAATATACATGAATCAAACTTCAACAGAATTGAAAAAAGAAATAGACAACTACACAATAATAGTAAACCCATTGCCATCTAGTCAATTCTGACTCATTGTGACCCCAATAGGATTTCCAAGGCTGAAATCTTTATGGAAGCAGAGTGCCTAATCTTTCTCCTGTGGAGCAGCTGGTGGATTCAAATCACCAACCTGTTGGTTAGTATCCAAATGTCTTACCACTGTGGAACCAGACCACCTTAAAATAATAGTAGGAGACTTTAATACTTTTTTTTTTTTTTTTTTAGTGTTCTCTCCCTTTCCCTCCCACCCCTGGTAACCAACAAAGAAAATTTCCTTCCATATATAAACCTTTTCTTGACTTTTTACACTAATGAACTAATAACTATACTTGTCCTTCTATGACTGACTTATTTCACTCAGCATAATGTCCTCCAAGTTCATCCACGTTATGAGGTGTTTTGCAGATTCTACATTATTCCTTAGGGTGCGTTAGTATTCCATTGTGTGTACGTACCTCAGTTTGCTTACTCATTATTCTGTTGATAGGCACTTAGGTTATTTCCATCTTTTTGCTATTGTAAATAGTGCTGCGATAAACATGTGTGTGCATATATCTGTTCTTGTCCTGGTTCTCACTCTTTTAGGATATCCAGTAATGGGATTACTGGGTCAAGTGGTATTTCTAATTCCAGCTTTTTAAGAAATTGCCATACTGCTTTCTACAGTGGTTATATCATTTTACAGTCCCACCATCTGTGTATCAGAGTCTCAATCTCTCCGCATCCTCACCAGTATTTGTTACTTTCTGTCTTGTTGAACTTTGGCATTAGTGCTGGGGTGAGATGGTATCTCATTGTTGTTTTGATTTGCATCACTCTGATGGCTTAACAATCATGAGCATTTCTTCATGTATTTGCTGGCTGCCTGAATATCCTCTTTGGTGAAGTGTCTATTCATGTCTTCTGCCCATTTTTAATTGGATTGTTTGTCTTTTTGTTGTTGAGACATTGGAGTTTTCTATAAAGTTTAGAGATAAGTCCCTTGTCAGATATGTCATTGCTGAATAGTTTTTCCCAATCTGTAGGTTTTCTTTTGACTCTTTTGGGGAAGTCTTTTGAAGCACATAAAATTTAATTTTTAGAAGGCCCATTCATCTAGTGTATCTTCAGTTGTTTGTTTGTGCATTTTGGGTTATGTTTGACAGTCTGTTTATGTCATATATAAGGGAGCTCTGGTAGCATAGTGGGTAAGACACTTGCCTGCTAACCAGATGGCTGGCGGTTCAAACCCACCAGCCACTCCTCGTAAGGAAGGTTGGGCAATCCTACTTCTGTAGTGATACTGCCTCGGAAACCCAAGGAGGGGTCGCTATGAGTTGGGTATCCCTAATTTGCCCCAATTTTTTCCTTGAGGAACTTTATAGTTTTAGGTTTCACATTTAAGTCTTTGATCCATCTGGAGTTAGTTTTTTGTGTATGCTGTGAAGTACGGATCTTGTTTCATTTTTCTCCAAATGGATATCCAGCTTTGCCAGCAGCATTTGTTAAAGAGACTACTTCTTGCCCATTTAATAGATTTCAGCCCTTTGTCAAAAATCAGCTGACCATGGGTTGATGGATCTATTTCTGGGTTCTAATTCTGTTCCACTGGTCTATGTGTCTGTCGTTGTACCCGTACCAGGCTGTTTTGACTACTGTGGCTATATAGTATGTTTTGAGATCTGGAAGTGTGAGACCTCCTACTTTGTTCTTCTTCAATAGTGCTTTGCTTCTTCGAGGTTTCTTTCCTTTCCACATAAAATTAGCAATTGATTTTTCCATGTCCTTAAAGAATGCTGATGGGATCTGGATTGAGATTGCATTGAATGTATAGATTGCTTTGGGTATTAACATTTTCACAATGCTCAATTTTCCTATTCGTGAGCATTGTATGTTTTTGCATTTATGTACATCTCTTATGGTTTCTTGGAGTAGTGATTTGTGGTTTTCTTTGTCCAGGTCTTTTGTGTCCCTAGTGAGATTTATTCCCAAGTATTTTATTTTTTGGTAGCTATTGCACATGGTATTGATTTTCTTATTTATTTTTCAGCAATCTTTTTGCTGGTGTAGAGGAATCCAATTAATTTTTGTATGTTGATCTTGTATCTCACCACTATGCTAAATCTCTCAATTAGTTCCAGTAGATTTTTTTGTGATTCTTTTGGGTTTTCTATGTATAGGATTATATCATCAGCAAATAGGGACAGTTTTACTTCTTCCTTACCAATTTGGATGCCTTTGATTTCCCTTTCTTGCCTTATTGACCTGGCTAGGACTTCCAATATAATGTTGAATAGAAGTGGTGATAGAGGGCATCCTTGTCTACTTCCTGTTTATAAAGGGAATGGTTTCATTCTCTCTCCACTGAGAATAATATTGGCTGCTGATTTTGCATATATGCCCTTTATATGTTTAGGAATTTCCCTACTATTTCAATTTTTCTGAAAGTTTTTAACAGGAAATGGTGTTGGATTTTATCAAATGCCTTTTCTGCACCGATTGATATGATCATGTGGTTCTTTTCCTTTGTTTTAGTTATGTGATGGATGACGATTGTTTTTCTAATGTTGAACCATCCTTACATACCTGGTATGAGCCCCATTGGTCATAATGCATTATTTTCTTGATATGTTGTTGGAATGTATTGGCTAGGATTTTGTTGAAGATTTTTCATCTATATTCATGAGGGATGTTGGTCTGTAGTTTTCGTTTTGAGTGATGTCTTTGTCTGGTTTTACTATCAAGGTTATGCTTGCTTCATAAAATGAATTTGGGAGGATTTCATCCTTTTCTATGTTCTGTTACTTTAGGTAAGTAGAATGTTTCTAGAAATCTGTCCATTTCATCTAGATTTTGGAATTTGTTGGAGTATAGTTCTTCATAGTATATTGATATTATCCTTTTAATTTCTGCTGGTTCTGTTGTGGTGTCACCCAATTCATTTCTTATTTATGTTATTTGTATTTTCTCCTTCTTTTCTTTTGTTAAATTTGTTAGTGGTTTGTCAATTTTATTAATCTTTTCAAGAACCAATTTCTAGTCTTGTTGATTTTTTCTATCATCTATTTTCTGTTTCATTTATTTCTGCTAGAATCTTTATTATTTCTGGTGACTATAGGTGCTTTTTTTTTTTTTTTTTTGCTGCTCTTTTACTGTTGGTTTAAGGTGTCAACTTTGGCTCTTTTTTTCTTTTTTGATGTGTGCATTTATTGCTATACATTGGCCTCTGATCACTGCTTTTGCCATCTCCCAAAGATTTTGGTATGTTGTGTTTTCATTCTTGTTTCACTCAAGGAATTTTTTTAATTTCATTTTTTATTTCTTCTATTACCCAGGTGTTTTCCAGGAGGGTTCTGCTGCCTCTGCTGCCACCGTCTCTCTACCAAGGTGGTCCAGCCCAGGGATCTTGGGTCCAAGGACATGCTCCATTCTTGATTCTTCTTCTGTCTTGGTGGTAGTGAGATCCCCCCTTTCCACCTCTGGGATGGCTCATTTGAAGCCTAATGAGATGGAAAAACTGACCAATCTCCACATTAGGGTTCTATATAACTTATATGCACAGTCCCACCCCCCGAAAGGGTGCTGTGTACCTTATTTACATTATTAACAAGCTATCCAACCCCCTTGATGGGCCACAAAGCACCTCACATTTACAAAGGACCACCCAGACACTTGGTGGGAGTCACAAAAACCATGGCTAGAAGAGCCATATTAAGTAATTCACTATACTGCATAATGTTAAAGAATAACAATGAATTGGTGAAAATCCTACTAAAATGTATGAACCTGCAGGACATTCTGCTGAGTGAAATTAGTCATTCACAAATGGACAAATATTGTATGGGACATAAACTACAAAAAATCTAGGAAAGGTTTACACACAGAAAGAAACATTCTATGAAGGCTATTGGGGTCGGAGGAATATGGTAGGTAAATGACTAAGGGTAGAGACACATTAACTTGGGTGAAGGGAAATGCAATATATAATAAGAGGGAGGTTAGCACAAAATGATCAAGGCAAAGGAAAACACTGAGAGGAGCTCAAGAGTTAAAGGTAACAAAGGTAAATACTATTACGTACAGAATACTGCAATAAGAGTAATAACTATAACCTCTGAGTAGATACATAGATAGACATGCAATCTGAAGAGATGTAGGAATGAGGATGGCATTATACCCACAAATATACATAGATTTGAGAGAGAATATTTCTACATACATATTTATGTGTACTACAAATATATTCATGAATATACTAGAGCATACAGGGGACAAAATTATGAAAACTTCTTAGCCATAATCAAACACCTTGAGGGAAGGAGTTGGTGGGCCTGTGGTCTCAGAACCATAATCTTTGGGGATACTAAGGTCAATTGGCAACATAATCCACAAAGACAATGTTCTACATCCTACTCTGGTGAGTAGTGACTAGAGCTTTAAAAGCTTGTGAGCAGACATAAGGTGCAGCTACTGGTCTCTCCCCATCCAGAGCAAAGAATAATGAAGAAAATCAAAGATTAAAGGAAATAATTAGTCTAAAAAACTAATGTACCACATAAACCTCCATCTTCACAACCCTGAGACCAGAACTAGATGTTGCCCAGCTGCTGTTGCTGACTCCTTTTAAAAGGATCACAATAGGAGGTCCTGGGTAGAATCTAAGAAAAATGTGGAACAAAACACTAAATCGTGATAGACCAGGCTTATTTGTATGGTAGAGACTAGTGGTATCCCCGAGACTATGGCCCTTATACACTCTTCAGGACTCCATAGTTCAACTTTCAGCCAAACAATAGATGAGTCTTATAAGGTGAACAATAACACCAAGGAGGTATGCACTCCTTAGAATAAACAATCATACGAACTCAAAAGGGCAGGGTTTGGCCAGAGATAAAGCTCATGAAGGAGGAAGGGATAGAAAAGAATGACACATGGCAATGGTAAAAATGGGGGAAGTGGGAAGAATGCTGTTACTTTGTGGGGACTGCAATCAATATCATGAAAAAAAAAATCTGTGAAATTTTGAATAGAAAAGTAATTTGCTCTGCAAACTTTACCCAAATCACATTAAAAAGCAAATAATAATAGTAATAATAATTGAGAAATTTTCTGAACTGATGAAAACAAGATATGCTATAAATAGGATAAACACAATGAGAATCATAGAAAAGACAATAAAAATGTAAAGAGAAAAAGAAAAAGGTAGAGAGAAAATTAAAAAAAAAAAAAACTCATAGAAAAAAAGACCCATTATCTTCAAAGGTGTAACAATAAGTAAGACAGCTGACATTGAACAGAAATGACAGAAGATAGAAAACAACAGAAAAACATCTTCAAAGTGTTAAGAGAAAATAACATCATGTTGTTGTTATGTGCCGTCAAGTCGGATCCGACTCATAGTGACCCCTCCTTGGGTTTCCGAGGCAGTATCACTACAGAAGTAGGTCGCCCAACCTTCCTTCCAAGGAGTGGCTGCTGGGTTTGAACCGCCAGCTTTCTGGTTAGCAGTCAAGTGCCTTAGGCACTACGCTACCAGAGCTCCTAACATCAAGTTAGAAGTCTCATTTTATTTCCTTTTTTCTTTCCTGGCTTTGCCCCAAGGCTAGTCCCAGTAGCAGAATTGCACTGCCATGGCAGTGACAGCAATGACATGGATACTGTCTTGGGAGAAAATTCATCTCTCTGGATATAGCAACCAGGAAAAAGGATCCCTCATGTGCAAAGAAGGAGCTCTGGTAGCATAGTGCCTAAGGCACTTGACTGCTAACCAGAAGGCTGGCACTTCAAACTCACCAGCCACTCCTTGGAAGGAAGATTGGTCAATCTACTTCCATAGTGATACTGCCTCGGAAACCCAAGGAGGGGTCGCTATGAGTTGGGTCCGACTCAACGGCACATAACAACAACAAATGTGCAGAGAGCGTGAGTAGAATCTGTGATTTTTAAAAAATCTCTTTTCTGTTGTCACTTCACTGTACAGGCAGGCCCAGTCATGGAGAACTGTGCCAATGGCCACAATTCTGAAGACTGGAAAACAGAGCTCTTATTGCTGTAGAATATGGGTGAAAATCATGCAGAGTGAGCAGGAAAAGGGAGTCTCCTAACTCCCTGTCTAAACTGATGTAAGCCTGGGCTCAGGCTCAAGTTGTGCATATATTAAACACTGCCCAGGAAGCATAGCAGATTTGAGAACTGCATATAAACCACTGTTCAAGTCCTAAACTAATCCTTGAGTACCTCAGATGAAGGGCAGACCTAAACAGCTTTGTAAAGGCTTTGAAAATTTAACTGAAATTAGAATTACCACCCTAAGATTGCAAGCAAGGACTTTCAGTCTGAAAATAACCAGTTGATTGGTAAAGCAACACACAAAAATAATCAACATTCCTAGAAGACTTTAAAAGGACCTAGAGTCTGACAACAAAATATAGAAAATACTTAGGATATAGTTCAAATATATTTGTCATACCAAAAATCAGCAATATCTATCCAAAGGAAAAGGCAGATGCCAATCCTGAGATGATCCAGATGTTGGCATTACCAAATAAAGATTTTAAAGCAGCTATAATCCTCTATAAAATGAATGAAAGATAGAAGCTCTTAGTCAAGAAATAGAAATTATAAAAAGAATCAAAAGTTTTAGAATTGAGAGATACACTATTTGAAATAAAAATTAATTGAATGGTTTCAATAGCAAAATGGAGAAGATGAAGGAAAGAATTAGTGAACTTGAAGACAGAGCAATAGAAATAACCCAATCTGAAGAAGAGAGAGAAAAATGATTGAAAAAAGTTCCAGTGCCCTGTGGGACAATGCACTACAAAAGAGGCAAAGTGGGTAAATCCTACCTTTGTTGTTAGCTGTGTGGTAAGGATCAGCATGAATCCATTCCACGAAGTGTGGACATGAAGCCAGTCTTCAACTTGTCACTTCATTCTCATTGTTAGCCACTCATGCAGTACACACTTTCCAACATTAGCCACTAGGAGACATTAGACTAGACAACATTAGGTCAGAGATCACAAGTTAGATGAATTTTGTCCTTCAGACCAGCTGCCCACACAGCACTTCTCTGACCCTAGGCACTCTAGCTAGGTCAGAGCTTACAAGTTAAAATGACACAATCCTTCAGATATTCAGCCAAATAGGTAGACCCCAGCCATAAACTTGGGAAGTCCACTTGACACCTCAACTTTCTGCTCTTCTGGTTTCACACTATCCCTTCCGGATGCCAGCCACAAACCAGAAGTCCACACAGTACCCTTACTTCCTGATCTGCAGGCTCCCACTGTCCCTTTGGATTCATTAAGCCACTGGAATGACTCACAGAATGTCATGGAAACTATACCACACTTACGACTACAAATTTATTAAAACCAAAAAGGATACGAATGAAAAGACATATAGTGTGAGGTATGGATGAGGTCCCAGTGTGACGTTTCCATGTCTCTCTTGAGAGAAAATGTTCCTGTCAACCAGGAAGCCCTCTGAAAGTCTAAGCTCAGTGCCTTTATTGGCCTCACCATGTGGTCATGATAGAGTACCTCATACTCTCTGAGACTAGTTAACATCAGGTTCCAGGGTCTCTCTTGGTCTGGTCAGGCACCAGTGTATTAGCCTCAGGTATGGTCTTGTTCAAAACAACTAAGAATAAAGGCCAAATTGCTTTCTGTACATCACAGACAGTATAAAAAAGTATAACATTTGTGTCATGAGGAGAGGATAAAGAGATTGGTGTAGAAAAATACATTTGAAGAAATGCAGACCAAAAATTTCTTAAACTTTAGTAAAGGATATGTATTTACAGATTCAAGAAGCTCACAAATTCCAGACAAGATAATATAAAACCTCATTCAGACACATCAAAATCAAACTGCTTAAAACCAAATATACAGAAAAAGGTCTTAAAACAACCAGAAAAACAACAAACAGAAGCTACACGTTACATATAGGGGAAAAATAATGACTGAGCATGAAGACCACAAGACAGTGGAACAACATCTTTAAATCGCTGGAAGAAAAAAAAAAAAAAACTGTTAAATTGTACTCTTATATTCAGTGAAAATATTCTTCAGGAATGAAAGCAAAATAATGACATCTATCTTCAGATTAAGGAAAACAGAGAATTTATTATCAACAGATCTTCACTGAAGAGATGTCACAGGAAATTCTTCAGGCTGAAGGAGAATGATCTCAGAGACAAACTTAGAACTTGAATAATGAATAAAGAGCAACAAAAATGGTCAATATCTTTGTAATGTAAAGAGTGGGAGAGTCAAGAAACTTATATGGTTGTAAGGCTTCTACATTTTCCCTAAAGTGGTAAGATATCAAACCTAAATACAGTGTGATAGGAAGGCATACATAATTTAAATCCTAGAGCAAATACTTAAAAAATTAAAAAGCAAAGAGAATAACTGAAAATCCAGTAGATTAAAACAAAATACTAATTAAAAAAATAATAATCAAAAAGAAGGCAAAAAAGGAAGAAGAGAGGAACAAAAAAGCAGAAAGATGAACAGAAACATAGTAACATGGTGGACTTAGATCTGTATTAGAGGTTAAATTCTAAAGCACTTGGGTTGTGGAAGACTGCAGTGTACAGTGGGAGCCCTAACTCCATTTTGAGTCCTGACATAAGTTCAGACACCATTTGAGTTCTTTCTGACAATTAAACCAGCAATGTAGCTATGCTTAGGCAAGTCCAGGGCAAACTGCCCTTAAGGAAGAGTGTGGTTGAAAGTAGATTATGCCCACTCAAAGAACTTAGGAACTTGCCTGGGTGTGTCCTTAATGATTTACTGAAAATAGCTGCATGTTATCTAATTTAAATTAAAGGTTGGGGGTCCCTGTATACTAGCCAACTTGAGACTATGACTCAGGGCCATATCCATGTAGCCAAGTGGTCAAGCCCCAGAACAAATCCTATAATGTTTTTAATCTTCAATTATGTACATACCCAATTATGTTCCTTTCTCTGCATCTCTAAGTCCTGTCTGGTGTGACATGATGAATTGATATGCAACCAATCATGATTTCATGATGATTTCTTTTGTACTCTGTCAAAAGTAATGGACTTTCTATACTTTGTACATGCTGATGGTTTCCCTCATCCTGGATGATTGTCTTTGTCTTTGTCATGTCTAAGGCTTAATAAAAGGTTCTCTACAGAAATGTCTTGAATCTGGGGTCTTTTTTCCCCTACCAAAAATCCAACTATATCAATAGTTATATTAAATACAAATAATCTAAATGTACGAATTAAAGACAGAGTGTAAGATTAGATAAAATACAAGACCTATCTATGTCATTGCTGTTAGGTGCCATTAAGTATGCTCTGACTCATCGTGACCCTATGTACAACAGAACAAAACACTTCCTGATCCTGTATCATCCTCACAATCTTTGCTAAGCTTGAGTCCATCGTTGCAGTCACTGTGTCAATCTGTCTTATTGAGGGGCTTCCCCTTTTTTGCTAATTCTCTATTTTACCAACCATGATATCCTTCTTCAGGGACCAGTCCCTTCTGACAATATGATCAAAGTATGAGGGATGAAGTCTAGCCATTCTCACTTCTAAGGAGCATTCCACCTATTCTTCTTCCAAGACAGATTTGCTGTTCTTCTGGCTGTCCATGGTATTTTCGTTATTTTCACTAACACTACAATTCAAATGCTTCATTTCTTTTTCAGTCTTTCTTATCCATTGTCCAGCTTTCACATGCATATGAGGCTACTGAAAATACCATGGCTTGGGTCAGGTGACATCTTTTTTCTTCAACACCTTAAAGAGGTCTTTTGCAGCAGATTTGCCCAGTGCGATACTATGTCTGATACCTTGACTGCTGCTACCATGAGCATTGAATGTGGCTCCTAGTAGAATGAAATCCCTGAAAACTTCGGTGTTTTCTCCATTTATTGTGGTGTTGCTTATTGGTCCAGTTGTGATGATTTTTGTTTTCTTTATATTGAGTTGTAATTCATACTGAAGGCTGCAGTCTTTAATCTTCATCAGTAAGTACTTCAAGTCATTTTCACTTTCAGCAAGCAAGACTGTGTTGTCTGTATATCACACATTGTTAATGAATTTTCCTCCAATACTGATGCCATATTCTTCCTAACAAAGTCCAGTTTTTCAAATTATTTACTCAGAAAACAGAGTGAATAAGTATGGTGAAAGGATACAACCCTGAAGCACATCTCTCCTAAATTTAAACTATTCAATATCCTCTTGTCCCATTCAAATGACTGGCTCTTTGTCTATATACAAGTTCCTTATGAATACAATTAAGTGTTCTAGAATTCCCATTCTTTGCAATGTTATCCATAATATGTTATGATTTATACAGTCGAATGCCTTTGCATGTCAATAAAACACAAGTAAATATCTTTCTGGTATTCTTTACTTTCAGCCAAGATCCCTCTAACATCAGCAACAATATCCTTCATTCTATGAGATCCAACTACATGCTGTATGAAAGAAACTCACCTTAAATATGATGTAGATAGACTAAAGGTGAAAGAAGGGAAAAGTTATACCATGAAAACACTAGTCAAAAGAAAACTGGGGTGTATATGCTATAACCAGACAAAGTAGACATCAGAACAAGAAAAGTTACCAAGTATGAAGAGACATATTACATAATGATGAAAGGGTCAATTCACCAAGATGACAGAATATCCTAAATATTTTACACCTAACAATATAGCTCCCAGACCTATGAAGAAAATAAATAAATAAAAGAACATGAAAGAAAAAATTGACAAATCCACAATCATACTTGGATACATAAATACTCCTTTCTCTGGGATCAACAGAATAAGAAGACAAAATCAGCATTACTATCAACCAACTTGACTTTGTTGTCATTTGTTGAAGACTCCACACAATAAGAGCAGAATACATATTTTTTTCAAGTGCAAATGGAACACTCACCGAGACAAACCACATCCTGGGGTAAAAAAACAAACCTTCACAAATTTAAAAGAATTGAAATCATACAAAATATGTTCTTAGACTATACCAGAAATAATCTACAAATCAGTAACAGAAAGAAATCTGTAAAATCCTCACATATTTGAAAATTAAACAACACACTTATAAATAACTCATGGGTTACAGATGAAATTACAATGGGAGTTAGAAGAGACAGTGAAACGTACAGGAGCCAAAACCCAATGGTACTGCCCTGTTTTGCTGAGTCTCACAAGTTTTCCGCCTTTGACAGGGTGCAGTCTTACTATTTACTTATCACTCCTTTTAGTGGAAAATATTTGAGTTTTCCTTCTCTAATAGGTTTTCTCCTTACATAGGTTTTGGCTTTTGAAGGTTTTACCTTATTTTCAACTGAATAACAATGAAAATACAATATATCAAAATTGGTGGGATGCAGGTAAAGCAATGCTTAAAGATAAATTCATAGAATTAAAGGTTTTACATTAGAAAAGAATGACTCAAATTAATACTCTAAGCTTCCATCTTAAGGAATTAGAAAAAGGGCAAATTAAACCCAAAGCAAGCAGAAAGAAGAAAATGATAAAGAGCAGAAATCAGTGAAATTGTAAACAGAAAAATAATTAGGGAAAACCAATGAAACCAAAAGATGATTCTTTGCAAAAAGCAATAAGATCGATAAAACTTTAACCAGACTGACCAAGGAAAAAAAAGACATTACCAATATTAGAAATAAAAGAGGGGCTATCACTAAAGACTACAGACAATGAAATGATAATAAACAGTACAAACAACTCTACGGAAATAAATTCAACAACTTAGATGAAATGGACCAATTCCTTCAAAGTACAAACTACTAAAACTCATTCAAGAAAAGAAACAGATATTCTGCGTAATCCTATATTGACTAATTAAATTTGTAGTTAAAAGGCTTTATAAAAAGGAAAGTGAGTGAAATTGTTTCATTGGCAAATTGTACCAAACAGCTAAGGAAAAAATTAATACCAATTCTATACAAAATAGAAGAGAAAAAAATACATCCCAATATATTTTATTACTACAACATTATCCTGATGCCAAAGCTGGACAAAACATTACAAGAAAACTACAGACTGATAATGCTCATGAAAATAAATGCAAAAATTACCAACAAAATATTAGGAAACTGAACTAGCAACAATAATACATTATGACCAAGTCAGACTTATCCCAGGAATGTAAGAGTGGTGCGACTTTTGAAAATCAACTAGTGCAATTCACCATATTAACAAAATGGAGGATCCAGAAAGAGACTTACATAAATATGGCCAATTCACTTTTTAAAAAGGTGAAAAAACAGTTTAAAGGAGAAGATAGTATCTTTTTGAAATATGTTGCTGGAACATTTGGATATCTGATTTAAAAAAAAAAAGAGAGAGGAGAGAGAGAACTTGAATCCATATGTGGCACCTTCTCCAAAAAAATTAACTCAAAATGTATCATAGGACTAAATGTAAAACAAAAAACTGTGAAAGTGTTAGAAGAAAACACAGGAGAAAATCTTTTTGTGACATTGGGTTAGGACAGGGTTTCTCAATCTTGGCACCATTAACATTTGTTGTTATGTGTCATCGAGTCGGACCCCTCCTTGGGTTTCCAAGGCAGTAGCACTATGGAAGTAGATTGCCCAACCTTCCTTCTGAGGAGTGGCTGGTGGGTTTAAACCTCCAGCCTTCTGGTTAGCAGTCAAGTGCCTTAGGCACTATGCTACCAGAGCTCCCCTGTTAACATTATGGACAGAATAATTCTTTGTTGTGGGCCTACTGTTTTGTGCATTGTAGAATGATTAGCAGCATTGCTGGCTTTTATCCACTAGATGGTAGTAGAACCCCCTAGTTGTGATGATCAAAATGTAGAAACATTGCCAAATGTCCCTTGCAGGTGGGGAGGCAAAATCATTTCTGGTTGAGAACCACTGGATTAGGCAAAGAGTTTTAGACATGACAAAAGAGTTAAGATCTATTTAAAAAAAAAAAAAAAAATGGACTTTATCAAAATAGAAAACTTTTGCTCTGCAAAACACACTATTAAGAGGATGAAAAATCAAGCTATAGAGTGAGAGAATATATTTGCACATTTCATATCTGAAAAAGAACTTGTATCCAGAACAAACAGCTCTCAAAAGTCAACATAAGAAAACAAATAGCTATATATAAAATGGGCAAAAGATTTGAACAGATTTCAATAAATAGTGATAGGACAACTGGATTTTCGCTTGCAAAGGAATGAAGCTGGACTCATATCTCATACTACATATAAAAATTAGTTCAAAATGGATCAAAGACCCAAATGTAAGAACTAAAATCATAAAATTCTTAAAACATAGAGGTAATGCTTCCAGACCTAGTTTTTGACAACAGACTCTTAGATACGTTACCAGCAGTACCAGAAATGAAAGACAAAATAGATACATCGGACTTCATCAAAATTAAAAACTTTTATACATCAAATGATTTTATCAATAGAGTAAAGAGACAATCTACAGATTGGGATAAAATATTGGCCACATATCTGATAAGGTTTAATATCTAAATATATAAAGGACTTTCACAACTCAACAATAAAAAGATAAACAACCCAGTTGAAAAATGGGCAAAGAAATTGAATATACATTTGTGATAGTTGGAGCTGTGTGTCAACTTGGCTGGACCACAATTCTGTGTGGTTTAAGCTGTTGTGATGTGGTTGTTCCCATGATGGGATCAGATGATTATGTTTTGAACAGCCAATCTGTTGAAAGGGAGTTTTGCTAGGGGTGTGGCCTGCTTCCAGTATATCTGTGGACATCCTGGGAAAAGAGACATACCTCTGTGGATCGGAATTCTGTTGTGCTGCCTACAACTGTCCGTGAGCGAACAATCCACCATTTGGCCTGGAAATCTTGGATTTGTTATTTGTTGGAGTCAACAGCCAGTATACTACCTGCCAACCGTGAGCTCCTGAGCCCCTACAGCTGCAAGAGTCAGGAAAAGCCTCCAGCTTGACGTTTGATCCAAGAACTTTGGACTCGCCAGCTTCTATAAGTGTGTGAGCCATTTTCCTAAGATAAATTTCTCTCTATATATATAAGCTTTACTCGTTTTGTTTCTCTAGAGAACCCAGTTTAACACATTTGGTACCGGGAGTGGTTCTAGATAGACAAAATCATAAGGATGGGCTTTCTAAATTGGTTCTCCAGTTTGATTAATCTTAAAGACACTAGTGACCCTGCCTCTGTTAGTAAAGAGGGCCCTGCTAATCCATGGTGTGAGGTGGCAACATTAATATGCAAAATAGCACTACCAATAGATTGTGAGAAGTGAGGCTCTGGATGATCACATATTTGATACTTTTTTGCAATTTTGTCAGCATGAGGAGTATAAGGAAGCTGGTTGGTTGGTCCTACTTACACTAGACAAAGTGGTGAAAGAGCAAGATGAGCTCAGAGTCTGAGCTTAAGTGCTGCATAAAAGACCTCAATGTTTCCAGTTGTGCTCTGAAAGAGTGCCTTATACTTTCTAGTAACAGAGCTGATATTGCTGAAAACCAAATCGAGAGTCTTATTGTAAGGGTGGCTGAATTACAAATCCAATTAAATTGCCAACCCAGAATGGTGTCTGATGTTAAAGTGAGGGCATTGACTGGGAAAAAATGGGATCCTAAAACCTGGAATGGGGACCTATGGACAGATAGGAATATCAGGATACAGAGCCTGTAAATTCTGTTGAATCCCTCCCATCTGAAGGGATTACTGTAGAACCATTATCTCCTCCACCTCAGTTTGATGAGATTAGCCAAACTGGTCCTGCTGGGTCATTGCCTGAGGCAGAGGCCATGGAAGATATTCCTGAATGCTCTCAGGAACTGCCTTAACCACCCATTGTTGCTGCTAGACCTATAACTAAAGTTAAGTCCAAGTGAGCCCCAAAGGGTGAAATAGAAAGTGTGACCGAGGCGGTGGTATGCTACACCCGAAAAGACCTACCTGATTTTGCTAACATGTACAGACAGAAACCTGGAGAATATGTATGGGAATGGCTACTGATGGTGTGGGATAATGGTGCAAGGAATGTAAGACTGGATCAGTCTGCGTTTATTGCTTTGTTGTTGTTGTTGTTATGTGCCGTTGAGTCATACCTGACTCATAGCGACCCCTCCTTGGGTTTCCGAGGCAGTATCACTACGGAAGTAGGATTGCCCAACCTTCCTTAGGCCCACTAAGTACAGATTCTTCAGTCAATGTTTCAGCTCGAGAGGTTAGGAAAGGATCTAATAGTTTATTTGGTTGGCTTACTGAGGCATGGATTATGCGGTGGCCTACCTTTAGTCAAGTTGAAGTACCAGACCTGCCTTGGTATAATGTAGAAGAAGGTATCCAGAAACTTAGGGAAATTGGCCTATTAGAATGGATTTATCAGATTAGACCCCTAGAGCCAGAAATGGAGAATCCAGAAGACATGCCTTTCACCAGTACAGTGAGCAATAAACTTGTGAAGGGAGCTCCAGCATCCTTGCAGACTGCTGTGATTGCTATTTTATGTAAACCTGATTTGACAGTGAGAACTGCCCTAATTGAACTAAGACACTTAACTATGATGGGGCTGACTGGACCCCGTGGTGGTAGGGGCCAAGTGGCAGCAGTTAATCAACAAAGGCAAGGTGGGGGTGGTTACCATAATGGACAGCAGAGTTGGAACAGTAATCAGAATAGTCTGACTCGTGTGGAATTATGGCATTGGCTACTTGCTCATGGTGTTCCTAGTAGTGAAATACATGGCAAGCCTACTAAATATTTACTTGATCTGTATAGACAGAAGAATTCTAGGTCACGTGAACAGCAACCTAGATTGAATCACCAGAATACAGAGTCACGACCTCTTAATCAATTCCCAGACTTGAGTCAGTTTACAGACCCACAACCCCTTGAATGAAGAGGAGACCAGGTCCCTTTGAGGAAGGACCCCTTGAAAATCTATAATGTCAATCTTTCTGCCAACCTTCCTCAAAGGGATCTGAGGCCTTTTATGAGAGTGCCTGTTCATTGGGGAAAAGGAAATAATCAGACTTTTCGGGGATTACTGGACACTGGCTCTGAACTGACACTAATTCCAGGAGACCCAAAGCATCATTGTGGCCCACCAGTCAGAGTGGGGGCATATGGAGGTCAAGTTATTGATGGAGTCTCAGCTAAGGTACGTCTCACAGTGGGTCCAGTGGGTCCTCAAACCCATCCTGTAGTGATTTCCCCAGTGCCAGAAGTAGTGATTTTCCCAGTGCCAGAATGCATAATTGGAATAGATATACTCAGCAATTGGCAGAATTCCCACATTGGCTCCCTGACATGTGAAGTAAGGGCTATTATGGTAGGAAAAGCCAAGTGGAAGCCATTAGAACTGCCTCTACCTATAAAAATAGTAATTCAAAAGCAGTACCGCATCCCTGGAGGGGTTGCTGAGATTACTGCCACCATCAAGGAGTGCAGTGGTGGTGATTCCCACCATATCCCCATTTAATTCACCTATTTAGCCTGTTAGTGTAGTGCCTAAGGCACTTGACTGCTAACCAGAAGGCTGGCGGTTCAAACCCACAAATCACACCTTGGAAGGAAGATGGGGGAATCAACTTCCATAGTGATACTACCTTGGAAACCCAAGGAGGGGTCACTTTGAGTCAGGTCTGACTCGATGGCACATAACAACAACAACATTTGGCCTGTGCAAAAAAGAGATGGATCTTGGAGAATGACAGTAGATTATCGTAAACTTAATCAGGTGGTGACTCCAATTGCACCTGCTGTTCCTGATGTGGTTTCATTTCTTGAGCAAATTAGTATATCTCCTAGTACTTGGTATGCAGCTATTGATCTGGCCAATTCCTTTTTCTTAATATCAATTTCAAAAGACCATCAGAAGCAGTTTGCCTTGAGCTGGCAAGGCCAACAGCATACTTTTACAGTCCTTCCTCAGGGGTATATCAACTCCCCAGCATTATGTCATAATTTAGTCCGTAGGGATCTTGATTGCCTTTGCCTTCCACAAGACATGACACTGGTCCATTATATTGATGACATTATGATGATTAGACCTAATAAAGAAGAAGTATCGATGACTCTAGACTTATTGGTGAGACATATGTGTACTAGAGGTCGGGAAATTAACCCAACAAAAATTCAGGCACCTTCCACTCAGTGAAATTTCTAGGGGTCCAAGGGTGTGGGGCATGTTGAGATATTCCCACTAAAGTGAAGGATAAGTTATTGTATCTGGCTCCCCCCACAACTAAAAAGGAGGCACAGCATCTGGTGGGCTTCTTTGGATTTTGGAGGCAACATATCCCTCATTTGGGTGTGTTGTTGTGGCTTATTTATCAAGTGACTTGGAAGGCTGCTAGTTTTGAGTGGGGCCTAGAACAACAGAAGGCTCTGTAACAGGTTCAGGCTGCCATGCAGGCTGCTCTGCCACTTGGGCCATATGATCCAGCTGATCCAATGGTGCTTGAAGTGTCTGTAGTAGACAGAGATGCTGTTTGGAGCCTCTGGCAGGTCCCTATTGGTGAATTGCAATGCAGACCCTTGGGGTTTTGGAGCAAAGCCCTGCCATCCTCTGCAGATAACTACTCTCCTTTTGAGAAACAGCTTTTGGCTTGTTACCAGGCTTTAGTAGAGACTGAAAGCCTAACCATGGGCCACCAAGTCACCATGAGGCCTGAGCTGCCCATATTGAACTAGGTGTTATCTGACCCACAAAATCATAAAGTTGGATGTGCACAACAGCACTCCATCATTAAATGGAAGTGGTATATCAGAGATCGGGCTCAAGCAGGACCTGAGGGCACAAGTAATTTGCATGAGGAAGTGGCCCAAATGCCCATGGTCTCCACTCCAGTAACATTATCTTCCCTGTCCCACTCTGAACCTATGGCCTCATGGGGAGTTCCTTATGATCAGTTGACTGAGGAAGAGAAAACTTGTGCCTGGTTTACAGATTATTTTGCACAATATGCAGGCACCACTTGAAAGTGAACAGCAGCACTGCAGCCCCTTTCTGGGACTTCCTTAAAAGACAGTGGTGAAAGGAAATCCTCCCAGTGGGCAGAATTTTGAGCCATGCATATGGCTGTTCACTATGCATGGAATAAGAAATGGCCAGATGTGCGATTATATACAAATTCATGGGCTGTGGCTAATGGCTTAGCAGGATGGTCTGGGACTTGGAAGGAGCATGATTGGAAGATTGGTGATAAGGATGTATGGGGAAGAGGTATGTGGATAGAGCTTTCTGAATGGGCCAAAAGAGTAAAGGTATTTGTGTCTCATGTAAATGCCTACCAAAAGGTGACCTCAGCATAGGAGTAATTTAACAATCAGGTGGATAAGATGACATGTTCAGTGGAAACCAGCCATCCTTTTCCCCCAGTTCTCCTGTCATTGCTCAATGGGCTCATGAACAAAGTGACCATGGTGGCAGGGATGGAGGTTATACATGGGCTAAGCAACATGGATTTCTGCTTACCAAGGCTGATTTGGCTACTGCCACTGCTGAGTGCCCAATCTGCCAGCAGCAGAGACCAACACTGAGTCTGCGATATTCTTTGGGATGATCAGCCAGCAACATGGTGGCAAGTTGATTACATTGGACCACTTCCATCATGGAAAGGACAGCGTTTTGTTCTTACTGGAATAGATACTTATTCTGGATATAGATTCACCTTCCCTGCTTGCAGTGGTTCTGCCAAAACTACCATCCGTGGACTTACAGAATGCCTTATCCACCATCATGGCATCCCACACAGCATTGCTTTGGATCAAGGGACTCATTTCACAGCAAATGAAGTGTGGCAATGGGGTTATGCTCATGGAATTCACTGGTCTTACCATGTTCCC
>NW_006921869.1:1087109-1113789 GCF_000298275.1 Orycteropus afer afer
TTGGCTTTACCTAATGGAGATAAAGAAGAATATGTCTGGAATACAGGAGATTCTTTAGGATGTCTCTTAGTACTACCATGCCCTGTGATTAAAGTCAATGGAAAATTACAGCAACCCAATTCTGATATGACTGCTAATAGCCCAGACCCCTCAGGAATGAAGGTTTGGGTCACCCCACCAGGCAAAGAACCACGACCAGCTGAGTGCTTGCTGAGGGCAAGAGAAATACAGAATGGGTGGTGGAAAAAGGTAGTTCTGAATACCAGCTATGACCATGTGACCAGTAGCAATGAGGACTGTGATTGTTATATTTCTTCATTGTATATGTGCATCACATATTTTTGTTTCTTTCTGTTATGAACTGTGAAATGTAAATAAGGTTAATGCATTTTGGTTGTACGTGTGTTAGCATATCATGTTAGGCACAAATATGATTTTATAAATGTTCTTATTTAGAGATTATATATGGTTAAGAAGATGTGTACAACTGCCAAGTTGACAAGGGGTGGACTATGATAGTCGGAGCTGTGTGTCTACTTGGCTGGACCACAATTCTGTGTGGTTTAAGCTGTTGTGATGTGGTTGTTCCCATGTGGGACCAGATGATTATGTTTTGAGCAGCCAATCTGTTGAAAGGGAGTTTCACTAGGGGTTTGGCCTGCTTCCAGTGTATCTATGGACATTCTGGGAACAGAGACATTCCTCTGTGGATCAGGATTCTGTTGTGCTGCCTACAACCGTCCATGACTGAAAAATCCAACATTCGGCCTGGAGATCTTGGATTCATCATTCATTGGAGTCAACAGCCAGAACACTGCCTGCCAACCTTGAGCTCCTTAGCCCCTGCAGCTGCAACAGTCAGGAAAAGCTTCCAGCTTGACGTTTGATCCAAGAACTTTGGACTTGCCAGCTTCTATAAGTGTGTGAGCTATTTTCCTAAGATAAATTTCTGTCTCTCTCTCTATATATAAAAGCTTTACTGGTTTTTTTTCCTCTAGAGAACCCAGTCTAACAAAATATTTCACCAAAGAAGATATACAAATGACCAAAAAGCATGTGAAAAGATATTCAATGTCATGAGCCATTGTTATTATTGTTATTAACTGCCAATGAGTTGCCCAGACTCATGGTGATCCCGTGTACAATGGAGTCAGATCATTTTGATTCATAAGGTTTTCACTGGCTGATTTTCAGAAGCTGATCACCAAGCCTTTATTCCTAGTCCATTTAATCTGGAAGTTCCACTGAAAAACCTGTTCAGCATCATTGCAACATCCAATCCTTTAGTGACAGGTGAATGATGACTGCACTTGAGGAGCATTAGCTGGGAATTGGACCTAGGTCTCCTTCATGGAAGGTGAGAACTTTACCACTGAACTACCACTGCTCCCCTGGCCCGCCATTACTCATTAGGGAAATGCAAATCAAAACCACATGAGATATCACTTTACCCCCAACTTCTTGTTGCTGTTAGGTGCCATTGAGTAGGCTCTGACTCTTAGTGACCCTATGTACAACAGAATGAAACACTGCCTGGTCCTGCACCATCCTCACAATTGTAGCCATGTTTGAGTCCACTGTTGTAGCCAATGTGTCAATCCTCCTCATTAATGGTCTTCCCATTTTTTGCTGACACTCTACTTTACCCAGCACGATATCCTCCTCCAGGGATTGGTCCCTTCTGACAACATGGCCAAAGTACAAGAGACAAAGTCTAGTCATTCTCACTTCTAAGGTGCATTCTGGCTGTATTTCTTCCAAGACAGATTTGTTTGTTCTTATAGCAGTCCATGGCACATTTATTATTCTTCACTAACAGTACAATTCAAATGCATCTATTTTTCTGTGGTCTTCTTCATTCATTGTAGCTGCAGGGATCCAGGTAAGGGAAGGGACACAGGTCCCACCCCCAAATGGCAGGAAAGTGAGGGGAAGGAAAGAAAAACCAAGGGGACCAGGACAAAGCAAGCAGTTGCAGGGATCCAGGTAAGGGGAGGCCCCACCCTCAAGCAGCAGGAAAGTGGCAGGGATCCAGGAAAAGGGAGAGTGGAGAGGTTTCGAACAGCTGAGGTAGACAAACTTGTCTGTTGGTTTGTTGTATTGTGGTGGTGTGTTGCTGTGAGGCTTGAAGCTGTGCCACCAGTGTTTCAAACACTAGCGGGGTTGCACGTGGTGCACAGGTTTCGGCGTGGCTTGCAGACTGAGACAGATTAGGAAGAAGGAAGAGGCCATCCACTTCTCAAAGAATTGGCCAGGGAAAATCTTCTGAATAGCAGAGAAACACTGTCTGTTACATCAGTACGCAACTTTATAAATAGCTCACAAACATTGTCCAATACAGTGCAGGAGGATGAGCCACTTAGGTTGACAGGCTCTCAAAATATGACTGGGAAAGAGCTGCATCATCAGAGTAGAATCAACCTTACTGATATGGATAAAATAAAGCTTTCAGGACCTCCATTTGCTGATGTGGCATGAGGAGAAACAGCTGCAAACATCCATTAATAATCAGAACATGGAATGTATGAAGTATGAATCTAGGAAAATTGGAAGTTGTCAAAAATGAAATGGAACACATAAAGATTGATATCCTAGGCATTATTCAGCTGAAATGGACTGGTTTTTGCCATTTTGAATCAGACTACCATATAATCTACTAAGCCAGGAATGATAATTTGAAGAGTAATGGCATGGCATTCATCATCACAAAGGATGTTTCAAGATCTGTTCTGAAGTACAATGCTGTCAGTTAATAGGATAATATCCATACACCTACAAGGAAGACCAGTTAATACCACTATTATTCAAATCTATGCACCAACCACCAATGCCAAAGATGAGAAAATTGAAGATTTTTTCAACTCCTGCAGTCTGAAGTTGACTGAACATGCAATCAAGATGTGTTAATTATCACTGGTGACTGGAACGCAGAAGTTGGAAACAAAGGATTACTGGTAGCTGGAAAATTTGGCCTTGTTGACAGAAATAACACTGGAGATTGCATGATAGAATTTTGCAAGACCAACGACTTATTCATTGCAAATACCATTTTCAACAACACAAACAGTGGCTGTACACATGACCTTTTCCAGATGAAATACACAGGAATCAGACTGACTACATCTGTGGCAAGAGGCAATGGAAAAGCTCAATATCTTCAGCCAAAATAAGGCCAGGGGCTGACTGTGGAACAGACCATCAACTGCTCATATGCAAGTCCAACTTGAGGTTGAAGACAATTAAAACAAGTACATGAGAGCCAAAATACGATCTTGAATATATCCCTCCTGAATATAGAGACCATCCAAAGAATAGATTTGATGCATTTAACACCAATGACCAAAAACCAGAAGAATTGTGGGATGACATCAAGAACATCATCCATGAAGAAAGCAAGAGGTCATTTAAAAGTTGAGAAAAGAAGAAAAGACCAAAATGGATGACAGAAGACACTCTGAAACTTGCCCTTGAACAGAGAGAAGCTAAAGCAAATGGAAGAAATGACCAGATAAAAGAGCTGAACACAAGATTTCAAAGAGCAGCTCAAGCAGGCAAAGCCAATTACTATAATGAAATGTGCAAAGACTTGGGGTTAGAAAACCGAAAGGGAAGAACATGCTCAGCATTTCTCAAGCTTAAAGAACTGAGAAAAACAATTAAGCCTTGAGTTGCAATATTGAAAGATTCTATGGGGACATACTGAATAATGCAGGAAGTATCAAAAGAAGATGAAGGAATACACAGAGTTACTGTATCAAAAAGAACTGGTTGATCTCCATCCATTTCATGAGGTGGCATGTGATCAAGAATCAATGGTACTTAAGGAAGAAGTCAAAGCTGCACTAAAGGAACTGAGAAAGAACAAGGCTCCGGGAATTGACAGAATACCCACTGAGATGTTTCAACAAATGGATGCCCCACTGGAGGCACTCACTCAGCTATGCCAAGAGATTTGGAAGACAGCTACCTGGCCATCTGACTGGAAGAGATCCATATTTGTACCCATTCCAAAGAAAGGTGACCCCACAGAATGTGGAAATTATCGAACAATATCATTAACATGGCACGCCAGTAAGATCTTACTGAAGATAATTCAATAACGGTTGCAGCAGTATATTGACAGAGAACTTCCAGAGGTACAGACTGGATTCAGAAGAGGAGGTGGAACAAAGGATATCATAGCTGCTGTCAAATGGATCCTGGCTCAAAGCAAATAATACCAGAAAGATGCTTACTTATTTTTTATTGACTCTGCAAAAGCATTTGATTGTGTGGATCATAACAAATTTTGGATAACATTGAGAAGAATGGGAATTCCAGAACACTTAATTGTACTCATGAGGAACCTGTAAATAGACCAGGAGGCTGTCATTCAAACAGAACAAGGGAACACTGCATGGTTTAAAATCAAGAAGGGAGTGCTTCAGAGTTGTATCCTTTCACCATACTTATTTAATCTATATGCTGAGCAAATAATCTGAGAGGCTGGACTATATGATGAAGAATGTGGCATCAGGATTGGAGGAAGAATCATTAACAACCTGTGATACACTGACAAACTGACAACACAACTTTGCTTGCTGCAAGTGAGGATGACTTGAAGTACTTACTGATGAAGAATGAAGAATACAGTCTGCAGTATGGATTACATCTCAACACAAAGAAAACAAAGATTCTCACAACGGGACCTATAAGCAGCAGCACAATAAATGGAGAAAGATTGAAGTTGTCAAAGACTTCATATTGCTTTGGTTCTACAATTGGCACCAATGGAAGCAGCAGTCAGGACACTTGACGACATATAGCACTGGGCAAGTTAGTTGCAAAGGACCTCTTTCAAGTGCTGAGGAACTAAGATGTCTCCTTGAGGACTAAGGTGTGCCTGACCAAAGCCATGATATTTTCAATTGCCTCATATACATGTGAAAGCTGGACAATGAATAAGGAAGACCGAAGAAAAGTTGATGCTTTTGAGTCGTGGTGCTGACAAAGAATGCTGAAAGTACCATGGACTGCTAAAAGAACTAACAAGTCTGTCCTGGAGGAAGTGTAGCAGGAATGCTCCTTGAAAGCGAGAATGGCCAGACTTTGTCTCACCTACTTTGGTCATGCTATCAGAAGGGACCATTCCCTGGAGAAGGATGTAATGCTTGATAAGGTGGAGGGTCGATGAAAGAGGGGAAGGTCTTCAATGAGATGGATTGACACAGTGGCTATGGTGATGGGCTCAAGTATGGTGAGGACCGTGGAGCTGGCACGGGACCAGGTGTTGTTCCATTCAGCTGTGCATAGGGTTGCTATGAGTAGGAGACGACTTGACAGCACCTAACAACAACAACACCACTTTATTCATTGTCCAGTTTTCACATATATATGAGGCTATTGAAAATACCATGGCTTGGATTAGGCCCACCTTGGTCTTCAAATTGATATCTTTGCTCTTTAACACTTTAAAGAGATCTTTTATAGCAGATTTGCCCAATGCAAAATATAGTTTGATTTCTTGGTTGCTGCTTCCATGGGAGTTGATTGTGGATCCAAGTAAAAGGAAATTCTTGACAACTTCAATATTTTCTCCATTTAATATGATGTTACTTATTGGTCCAGACTTTTGTTTTCTTTTTGTTTTGGTAAAGACTTGTTTTCTTTATGTTGAGGTGCAATCCATACTGAAGGTTGTAGTCTCTGATCATCATCAGCTAAGTGCTTAAAGTCATCTTCATGTTCAGCAAGCAAGGTTGTGTCATCTGCATATCATGGGTTGTTACTGAGTCTTCCTCCAATACTGATGCCTTGTTCTTCTTCATATAGTCCAGCTTCTCGGATTATTTGTTCAGCATACAGATTGAATAAGTATGGCGAAAGGACACAATGCTGAAGTACACAATTCCTACTTTTAAACCATGCAGTATCCCTTTTTTGAATTTTTTGAATCCCCAGTTTGAATGACTGCCTCTTGGTCTATGTGCAGGTTCCTCATGAGTACAATTAAGTGTTCTACAATTGCCATTCTTTGCAATGTTATCCATAATTTGTTATGATCCACACAGTTGAATGCCTTTCCATAGTCAATAAAACATAGGTAAACATCTTTTTGGTATTCTTTGGTTTCAGGCAAGATCCATCTGACATCAGCAATGATATCCTTCATTCTGTGTCCTCTTCTGAATCTGGCCTGAATTTCTGGCTGCAGAATATAGTGCTGCAACTATTTTTAAATTCTTTTCAGCAAAATTTTACTGTTATGTGATATTAATAAAATTGTTTGATAATCTGGATCACCTGTCTTTGTAATGGGCACAAATATAGATTTCTTACACTTGGTTGGCCAGGTAGCTGTCTTCCAAATTTCTTGGCATAAATGAGTGAGTGCCTCCAGAGCTCCATCCATTTGTTGAGACATCTCAATGGGTATTCGATCAATTCTTGGAGTCTTGTTTTTTTTGTTGTTGTTGTTGTTTGTTTGTTTGTTTTTTCTAGTGTCTTCAGAGTAGCTTAGACTCCTTCCTTCAATACTATCAGTTCTTGATCATATGCTACTTCCTGAAATGGTTGAATGTCAACCAATTCTTTTTGGTACAGTGACTGTGTGTATTCCTTCTTTTGATGCTTCCTACATTGTTCAATATTTTGCCCATTGAATCCTTCAGTATTGCAACTTGAATGGCTATTATCAGAAAAACAGAAAACAACAAATGTTGGCAAAGCTGTAGATAAACTGAAACTTTCATCCACTGTTGGTGAATTTGTAAAATGGTGTCACCATTGTGGAAAATATTCCTAAGGATGTAACTAGAAGACTTCAAAGGAGTGAAAGAAACAGATACTTGTACACCAATATTCGTAGCAGAATTATAAACCCAAGTATTTATCTGCATATGCTACTGCATTTTTTGTTGTTGGAAAAAGAAGCATGAGTGGTGAGTCCCCTCACATGAGAGAGAGAGAGAGAGAGAGAAAGAGAGAGAGAGAGAGAAAAAAAAAGAGAGAGAGAGCATGTGTTAGGCTGGGTTCTCTAGAGAAACAAAATCAGTGAAGCTTATATATATATAGAGAGAGAGAAATTTATCTTAGGAAAATGGCTCACACACTTATAAAAGCTGGCAAGTCCCAAGTTCCTGGATCAGACGTCAAACTGGAAGCTTTCCCTGACTCACACAGCTGCAGGGGCTGACAAGCTCGAGGTTAGCAGGCAGTATACTGGCTGTTGACTCTAATGGATGATGAATACAAGATAACCAGGCCGAATGGTGAATAGTTTGCTCATGGACAGTTGTAGCCAGCACAACAGGATCCAGATCCACAGAACAGTCTCTCATTTTCCCAGGATGTCCATATATATATATATATATATATATATATATATTGGAAGCAGGCCACACTCCTATGGAAACTCCCTTTCAGTGGATTGGCTGCTCAAAACATATAAATCTGATCTCATCATCGTGGGAATAATCACATCACAACTGCTTAACCACTCAGAATCATGGTCCAGCCAAGTTGACACACAACCCCAACTATCACAGTCCACCCCTTGTCAACTTAGCTATTGTACACATCTCCTTAACCACATATAATCTCTAAATAAGGACAGTTATAAAGTCATATTTGCACCTAACATGATATACTAACATGCGTATAACCAAAACACATTAACCTTGCTTAGATTTCATAGTTCATAATTGAAGAAAACAAAAAAATTTGATGCACACATACAATGAAGAAATATAACAGTCACATTTCTCATTTATGCAACTGGTCATGTGGTTGTAGCTGATATTCAGAACTACCTTCTTCCACCACCCATTCCATATTTCCATTGTCCTCAGCAAGCACTTCAGCTGGTTGTGGTTCCTTTCCTAGTGGGGTGACCCAAACCTTCATTCCTGAGGGGTCTGGGTCATTAGTAGTCATATCAGAATTGGGTTGTTGCAGTTTTCCATTGACTTTAATCACAAGGCATGGTAGTATTAAGAGACGTCCTAAAGAATCTCCTGTGTTGAAAATATTTGCCTATGACATATCTGACAAAGGACTTATCTCCAAAATCTATAGACAACTTCAACACCTCAACACCAAAAAGACAAACAATCCAATTCAAAAATGGGCAAGGGACATGAACAGATACTTCACTAAAGACGATATGCTGGCAGCCAACAAAGACATGAGGAATTGCTCATGATCTTTAGCCATTGGAGAGATGTAAATTAAAACAACGATGATATATCATCTCACCCCAGCAATAATAGCATAGTTCAACAGGACAGAGAATAACAAATGCTGGTGAGGGTGCGGAGAGACTGGAACTCTCATATACTGCTGGCGGGACTGTAAAATGTTACAACCATTGTGGCAAATGGTATGGTGTTTCCTTAAAAAACTGAAAATAGAAATACCATTTGAACTAGCAACTCCATTGCTATGAATATATCCTAAAGAGGTGAGAGATAGGACACAAACAGTCATATGCACACCCATGTTCATTGCAGCACAATTCACTATAGCAAAGACATGGAAACAACCTAGATGTCCATCAACAGATGAATGGATAACCAAAGTATGGTACATTCACATAATGGAATATTATGCTACATTAAACAACAATGAAGGATATACGAATCATCTCACAATGTGGATGAACCTGGAGGACATATGCTGAGTGAAATAAGTAAATTGCAGAAGGACAAATATTGTATGAGCCCATTACTGTAAAAAGACAAGTAAGGATTTGCTTAAGGAAGGGAATTCACTTTGTAGGTTACCATGAAGGGGAGGGGAGGGCAGGGCAGGGCATTAATTTCAGGCTAGTTGGGGCCCGTACACTGAGTTGGGTAAGGGGAGGGATGGTGTGGAAAGTGTCTGTGACCAGCATGATAACATTGGGGAAAGGGAGGACACTAAATTGTGCACATAAGACATAGATGACAGAGGCTAATACCAGTAAATCAATACTGCATTATTAGTAACACCAAACACCAGGCTACATATAAACACATAGACAACTGAAAAGACAGCTGTGGGTCAGCGAACAGGTTATACTCTAGACCAAAGATAGATTCAGCTGAGACTAATCTTGCACAGATACCAGTGATACAAAATACCCGCAATCGTTGCAGAAACAACAGAAGACACATAGAGCAATCCTTCATAGACAGCCAGACACTCACTGTGGGAGAGAGACCCAATGGATCTACTGACTCAGGACCATAGTACTGGAGAACACCAGACTCAATTGACAAAACAAAATACATAAAAATCTTGTTCCATAACCTACATTGGTGAGTAGTGATTGGGGTCTTAAAAGCTTTTGAGTGGCCATCTAAGATGCAGCTAATGGTCTCTCCTTGTCAGAATGAAAAAAAAAAAAAAAAGGCATTTGGAAACAATCAGCCCTAGCACACGATGGACCTTAAGACAAGAAGAACTAGATGGTGCCCAGCTACCAATGCCAACCACTTGGGAAGGGATCAAAACTGGAGGTCCTGGATAGAGTGGGAGGAAAAATGTGGAACAAAGTCTGAAAATACAATAATGACCAGAATTATTGGTCAGATGGAGTCTGGTGGGACCCCCCAAGACTATGGCCCTGGGATACCCTTTGGGTGTGGGATAAACCTCACTCCCAAGGGCTGGCTCTCAGCCCAATAGTAAATAAGACATACACGCAGACCACTCAACCCAGAGCAATGTATCCACATACTCTATGGAGATACATCCCTTGGAGCATTCAGTGATGGGGCACCCAAGAGGCAACATTCACATGGAGGAAAAGCAGGATACACTGGAGTGCATAACTAAGAAGGACATGGGGGGGGGTACTGGGAAGGGAGAGGAGGAGAGTGGGTTAGGGTTGGGGATGGTAATTGGGGAGTGTGTTAGACTGGGTTCTCTAGAGAAACAAAAAACAGCAAAGCTTATATATATATATAGAGAGAGAGAGAGATTTTATCTTAGGAAAATGGCTCACAAACGTATAGAAGCTGGCAAGTCTAAAGTCCCTGGAGGAAATATTGGTCTGGAGGCAGCCTTAGCTCCCACAACCATAGGGGGCTGAGAAACTCAAGGCTGGTAGGCAGTACACTGGTTGTTGACTCCAATGAAAGACGAATTCAAGATCTCCAGGCTGAGCAGTGGGCTGCTGACTCATGGAAAGTTGTAGGCAGCACACCAGAGTCCCAATCCACAAAAGAATGTCTCTCTTCCAACGATGTCCCTGGATATCCTGGAAGCAGGCCACACCCATAGGGAAACTCCCCTTGGGCAGATTGGCCACTAAGAACACAGTCATCCGACCCCATCATGGGAACAACCACACAGAACTGGGGTCCAGCCAAGTTGACACACAGCTCCAACTATCTCAGGGAGTGAAACTAAATGTACATGAAATGTTGAATGTAAAACAAACTCTGCTCTCTAAATTTTCACCTAAAGCACAATTAAAAAAAAAAAAAAAAAAAGGATCTCCTGTATTCCAGACATATTCTTCTTTACCTCCATCATGTAATATCAATCCATTTTCTCCTTGGTACTATCTGGTATCACACCAGATAGTACAGTAATGCCCTTCTTTGTCTGTTGATCCAGAGACATGAGGAAGCCAAAATGGCTGGTGACATTTTTAACTTCCAGTTCAATGTGATTAGTATTGGGTCTCCAGGTGGGAGTGTTCCTCCCTTCAGGATTAAGATCTCCAGACCCTCAGAGCATAGGGTAGCAGTGACAGGAAACAAAAAATTTTTGAATGGGTCACCAGGGGTAATAGTGAGTGGTACCACTCCCATTTCCACTCCTGGGTTTCTGGACCCATGAATCCTGGCTATTGGTGAAACAGCACCATGTATTGGATGCTGGTTTAGAGCATATACAGCATCCTGGAGAACACTGCCACAACCCTTCAAGGTATTACCACCTAGCTGGCACCATTACTGTGTTTTTAGTAGGCCATTCTATCAAGCCAGCTGCTTCAGAACGATGGGGAACATGGTAAGACTAGTGAATTCCATGAGCATAGGCTCATTGATGTACTTCATGTGCTGTGAAGGGAGTCCCTTGATCTGAAGCAATGCTGGGTGAGATACCGTGACTGTGGATAAGGCATTCTGTAAGTCCATGGATGGTAGTTTGGGCAGAAACATTGTGTGCAGGGAAGGCAAATCCATATCCAGAATAAGTATATATTCTAGTGAGAATAAAACACTGTTCTTTCCATGATGGAAGTGGTCCAATGTAATCAACTTGCCACCAGGTTGCCAGTTGATCACCCAGAGAAATGGTTCGATATCAGGGACTCAGGTCTCTGCTGCTGGCAGGTTGGGCACTCAGCAGTGGCAGTAGCCAAATCAGCTTTGGTAAGTGGAAGTCCATGTTGCTGAGCCCATGCATAACCTCCATCCCTGCCACCATGGCCACTTTGTTCATGAGCCCATTGAGTAATGACAAGGGTAGCTGAAGAAAGGGATGACTGGTTTCCACTGAACGTGTCATCCTATCCAGCTGATTGTTAAAGTCCTCCTCTGCCAAGGTCACCTTTTCGTGGGCATTCACCTGAGACACAAATATCTTTACTCCTTTAGCCCATTCAGAGAGATCTATCCACATACCTCTTCCTCATACATCCTTGTCACTAATTTTCCAATCATACAACTTCCAAGTCCAGACCATCCAGCCAAGCCATTGGCCACAGCCCATGAATCTGCTTCCAATCATATATGTGGCCATTTCTTGTTCCATGCAAGGTGAACGGCCAGATGCACAGCTCAAAGTTCTGCCCATTGGGAGGATTTCCCTTCACCACTGTCTATAAGAGAAGTCCCAGAAAGGGGCTGCAGTGCCACTGCTGTCCACTTTCGAGTGGTGCCTGAATATCACACAGAACCATCTGTAAACCAGGCATGAGTTTTCTCTTCTCAGTCAACTGATCATAAAGAACTCTCTATGATGTCATAGGTGCAGACTGGGAGAGGGAAGGTAATGTGACTGAAGTGGAGACCACAGGCATTTGGGCCACTTCCTCATGCAACTTACTTGTGCCTTCAGGTCCTGCTCAAGCTAATCTCTTATATACTACTTCCATTTAATGATGGAGTGCTGCTGTCATATCCAACTTTATGAGTCTGTGGGTCAGACATCACCCAGTTCATGACGGGCAGCTCAGGCCTCATGGTGACTTGGTGGCCCATGGTTAGGCATTCAGTCTCTACTAAAGCCCAGTAACAAGCCAAAAGCTGTTTCTCAAAAGAGTGTAGTTATCTGCAGAGGATGGGGGGGCTTTGCTAAAAAATCTCAAGGGCCTGCATTGTGATCCACCAATAAGGACCTGCCAAAGACTCCAAATAGCATCCCTATCTGCTACAGACACTTCAAGCACCATCGGATGAGCTGGTCATATGGCCCAAGTGGCAGAGCAACTTGCATGGCAGCCTGAACCTGTTGCAGAGCCTTCTGTTTTTCTGGGCCCCACTCAAAACTAGCAGCTTTCTAACTCAATTGATAAGCCAAAGCAACAAACTCAAATGAGGGATGTGTTGCCTCCAAAATCCAATGAGGCCCACCAGATGTTGTGCCTCCTTTTTAATTGTGGGGGAAGCCAGATACAATAACTATCTTTCACTTTAGTAGGAATATATCGACATGCCCCACACCACTGGACACCTAGAAATTTCACTGAGGTGGAAGGTGCCTGAATGTTTGTCCAGTTAATTTCCCACCCTCTATCATGTAGATGTCTCATCACTAAGTCTACAGTCATTGATACTTCTTCTTCACTAGGTCCAATCAGAATAATGTCATCAATATAATGGACCAGCATGATGTCTGACCATTGGGAGGATTTCCCTTCACCACTGCCTATAAGGGAAGTGGTGATCTATAAGGGAAATGGAAGGGAAAGGTGATCAAGGTCCCTACGGACTAAATTATGACATATGCTGGGGAGTTGGTACACCCCTGAGGAAGCACTATGAAAGTTTATTGTTGGCCATGCTCACTGAAGGCAAACTGTTTCTGATTGTCTTTTGAAACTGATATTAAGAAAAAGGCATCGGCCAAATCAATAGCTGCATACCAAGTACCAGGAGATGTACTAATTCGCTTAAGCAATGAAACCACATCAGGAACAGCAGCTGCAATTGGAGTCACCACCTGATTAAGTTTACAATAATCTATTGTCATTCTCCAAGATTCCTTTGTTTTTTTGCACAGGCCAAATAGGCGAATTAAATGGAGATGTGGTGGGAATCACCACCCCTGCATCCTTCAAGTCCTTGATGGTGGCAGTAATCTCTGCAATCCCTCCAGGGATGCGGTATTGCATTTGGCATATTATTTTTCTAGGCAGAGGCAGTTCTAAGGGCTTCCACTTGGTTTTTCCTACCATAATAACCCTTACTCCATATGTCAAGAACCCAATGTGGGAATTCTGCCCATTGTTCAGTATATCTATTTCAATTATGCATTCTGGAACGGGGGGAATGGGTTTGGGGACCCACTGGATCCACTGTGAGATGCACCTGAGCTAAGACTTCATCAATAACTTGACCTCCATATGCCCCCACTCTTACTGATGGGCCACAGTGATGCTTTGGGTCTCCTGGAATTAGTATCAGTTCAGAGCCAGTATCCAATTATTGCCCAAAAGTCTGATTACTTCCCTTTTCCCAGTGAACAGTCACTCTTGTAAAGGGCCTCTGATCCCTTTGGGGAATGCTGGGAGAAAAATTGACAGTAAAAATTTTTGGCAATGTAGTGCATCCTTCCTCAAGGGGACCAGGCTTTCCTTTCATTCAAGGGGTTGTGGATCTGTAAACTGACTCAAGTCTGAGAATTGATTGAAGGGCTGTGACTCTGCATTCTGGCGATTCAATCTAGACTGCAGTTCATGTGACCTAGAATTCTTCTGTCTGTACAGATCAATAAATATTTAGTAGGTTTGCCATGTATTTCCCTTCTAGGAACACCATGCCTAAGTAGCCAATGCTGTAAGTCCACATGAGTCAGAGTATTCTGATTACTCTTTTGACTCTGCTGTCCATTATGGTAACCATGCCCACTTTGTCTTTGTCGATTAACTGCTGCCACTTGTCCCCTATTATCACAGAGTCCAACCAGCCCTATTGTAGTTAAGTGTCTTAGATAGTTCCCTCTGTCAAATCTGGCTTACGTAAAATAGCAATCACAGCAGTCTTCAAGGATGCTGGGGCTCCCTTCACAAATTTGTTCTTCACCATCGTGGTAAAGGGAGCTCTGGTGACATAGTGCCTAAGGCATTTGACTGTTAACCAGAAGGGTGGTGGTTCAAACCCACCAGCTGCTCCCTGGAAGGAAGACTGGGCAATCTACTTCCATAGAGATACCACCTAGGAAACCCAAGGAGGAGTCACTATGAGTTGGATTCGACTCAACAACATTGAGACTGAGTAGTGGTAAAGTTATGTCCTCTGGGCTCTCCGTTTCTGGGTCTAGGAGTCTAATCTGATAAATCCATTCTAACAGGCCAAATTCCCTAAGCCTCTGCATACCTTCTTCTACATTATACCAAGACAGGTCTGGTACTTCAGCTTGACTTAAGGTAGGCCACCACATAATCCATGCTTCAGTAAGGCAATCAAATAAACAATTAGATCCTTTCCTAACCTCCCGAGCTGAAACATTGAATGAAGAATCCGTACTTAGTGGGTCTAAATCAATAAACTCAGATCGATCCAATGTTACATTCCTTGCACCATTATTCTACATCCTCAGTAGCCATTCCCACACATATTCTCTAGGTTTCTGTCTGTACATGTTAGAAAAATCAAGTACATCTTTTTGGGTGTAGCATACCACTTCCTCAGGCTCTGGTAGCATAGGGCTCAAACCCACCAACCACTCCTCAGAAGGAAGATGGGGCAATCTACTTCTGTACTGATATTGCCTTGGAAACCCAAGGAGGGGTCTAACTCGATGGCACATAACAACAACAACAACGACAACATACCACTTCCTCAGTCACACTTTGTATTTCACTGTTTGGGGCTCGCTTGGACTTAAGTTTAGTTATAGGTCTAGCAGCAATAATGCATGGTTGGAGCAGTTCCTGAGTACCTTCAGCAATGTCTTCCATGGCATCTACCTCAGGCAATGACCCAGCTGGAACAGCTGGGTTAATCCCTTCAAATGGTAGTGGAAGGGATAATGATTTTATAGTGATCTCTCAGATGGGAGGGATGGTGCTGTTGGCAGGAAGGATTCAACAGAATTTATAGGCTCCATAGCCTCATCTTCCTGACTGTTTGCCCATATGTCCCCATCACAGGTTTCAGGATCCCATTTTTTCCCAATCAATGTCCTCACTTTAACTTCAGACACTATTCTGGGTTGGCAATTCAATTGGTTTTGTAATTCAGCCATCCTTACAATAAGACTCTGGCCTTGGTTTTCAGCAATATTAGCTCTGTTACTAGAATAAATAAGGCTTTCTTTGAGGGGACAACTGGAAATATTGAGGTCTTTTATGTGGTGCTTGAGCTGTGACTCAGCAGCCCTGAATTCACCTTGCTCTTTCACTACTTCATCTAGCATAAGTAATACCAACTAACCAGGTTCCTTATCCTCCTCATGTTGACAAAATTGCAGAAAAGTATCAAACATGTGATTACCCAGAGCCTCACTTCTCAAAAATACTTGACCTATTGGTGCTATTTTGCATATTAATGTTGCCACCTCAAACCACAAGATTAGCAGGGCCCTCTTTGTACTAATGGAGGCAGAGTCACCAGTGCCTTTACGATTAATCAAATTGGACAACCAAAACAGAACTGGTGATAACCAATTTAGGAAACCCATGCTTATGATTTTGTCTCTCTAAAACCACCCTACTCTCAGTACCAAATGTGTTAGGCTGGATTCTCTAGAGAAGCAAAACCAGTAAAACATATACAGAGAGAGAGATAAATTCATCTTAGGAAAATGTCTCACATATTTATAGAAGCTGGCAAGTCCCAAGTTTCTGGATCAAATGTCAAACTGGAAGCTTTTCCTGACTCATGCAGCCGCAGGGGCTGACAAGCTCAAGGTTGGGAGGCTGTTGACTCCAAAAGATGACAAATCCAAGATCACCAGGCTAAATGGTGAATTTTCACTCATGGACAGTTGTAGGCAGCACAACAGGATCCAGATCCACAGAAGAGTCTCTCATTTTCCCAGGATGTCCATGTGTCTATTGGAAGCAGGCCACACTCCTAGGGAAACTCCCTTTCAATGGATTGGCTGCTCAAAACATATACATCCAATCTCATCATGGGAATAACCACATCATAACTGCTTAAACCACTCAGAATTGTGGCCCAGCCAAGTTGACACACAACCCCTACTATCACAGAGCATATGGAAACCTGTGCATGTTTTTCTCTAATTTCTGTATCTTTTTCTCTTGTTGATCTTATCATATATCCTTTCACTTTAATAAGTCATATCTATGAATACAAGTCTTACTGAATCTCTAAACATAACCTTAGGGATTCCTGAAGCAGAATACTACTCAGCAATTAAAAGAAACAAACTATTGATACATACAACAAGAGGATGAGTCTCACATACATTATGGTTAGTGAATGAAGCTAGTCTCAAAAGGCTACATACATATAGTATAATTCCATTTATATGACATTCTGGAAAATGCAAAACTAGTTACAGAGAACAGTTCAGTGGTTGTCAGGGAATACAAATGAGAGAAGAGTTTGACTACAAAGGGTAGCATGAAGGAATATTTTTTGGGAGTTGTGGTGGAACCATTCATTATCTTAAGTGTGGTGGTTACACAACTCTAAGTATCTATCAAAATTCATAGAAATTTACACCAAAAAGTGTAAAGTTTATGGTATGGAAATTAAAAATAAATTTAAAAATATGATAAAATCAGTTGCCTTTCTACATATCAGCAACAAAAAGAAAAATTAAATGAAAAATCATATAATTTATAATGGCACCCAAACCATTAAATATCCTGGTATAAATCTAATGAAGACATGTAAGCCCTCTATGCTATAAAACATAAAACACTACCAGAGCTCCTAAAACATTATGTTGTTGTTGTTATTTGCTGTCGAGTTGGCCCGACTCATAGCGACCCCTCCTTGGGTTTCCGAGGCAGTGGAGCTCTGGTGGCATAGTGCCTAAGGCATTTGACTGTGAACCAGAAGGCTGGAGGTTCAAATCCACCAGCAACTCCTTGGAAGGAAGGTTGGGCAATCTACTTCCATAGAGATACTGCCTTGGAAACCCAAAGAGGGGTCACTATGAGTCAGATCTGACTCAATGACAGTGAGTTTGGTTTGGTTTGGTCAAAACATTATAGAAAAATTAAAAAAGACTTAAATGATTAAAGGGATATACCATGTCTATGGATTGAAATACTTTAAAAGACATTAACAATCCAATTGAAATCCTGGGACATTTTTTAAATTGACAGACTGATATTGAAATTATAGGGAAATGTAAAGAGCCAACAATTTTAAAGAATAACAAAGTTCGAGTACTTCCTCTGCTACATATCAGTATTTCTTATAAAGCTATCATAATTATGTCAGTTTGGTACTGGTGAAAAGTTAGACAAAGAACAAAATAGAAAGTCCAGAAAAATGATCCTTAATTTATATACATAGGTCCTTGACTTATGACAGAGTTTGCACAAAAGTGCTGAGGGAAAATTAAAATCTTTTCAATGGATGGTCTTAGATCAGGTAGATAGCCATATGGAAGAAATTTAAATGACCTCTACTTCACATCAGATACAGAAATAAATTCCAGTTAGAGGACAGATATAAATGTGAAAGTTGAAACAAAAAAGCTACCAGATGGTAGTTTTGGAGAATATTGCTATGTTGCTTGAGTAGGGAAAGTTCTTAAACAGGATATAAAAAACTCCATTGTTAAAGAAAAAATTTGAAGATTGGACATTAAATATAACTTCTATTCATCAATAGATATCATTACTAGAGTAAAAGTGGGAGAATTGTTTGCAAAATGTTATCACTGACAAAAGTCTACTATCCAGACTATACTTTATATATATATATATATATATATATATATATATATCAACAAAGAAAACACAATTAGCAGAAAATGGGAATGACAGTTGAATAGGCACATCACAAAACAGAATAACCAAAATAGCTAATCAACAATGGAGAAGGTGCTCAGCCTCTGAAGTCATCAGGGAAATGGAAATTAATATAATTTTGTAATTATATAATGGATATAATTAAAATGATTGACAGTTTCAAGTATTGGTGAGGATGTGGAGCAACAGGAACTCTCTTACACTACTGGTGGGAGTGGAACTTGATATAACCATTTTTGAAACACTGACAGTCTCTATTAAAAGCTGAACATATACGTACCATATAATAGCAATTTCACATAGAGGTATATGCCCATCAGAAATAAGAACATAAACTAATAGTAACACAATTTGTCATTGCCCAAACCACTAAGAACCCAAATATATATCAAAATTAGAGTGAATAATTTTTGATATGTTCTAGTGGTGCAGTGGGTAAGGCATTTGGCTGCTACCCAGAAGGTTGGCAGTTCAAACTCACCAGCTGCTCTGCAGGAAGAAGATGAAGCAATCTACTTCTATAAAGATTTATAGCCTTAGAAACCCAATAGGGGTTGCTATGAGTCAGAATTGACTCGATGGCAGTGAGTTTGTTTGGTTTTTCATATAATAAATTACTACATAGCAATGAAAACAAACATACTGCTGTTATGCACAACAACAAAGATAAATCTCATAATCACCATGTTGAGCATAAGCCAAACACCAAAGTTTAAATGAATAGTTCCATTTAAATAAACTTAAAAAAAAAAAAAAAACAACTAATCTATAGTGTTAGAAATATTCCCTCTGGGGAGAAGGGGCTTAGTGATTGGGAGGGAACATGAGGAGCTTTTAAGAGGCTGGTAAATTTCTATTTCTTTTCTTGGATGGTGGTTACTGGGTATGTTCACTTTGTGATATTCAGTGAGCTGTACACTTTGGATTTGTTCATTTTGCTGTGTTTATCTTATTTTTTAAAAAAGCTAAAGAAACAAACAAAAAAAGGAATCACAAATTAGATGATATCATGTCATAGTGAAATGAGTTCCTTTATGTGCTCTTTTGCCTTGGTTATTTGGAAACACAGCTTGAGAGATTTTGTTTTGTTTTGTTTATTTTACCTGCTAGGTCTTTGCTCTTTTTTTCTACCCTAGAAGGTTTGTCACTTTTGTCCACATTGAGTGACATTTCCTGGCTAAGCTGTAGACAACTTGGTTTTCATACTTTTGTCTGGCACTGGGCTGCAGCCTGCCCTATGATTGATAAGCACCTTGCTGGATTGGCCCTACAGATTACACAAATGAGGTGAGTTGTAGCCTACTATCCAAATGAAGTATCTGGAGCCTACCCAGAGGAGATTGATTAGTTCATGGTTCTGATGAGAGTACTATGCCTTGAAATTTACCAGGAGTTTGTATATTAAAGCATCTAGACCCACAGAGATTTGTCAGACAGAAAGCAGCAGGAAGAAGCAGAAGGTACAAAGAAGAGAGAACAGAGAAAGAGAGGCATAAGGGATCTACTAAAAGAGCTGTAACACAGGTCAAGGGCTATAACACTGAGGACAGTGAGAAACCCAGAAGGGGTCCAGTGTTAGAGCTAGTGGCAATAGTTGGCAGGGCTATTAGGAGTCTGTCCTCAGGGGGCCCGGGGAAGCCTATCCTGAAGGGGCCCGAAAGGAGCCTGACCTCAAGGGGCTGAGAGGAGGAGCCTCTACTGAGAAAGTAGGACTGCACAGGTAGGAGGAGCTGAGAGAGATGTCCTGCACTGAAGAAGGGAGACATTGGCTATATGCTTACTGATCCTAAGTTGGAGCCTATAAGTCCTGATCCCAATTTATACCCTGTTACTTCCTTAATAAACTATTCAACTATGAGTCTGCTCTGGGAGTTGTGTTTGGCCATTGCAATGGATTATTGGACACAGCATGGAAGTAGAGATTACCATGGGGAGGATGATTGGAGACAGAATTGGTAAACGGGTTGGGGAGTAGAGGCAAGTCTGCTCTCCATCTCATAGGAATCAGCTTTGGGTTGGTGTTGTTCATTATCCCCCATGAAGCTAGACAGTGCTACTATTACTGCCATCATTTTACATGCACCCTTTCCTAAAGCCACAGAATGATACAAACTCTGATACAAACAAGGATCCTTGGTCTGGCTCTGGCCTACCTCTCTGTCCTCAACTGACATCACACTCCCCCTTCTCCACGATGCTCCAGCCATGCTGGTCTTCTTGCTGTCCCTCACACAATCTAGAGTCATTCTTGTCTCAGGGCCTTTGTACTTGCTGTACCCACTGCCTGATATTCTTTCCCCATATCTGTTTGTGGCTGCTGATTTCTCATTCTTCAGGTCTCCATTTACATACCATCTCCTCAGAATCACTTTCCCTGACCCCTCTGCCTAATGTGGTACACATCCCACTTCACTATACATTCTGTCCTGGGGGGAGGAGTAAACATTTTATATAAATGGCCAGACAGTAAATATGTTAGGCTTTGCAGGCCCGGTGAACTCTGTCACAACTACTCAATTCTTCCATTGTAGCAGGAAAGCAGCCATAGATAGTACGCAAATGAATGGATGTGGCTGTGTTCCAATGAAACCTTGTTTACGGATAATGAAATTTGAAGTTCATATAATTTCACATCATGAAAATACTCTTCTTTTCATTTCCTTCCCAATTGTTTAAAAATGTAAAATTCATTCTTAGCTCATAAACCAAAACCAAACCAAATTCACTGCCATGAAATTGATTCCAATTCATAGTGACCCCCATTGGGTTTCCAAGGTAGTAAATCTTTACGGAAGTAGATTGCCCCATTTTAGCCCATAGGCCACACACACACACAAACAGGCAACAGGGCCAGATTTGGACCATGAGCAGTAGTTTGCCAACCCCTACTCTAATCCATTCTGATTTATTTTCTTCTGAGTCTTTACTATTATCTAAAATTTTTCATTTGTTCCTGTGTTTATCTTCTATCTTTCCCCTCCCCTAGATCATAAGATCCAAAAGGGAGGGGATTCTTCTGTCTTGTTTGCCATTATAACTCTTCTACCCATCACAGCATCTGAAACATGAAAAGGGAAGAGATGAAGGACTCCACCAACCTGGATACGACTATGGCCTTGGGTTGGATTCCGGTGGCCTTCTTCCGAGTGGGGCTCACAGGAGCAGACTCAGACTCTTCCTTAGAAGACTCTCCAATCGAGGATTCTGGTCGTGCCGAGTAAGATCGTACAAGAAGTTCTCCGGAGAATAAACTCAGCTTGCGGATCCGGTCAGGATGAGGCCCAGATTTAGTCTTGAGCCGACCAATCTCTGCCTCATCTTTTATAGGATATTGTATGGTGAACAGACCTGTTAACAGAGTCTCCATCAGTCTTCTTTCTGCCACCAGTGTACCTTTTCAGCCCTGCCTCAGCCAACATCCCTGGCCTCCTCTGCCTCTGTTCTGAAGCTTTTAACACTTGAGGCCTCATCAGAACATCTCCATCCCCACTTCTTCACTTTCCTGGCTCCCCTGCCTGGGATGCCTCACCTCTGCTGCCTAGCACCGTGTTCCATGCCTAGTACAGATGTTATTGTTGTTAATTGCCCTTGAATCAGCTCTGACTCATGGTGATCCCATGTATAACAGAATGAAAAAACACTCCCTGGTCTGCACCATCTTCATGACTTTTGATATACTTGAGTCCATCATTGTGGCCACTATATATTTTGAGGGTCTTCCAACCTAGGGGAATCATCTTTCAGCACTGTATTAGTCAATATGCTAACCCTAGTACAGTTTTGATCAGTAAATGTTAGCAGGCTATAAAAAGAAGACATCCCAACTTTCCTCATTCTCCAGACTTGGTGCAGACCTCACTCACTCCACAAGGCCTGGCTTCATTCAGCATTGTTTCCTCCATTGCACCCTCTCAGAGGCTGAGTACAGAGGGAGACCTCCTTCAGCATGCACTCCTGACCCATGCTCTTCCCATCCCTGACAATTCCCTTCCTCCATTACCAGATTTAAGTCATTTCCATCTACTTCCTTTGTTGTGTTATATTTGTTTGCATTTTTGTTTTGCTTCCCCTCTAGTCTGGAAAACTTCTGAGGTCAGAGACTCCTTTTTCTTTATCCACTTACCAAACATTTAGTGGATGCTAGATGCTGAGCATAGAGGGATGACGTACCCAGAGGCGGTGGGCAAATATTCACAATGCTTGGAAGTAAGCTTTATAATTAGAGCACCTATAAAATGCTATGGGCACTCCAAGGAGGATGGAGGGTATGACCAATTCTGCTGCGGAAGTCATGGAAGGCCTCCCAGAGAGGGGGGATTTGAACTGAATCTTTAAGGGCAAGGAGCAATTCCTCAAGGAGGTAGCTTTTGTATCTAGCAAGGGTGTGACACATTGTCTCAAGGCCTATGAGACATGAGGAGGAGAGCTAGACATGGAAGGGCTTCTGTGGCCACCCACGCCTATCTGGGGCAACTCCATGGGCCCAATAAAAACAGCTTGGGGAGATGACTGCCTTTTTCTCTTCTAGTGAGGTCCCCCCACAACAAGGGCAAAAAATGGATAAGATGATGTGGAAGATGGGGCTGAAAGGTGGCCGAGGTGTGGGGCTGGGAACAAGGAGTAATAAAGAGAGACAAAGGAAAGTAACGCAGACATACAGAGACTTAAACAGACATACAGAGAAAGCTCTCAGAAGTTGAAGTTGGCGAAGTTCACTGTTTATTAGCAATATGGCAGTCGAAGTCTAATGCCCAATTTACACCTGGACAATCCTCCCAGCCTTGGCCACACACTGGAGGCTCAGACTAAAGATGAAGCAATCAATGGGAGCTGGGGAGGGGCGTTGTACTATGAGACAATTTGCAGGGGACCCGTCTTCTCACCCCCTTGTTACCTGCTGTCAGCAAGACAGAATTCATGAACTGAGTCACCGTCTTCTGAAACCGTTTCTTGATCTCAGCCAGGGCTCGGCTCATTTTAGAAATCTTGTCGTCGAAGCTGCTGATCCTGTGGGTCATCTACAGAGAGGGATAGGGGAAAGGTGGTTTCCACTTGTCCTGTCTGTGTGGAAAGTACTTCTCACATCCATGGATTCTGCCACAGACCCTGACCTGACTCACATAGCCCTGCTTGGGAAGGAGGTTTTCCCTGATTTTACTAGGCAGAGCTGTCCCTTGCCTTGGATCCCAATAATGTTTCTGAAGCTTGAAGGCAGAAGTAATTAATTGTATTGAACCTATATCCCCCTCTATACTCTAAACTCCTAGAGGGCAGGGATCAGGTCATGATCTCTACTATGGGTTGAATTTTGTCCCCCCAATAGCTATACTTGTGGCTGTATGCAACACAATGCACTGCCATTGAGTGGGATCCGACTCACAGTGACCCCTCCTTGGGTTTCTGAGGAAGTATCACTAGAGAAGTAGATTGCCCAACCTTCCTCCCGAGGGGGGCTGGTGGGTTTGAACCTTCTGGTTAGCAGTCAAATGCCTTAGGCACTTGTGGCTGTAGTGTACTGTAATGTAATACTATGTAATATAATATAATTGCCTTCCATAATGCAATCTGATATAATGTAATCAATCAGTTGCAGTCAGACCAATGTAGGGTGAATCCTAAACCTAATAATTTCTGAGTTATAAAAAGAGCAGCATAGACACAGAGATAAGCACACTCATGCACCTGTTGTTGTTATGTGCCGTTGAGTCGGACCCAACTCATAGCGACCCCTCCTTGGGTTTCTGAGGCAGTATCACTATGAAAGTAGATTGCCCCATCTTCCTTCTGAAGAGTGGCTGGTGGGTTTGAACTGCTAGTCTTCTGGTTAGCAGTCAAGTGCCTTAGGCACTACGCTACCAGAGCTCCCCATGCATGGACCTACTCCTCACTTATTGACTATCTCGTTAATCAGATATTTCACATTTTTGACAACTTTGAAAAAATTCTCAGCTGGCATCTCTGATGATCCTAGACTATGCAGGGCCACTGGATCCACTACCAGGACCAGGAGGCCTGCCATGAGCTATCCTGAGTGACATATCGGAGGCCTTGGTGACAAACACGCCACACAAAGGATGGCAGCCACCAGATGTCTCCTCCCTTTCATCGACAACATCTTTATTTGGCCACAGAGGGTACAGGACAATGGCCAGATAATGCAAGGTTGCAGGCTAGCAGGGAGAGGCTGAAGGTGCCAGAGAGGTTTGGTGGGGGGAAGTGAGAAAGGAAGAGGGGGGAAGGGGGCTCCACAGGGCTGCAGGGTCAGGGTGGATGGAGGACAATTTGGGCCCCCACCCAGGGCAGGTGGTGGGAGGAAGTGGGCAGAGGACAAACAGAGTTCTTGCCCAGGGAAGGCAATGGGAGGCAGCCGACAGCAGGCAACACCCAACCATAACAAAACCCCCGACCCCTAAAGCCACTGCGAAGAATACATGGTAGAGAAGGAGGCCTTATCATGCTACAAGAATCCCAAGATGCACCAGGGGCACCTGACAGATGATGAACAAAGAGGAGGTTAGGGGAGTGGGAAACCAGTGCTGAAGATGGTACACAGTCCTGACTCTTACATAATGCCAATGTCACATGATGACCTGGTCTTTGAACCTAACCATGTCTATAAGTGAGGACTGAATGTACTGGTAAGACAGATGTCATATGAAAATCACCAACATGGAATGTCTGGGACTACCAACAATGAAGGAATTGACATGATTGGGACTCTGATTTGGACTTTTAGTCTCTAGAACTGTGAGAAAATAAGTTTCTGTTCTTTAAAGCCACCGCCTTGTGGTATTTGTGTTATAGCAGCACTAGGTCACTAACACAGCATCCTTTGTGTCCTAGTGCCTGTCATGTGTTGTTGTGGTTAGGTGCCATAGTTGGTTCTGACTCATAGGGATCCTGTGTACAACAGAACAAAACACTTCCTGGTCCTGCACCGTCCTCACAATCTTTGCTATTCTTGAACCCATAGTTGCAGCCACTGTATAAATTCATCTTGTTGAGGGTCTTCCCCTTTTTTGCTGACCCTATACTTTACCAAGCATAATATCCTTCAGGGACTGGTCTCTTCTGACAACATGACCAAAGTAGTTGAAATGAAGTCTGGCCATTCTCACATCTATGGAATATTCCAGCTGTGCATCTTCCAAGACAGATTTTTTCTTTCTTCTGGGAGTCCATGGTAATTTCATTATTCTTTGCCAATACCACAATTCAAATGCATCAATTCTCCAGTCTTCCTTATCCATTCTCCAGCTTTCATGTGCATATGAGGTGACTGAAAATACCATGGGTTGGGTTAGGTGTACTTTAGTCTTCAAAGTGACTTCTTTGTTCCTTACCACTTTAAAAAGGTCTTTTGCAACATATTTGCCCAGTGCAATACATCATCTGATTTCTTAACTGCTGCTTCCATGAGTGTTGATTATGGATCCAAGGAAAATTAAATCCCTGACAATTTCAATTTTTTTTCTCCATTTATTGTGATGTTGCTTATTGATCCAGTTGTAAGGATTTTTGTTTCCTTTTGTTGAGGTGTAATCAATAATGAATGCTGTAGTCTTTGATCTTCATCAGTAAGTGCTTCAAGTCATCTTAACTTTCAGCTAGCAAGGCTGCTCATTTGCATATCACAGCTTGTTAATGAGTCTTCCTCCAATCCTAATGCTGTGCTCATCTTCACTTAGTCCAGCTTCATATTCTCCACCACTTGTCTGTCACTTTGTTATACTGTGGTGGCTTGCATGTTGCTGTGATACTGGAAGTTATGCCACTGATATTTCAAATACCAGCAGGGTCACCAATGGTGAACAGGTTTCAGTGAAACTTCCAGACTAAGACTGAGAAGGATGGGGTCATCCATTTCTGGAAAAAAAAAAAAAAAAGGCCACTGAAAACCTGTCATATAGAAGGTTCTCAATAAATGTTCATTGCGTTAATAAATAACTGAATGGATGAAGGCCTCTTGAAGCTGCCAGTCTCACCCTGTAGTGGATGCTCTGATGTATTCCCCAAAGAACCTTGTGCTTCTCCACCTGCTGACAGCTCTCAGCAGAGAAACTGTCCTTGGCCAAAGGTCATACATGGTGACTGGTCATTGTGGGGACAAAGACCCAAGCCTTTTGTCTCAATCCAAGACTACCCTGAAGGATCATTCTGGCTCCTGGGTACTGTGGGATCGTTGATGTCTTTGTTGTGACTTCTTTGCAGCTCTACCTCTCTGGCGGCCCAAGCTAGTTTCCTGAGTCTTCCCCAATAAATTCCTGCACTCAAGTCTCCATTTCAGAGTCTGTTTACCAGGGAATCTGATCTAAGATGCCCTCTGAACCACTGGGGCATCTCAGTGGTACTGCAAAATTGGTTTCAAATTCCAGAGGTATTTGTAGTCAGGACCTGACTTTTTTTTTTTTTTTTTAAAGTGAAAATACAAATTTATCTCCTTCCTTTTAAAGTGAGATCTCCCTCTTTGTTACATGGCTTTTAGTAATTCTCATGGTTTTTATTTTTATTTTTATTTTTTTTTTTTATTAGGATTTGGGTGAAGATTTACAGAGTAAATTCACTTTTCATACAGCAGTT
>NW_006921869.1:1116259-1118299 GCF_000298275.1 Orycteropus afer afer
TTGAGGGTCTTCCTTTTTATTGCTGGCCATCCACTTTACCAAGCATGATATCCTTCTCTAGGAACTGGTTTCTCTTGACATTACCAAAGTATGAGAGGCAAAGTATCACCATCCTTGCTTCTAAGCTGTACTTCATCCAAGACAGATTTTTTTTTTTTTTTCTGGCAGTCCATGTGATAGTTAGTATTCTTTGCCAATACCATAACTAAAATGCATCAATTATTTTTCAGCCTTTCTTATTCACTGTCCAGCTGTCACATGCATATGAGGTGGTTGAAAATATCATGGCTTGGATCAGGCACACCTTAATCTTTAAAGTGACAACTTTGCTCTTTACCACTTTAAAGAGGCCTTTTGCAGCAGATTTGCCCAATGGAATACATTGTTTGATTTCTTGACTTCTGCTTCTATGGGCATTAATTGTGGATTCAAGTAAACTGAAATCCTTGACAACTTCAATCTTTTCTCTATTTACCATGATGTTGCTTATTGGTCCAGTTGTGAGGATTCTAGTTTTCTTTATGTTGAATTATAACATAAAGAAATCATCAGTAAGTGCTTCAAGTCTTCGTTTTCAGCAAGCACAGTGATGTCATCTGCATATTTCAGGTTGTTAATGAGTCTTCCTCCACTCCTGATACCATGTTCTTCTTCATATAGTCCAGTTTCTCAGATTATTTGCTCAGCATATAGATTGGATATGGTGAGAGGATACAACCCTCATGCACACTATTCTTGATTTTAAGCCATGTAGTATCCCCTTGTTCTGTTTGAATGACATCCTCTTGGTCTATGTACAGGTTCCCTGTGAGCACAATTAAGTGTTCTGGAATTCCCCCCCTTTTTTTTCCTTTGGAATGTTATCCATAATTTGTTATGATCCACACAATTGAATGCCTTTGCATAATCAATAAAACACAGGTAAACATCTTTCTGGTGTTTTCAGGCAAGATCTATCTGACATTAGTAATGATATCTCTTGTTTCATGTCCTCTTCTGAGTTCAGCTTGAATTTCTGGCAGTTCTCTATCAGTCTACTGCTGCAACCACTTTTGAATTATCTTCAGCAAAATTTTACTTTCATGTGAAATTAAGGACATCGTTTGATAATTTTCACAACCTATTGCATCACCTTTCTTTGGAATGGGCAGACTATGGGTTTCTTCCCATCAGTTGCCCAGATCTTCCAAATTTCTGGACATAGACAAATGAAACCTTCCAGCATTGCATCCATTTGTTGAAACATCTCAACTGATAATTCTGTCTGTTTCTGGAGGCCTGATTTTAGTCATTACCTTCAGTGCAGCTTGGACTTCTTTCAGTACCATCAGTTGTGGATCATATGCTACCTCCTGAAGTGTTGAAACACTGATCAATTCTTTCTGGTACAGTGACTCTGGATATTCCTTCCATCTTCTTTCTTTCTTTTTAAATTTTTATTGTGATTTGGGTGAAAGTTTACAGAGCAAATTCATTTTCCATCCAGCCATTCACATACACTTTGTCTCATGATATTGACTGCAATTTTCCACTATGCAACAGCTCACTTCCCACTTCCTCCCCATGGTTACCTCTTTCTTGTGTCCTTCCCTCCCATGCACTCCAGTCCCCTCAGCTGTCTCCCTGTGCACACACGGCCCTTCTATTCTCCCATGCCTTCCATTTTCTTTCGATGCTTTCTGTGTCATTCAATATTTTGCTCATAGAATCCATCAATAAGGATTGAGGCTTAAATTTTTTCTTCAATTCTTTTAACTTGAGAGATGCAGAGCATGTTCTTCCCTTCTGATTTGCCAACTCCAAGTCTTTGACATTTCATTATAAAAATACTTTACTTTATCTTCTTGAGCCACCCTTTGAAATTTTCTGTTCAGATGGTTTACCTCATCATTTCGTGCATTTGCTTTAGCTACTCTCCTTTCAAGAGCATGTTTCAGAGTTTCTTCTGACATCCATTTTGCTCTTTTCTTTCTTCTTCTTCTTTTTAAAAATACATTTTATTGAAATATAATCTATGTACAGTGAAATACACAAAACTAA
>NW_006921869.1:1119712-1155530 GCF_000298275.1 Orycteropus afer afer
TGTTTTGACTACTGTGGCTGTATAGTAGGTTTTGAGATCTGGAAGTGTGAGACCTCCTACTTTGCTTATTTGAGGTCTCTTTCCTTTCCATATAAAATTAGTGATAGTTTTTTCCATATCCTTAAAGAATGCCGATGGGATCTGGATTGGGATTGCATTGAATATATAGATTGCTTTGGGTGGTACTGACATTTTTACAATGTTCAATATTCCTATCCATGAGCATGATATGTTCTTCCATATGTAGATCTCTTATGGTTTCTTGAAGTAGTGTTTTGTAGTTTTCTTTGTACAAGTCTTTTGTGTCCCAAGTGAGATTTATTCCCAAGAATTTATTTATTTATTTTTGTAGTTATTGTAAATGGTATTGATTTCCTTATTTCCTTTTCAGCAATCTTTTTGCTGGTGTAAAGGAATCCAACTGATTTTTGTATGTTGAACATGTATCCCACCACTATGCTCAATCTCTCAATTGGTTCCAGTAGTTTTTTTTTTTTTTTTGCTGGTCTCTTGGGTTTTCTATGTATAGGATCATATCATCAGCAAATAGGATAGTTTTACTTCTTCCTTAACAATTTGGATGCCTTTGATTTCCCTTTTCTTACCTTATTGCCCTGGCTAGGACTTCCAATACAATGTTGAATAGAAGTGTGATAGAGGGCATCCTTGTCAGGTTCCTGTTCACAAGGAATGGTTTCAATCTCTATTAAGATTGGCTGTTGGTTTTGCAGAGAATTCTGGTGTCACAGTGCCTAAGGCTAGCTAACTAGAAGGCTGGTGGTTCAAATCCACCAGCCACTCCTAGGAAGGAAGATTGGGTAATATACTTCCATAGAGATACCACCTCAGAAACCCAAGGAGGGGTCTTTATGAGTTGTAACTGACTCAATGGCAGTGAGTTTGGGTGGTTTATTTTTTCATTTATTTTGCATATATGTCCTCTATTACGTTGAAGAATTTCCCTTCTATTCCTATTTTGCTGAGAGTATTATTATTATTTTTTAAATCAGGAATGGGTGTTGGATTTTATCAAATGCCTTTTCTTCATTGATTGATATGATCATGTGGCTCTTTTCCTTTGTTTTATTTATGTGATGGATGACATTGATTGTTTTTCTAATGTTGAACCATCCTTGTATACCTGGTATGAACCCCACTTGGTCATAATGAATTATTTTTTTGATATGTTGTTGGAGTCTATTCGCTAGAATTTTGTTAAAGATTTCTGCATCTATATTCATGAGGGATATTGGTCTGTAGTTTTCATTTTTAGTGATGTCTTTGCCTGGTTTTGGTATCAGGGTTATGATTGTTTCATAAAATGAATTTGGGAGGATTTCATCCTTTTCTGCGTTCTGGAATAGTTTGAGTAAGATTGGTGTCAGTTCTTCTCTGAACATTTTGTAGAATTTACCAATGAAATCGTCTAGTCCAGGGTTTTTTGGTAATTTTTTTTATGACTTGTTCAATTTCTTCTTTTGATATGGGTCTGTTTAATTTTTCCACCTCAGCCTCTGTTAGTTTAGGTATGTAGTATGTTTCTAGGAATCTGTCCATTTCTTCTAGATTTTCGAATTTGTTGGAGTGTAGTTCTTCATAGATAGTATCCTGATATTATCCTTTTAATTTGTTGGTTCTGTTGTGGTGTCATCCAATTCATTTCTTATTTGTGTTATTTGTATTCTCTTCCTATTTTCCTTTGTTAAATTTGCCAGTTGTTTGTCAATTTTATGAATCTTTTCAAAGAACCAACTTCTAGTCTTGTCAATTTTTTCTATTGTCTTTGCATTTTTCTGTTTCATTTATTTCTGCTTGAATCTTTCTTATTTCTTTTCTTCTGATGACAACAGGCTTTTTTTTTTTGGCTGCTCTTTTTCTAATTGTTGGAGATGTTGGTTTAAGGTGTTAATTTTGGCTCTTCTTTTTTGATGTGTGCATTTGTTGCTATAAATTAGCCTCTGATTACTGCTTCTGCTGTGTCTCAAAGATTTTGGTATGTTGTGTTTTCATTCTTGTTTGATTCAAAGAAATATTTAAGTTCATTTTTTATTTCTTCTATTAGCCAGTCATTTTCAAGGACAGTGTTATTCAGTTTCTACGTGTTTGCTCTTTTTCCATTCATCTTCCTATTGTTGATTTCTAATTTTACAGCTTTGTGATCTGAGAAGATGCTTTGCAGTATTTCAATGTTTTTAAATTTATTGAGGCTTGCTTTGTGGCCTAACATATGGTATATCCTGTAGAATATTCCATGTGCACTGGAAAAGAATGTATATTGTGCTGTTGTTGGGTGATATGCTCTGTAGACGTCTATAAGGTCAAGTCAGTTGATTGCATTGTTTAGCTCTTCTGTGTCTTTGTTGAGTTTCTTTCCAGTTGTTCTATCTGTGATTGAAAGTGGTGTATTAAAGTCTCCTACTATGACTGTGGAGTCATCTTTTTGCATTTTCAGTTCTGTTAGAGTCTGTTTTATGTATTTTGGGGCTCTTTCACTGGGTCCATAGATATTTATTATTGTTATGTCCTCTTGTTCAATCGATGTTTTAATCATTATATAATATCCTTCCTTGTCTCTTATGGTGGTTGTCTTAAAGTCAATTTTATCAGAAATTAATATTGTCACTCCTGCTCTTTTATCATGGCCATTTGCTTGATATATCTTTTTCCAACCTTTGATTCTTAGTCTATTTTTTTTCTTTATCTCTAAGGTGTGTCTCCTGTAGACAGCATATTGATGGGTTATGTTTTCTTATCCAGTCTGCAACTCTTCATCTCTTGAGTGCTGTATTCAATCCATTGACATTCAGTGTAATTATTGATAAGTATGAATTTTTTGCTGTCATTTTTTTATGTTCTTTTTTGTGGTGTTGCCAATTTCTCAGTTCCATATAACTTTCTGTGCTGAGCTCATTTTGTTTATGAATTGTGTTATCAATTCCTTAATTGTTATTGTTTCAGTATTTGCTAAATATTTGTGCTTTACCTCTTTTTTATTTTGATGTGAAGGTTTACCATTTTTCTTTGGGGTTACCCTGTGATTTATAATTTTCTTCCCCAGTTTAGAACAGTCTGTTCTATCTTGCTGTTGCCTTAACTTCCCTACCATTTAGAAGTTCTGTAGCTACACATTTTTTTCCCTCTTTTTGGTCTGTAGTTGTCCTCATTTGTCAGTTGATGTCTCTGGTTCCCTGTTTACAATCTTGTAGGCTTATTTACTTTGGATACTTCGATACCTGGGCTGGTTTCTGTGTTATGTCTTCATGTGTGGTAATGGTCAGTTGTTGTTTGCAGTTGTTGGTTCTCTGTCCAAAGGACTCCCTTTAGCATCTCTTGTCAGGTTTTTCTGGTTTTAACCAATCCCCTTAATTTCTGATTATTTGGAAATGTCCTAATTTCACCATCATATTTGAGGGACAATTTTTCTGGATGTATGTTCTGCTCTAACAGAAATGTCACAAATGGGACGGCTCTAACAAACAGGAGTTCATTCTCTCATAGTTCGGAGGCTTTAAGTCCAAGTTCAAACTGCCAGGCTCTAGGGGCTGGGTGAAAGCCCTTCAACCCTGGGCTTCAGCTCTGCCTCTTGCTCCTGGTCCACTAAAGGTAGAGGCATCTCTTCATCCAGGCAGCTACTGGCTGCTGAGGCTAACAAGCCCAAGGTCAGTAAATAAATGGCACAGTGCCGATGTTACCAAACCACATGGCAGGCCATTAATTCAAGTCCATTGTAAGTCCCAAGGTAGGCAGAGCATGGTAGGCTGCTGAACAATGATACAGATACATGCAGGGTCCAAATGTGCCCTAAGCTAGAGACCATTCCCCAAGGCTTCTGCTTATATACAGGAAGAAGACTACATTCCCTAAGGCAGCTACTCAGCTGTTCACAGTAGATTCCACATGGAGTTGATTACCAATCTCATCATGGAGAATACTACATCCAGCTGCCCAGCCATTCAACCAGGCCCAGCCAAGTTGACACACAAACTGAACTACCACAGTATATAATTCTTGGTTGGAAATTTTTTTCAGAGTTTTATATATACCATCCCACAGTCTTCTCACCTGCATGGTTTCTGCCAAGAAATTTGAGCTTAGTCTTATTGGTTGCCCCTTGTAGGTAACTTTTTGTTTTTCCTGTGCTGGTTTCAGGATTCTTTCTTTGTCTTTGGTTTTGATGAGTTTGATGATGATATGTCTTGGTGATTTTCTTTTGGGGTCTATCCTGCTTCGAAATCATTGGACTTCTTGAATGGATATATTCTCATCTTTCATCTTACCAAGGAAATTCTCTTCTAACAAATCTTTGACAATTTTCTCTGTGGTTTTATTTGTCTCTTCCTGTTCTGGAATTCTGGTTACATGTAAGTTATTCCTTTTGATGGTATCCCACGTGAACCTAGGCTTTCTTCATTTTGTTTTGATCTTTTTTCTGATTGACCGTTTTCCAAAGAAGTATTCAGGTGTTTGTCTTCAATCTCACTAATTCTGTCTTCCATTGATTCAATTCTACTGCTGTGCCCATTCAATGTGTGGTCTATTTCTGAAAATTTACTATTAATCTTCTGGATTTCTGTCTTTAGATTTTGTATCATTTCTAATTTTTCATTTATTTTGTTATTTTATTCTTGTATTGTCTTTCAAAGTTGTTCCAGGGTTTTCTCTGTATTTTCCTCACTTTTATCAGTGTTTTCCTTGATCTGTCTCTCAATCTGTTGAAGGTACCTAACTATAATTCTTTTGAATTCCTTATCAGGGAGTTCCAATGCTGCTTCTTCCTCAGAGATGTGTTCTGGGTCTGTATCCTGGTCCCTTGTTTCTCCTGCTTTATCTTGCTTCTGTGTACTGTGATACTCCATTGTCTTGAGACATTGTGATATTTTTGTGTTTATATTTAATTGGTGATTGTATGTTGGAATGATTTGCCCAAGATTTTTGTTTTCTTTGGTAGATTTCTAAGTAAGCAGGGTATTGTGCTTCTCTATTCACTAGTTGGCAGCACTTATACACTCACCACCTGTTTCCTTTCCCATTGTCAGCCTCCCATATGTGCCTGCTGTCCTTGTCAAGCAGATCCTATTCTCAGGTCCCTGGAATGTGAATAAGAATGCTGTCACTTTAAATATCCAAAATGGCTGCCTCTTGCAAACATTCAAAATGGCTGCACCCTTGGTGACTTTAAATACCCAAAATGGTCACCACTTTTAAACAGTCAATATAGCTGTGCCCTCCTGACAGCCAAAAGTCCACAGCTCAGGTTGTCTGCCTCTTTTGCTATTTCCCTTCCTAGTCATTGGCCACCAGAGCAGTTGTCCCTGCAGCCCTTGGTGACCAGGGCTGATCTTTAGGTCAATTCTCAGGTCCCAACACCACTTGGAAATATTCAGGCTGTTGGTGCCATCAGAGTAGCTGACAGTCTGCAGCTCTGTCTGTCTCCAAACTCACTGTTCTCATTAAGGTTCTTCAACTAGTTGGTGCCTAATCCACCTATGTACACTTCTTTTCAAAATGCAGGGCTCCAGGATTATCTTCAGTTATCTGTCAATTGGTTTCTCTTTTCTTTGTTGAAGAGGGTCTGTGTAGCTTGTCTGCCTGTTCTGCCATCTTAGTGGAAGTTCTCTTCCCTGTCTTCTTAATGACTTTTTGTGTTCTTCATGTTCTTCATGATGTCATCCCACAGCTCATCTAGTCTTTAGTCATTAGTGTTCAATATGTCAAGTCTATTTTGGGGATGGTCTTTAAATTCAGATGGGACATAATAAAGATTGTATTTTGGCTCTTGTGACAGCCTGATCCACAGTCAGCACCTGGCCTTGTTCTGATTGATGAAATTGAGCTTCTCCATCACCTCTTTCCACAAATGTATTCAATTTGATTGCTGTGTAGTCCGTCTGACAAAGTCCACATGCATAGTTGCTATTTATGTTGTTGAAAAATTCTATCATTCAATCTCTGATATTGTTTCTATCACCAAATCTATATTTTCCAACTACCTATCTTTCTTTGTTTCAAACTTTCACATTACAGTCACCAGGAATTATTAATGCATCTTGATTGCATGTTTGATCAATTTCAGACTGCAGATTAGTAGAAATCTTCAATTTCTTCATCTTCGGCTTTAGTGGTTAGTGTGTAAATTTGAATAACAGTCATATAAATTGGGCTTCCTTGTATGAGTATGGATAGTATCCTATCACTGACAGAATTTTACTTCCATAGCCAATTTCCATAGCCAATAGTAGTTGCTCTCTAGCTAAACTGCCACCTTTGTTCTTCTTTCATTCCTTTCATTTCTGCCCTGTCTCCTGGTTATTTTTATTTTTCCTCTGTCCCTAAACTTTGTCAGCTCCCTGGGAACGTGTGAAAAAATTTTCTTCTGTAGAATTTTTTTTCCCTAAAATGTAATCATTTTGTTGTTGTTGAGAATATACACAGAAAAACATAACACCAATTCAACAGTTTCTACATTATCATTCAGTGACATTGACTATATTCTTCAAGTTGTGCAACAATTCTTATGCTCCTTTGCTGATTTTTTTCTCCTTCATTAACATAAATTCACCATCCCCTCCCAAGATTCCTACCTAATCTTTCAAATTGCTGTTGTCAATTTGATCTCATATAGATAGTTCTTAAAAGAGCATAATGGTCAGGGGCAGACCTTTTAAGATGACCAGGGCATAGTTTGGGTTTAAGGTTTGATTATGTCAGGACAACAGTTTCAGGGGGTCATCCAGCCTCAGTCCCATGGCTCCAGAAAGTCTGGAGACCAGGAAAACTGAAAATTCTGTTCTACATTTTATCCCTTTTGATCAAGATTCTTCTATGAAATCTATGGTTAAAATATTAAATAATAGTAGCCAGGCACCAACCAGTTCTTCTGGTCTTATGGCAAAGGACATAGTTCTTCATGGAGGCAATTAGCCACACTTTCCATATCCTCCTATTCCTGACTCTCATTCTTTCTCTATTGCTCTCAGTGAATAGACCAATTTTTGTGCCTTGGATGGCCACTTGCAAGCTTTTAAAGCCTCAGACACTATGCATCAAGTTAGGAGGTAAAACAGAAACACTGTAACATGTCAGTAGTCCAGATACCTAGGATGTCTCATGAAACCATGACTTTAAACATCCAAACCAAGGGCCCAAAACCCATGAGGTATTTGGTTGTACACAAGCAGCCTCAGCAGCTGCCTTTTTTTTTTTTTTTTTCCATTGCTGTAAATACATCTATCATATGACTTTTGCCAATTCAACTTTTTACAGGTGCACAACTTATTGACAGCAATTACAATAATCAGCTGTGCAACCCTACCCTTAATCAATGTAATTTTTCTATTACCATTATCTCCCCTTATCCTCCTCACTCCTTCCCCCTGATAACCTCTAATAAACTTTAGTCTCTATCTATTTCTCTTTTCTTATATTTTTATATAAGTCAGGTCATAAAATATTTGTCTTTTTGTGATTGGCTTAATTCCCTCAGCATAATCTCTCTTGACAGTGTATTATACTTTTCATTGCATTAAGTCTTTCACATCCCTGGTTATATTTATTTCTAGGTATTTTATTCTCTTAGATGTTATTGTAAATGGAATTGTTTCCCTAATTTCCATTTCACATTTCTCATTGCTGGTGTATGGAATCCCAACTGATTTTTGTTGATCTTGTACCCTGCAATTGTGCTAAATTCCTCTATTAGCACTAGAAACTTCCTTGTGGACCCTTTGGGATTTCTATATATAGGATCATATAATTTGCAAATACAGATTTTTCTTCCTTCCCAATCTGGATAACTTTTATTTATTTTTCTTGTCTTATTGCTCTTGCAATATATATTGAATACATACTTCTGATACATGTTGACCAGAAGTAGTGAGAGCAGGTACCTTTGTCTTGTTTTCAAGGGAAAAGGTCTCAATCTTTCTCCATTAAGTATAATGTTGGCTTTTCATATATGCCCTGAATCCTATTGTAGATTTTCTCTTTTATTCTAATTTTCTGTCTAGGGTTTTCATCAAGAAAGAATGTTGAATTTTATCAAATGCTTTTTCTACATCCATGGAGATGATCATGTGGTTATTTTCCTTTGTTCTATTGATATGCTATATTGTTGTTGTTGTGTGCCGTCGAATCGGCCCCGACTCATAGCGACCCCTCCTTGGGTTTCCTAGGCAGTATCACTATGGAAGTAGGATTGCCCAACCTTCCTTCCGAGGAGTGGCTGGTGGGTTTGAACCGCCAGCCGTCTGGTTAGCAGGCAAGTGTCTTAGCCACTATGCTATCAGAGCTCCTGATATGCTATATTATCTTCTGTAAAATTTTAGTGTCAGGTGGAGAGTGGGAGAATGGGATGGGTAATGAACAGATTTTCTGAAGAACAACAAAGAAGCCTAGCTTCCTCCTTACCCTGCAGGCAAGGATTCTGTAAAGGATGCCCCAGTTAACAGCAAGGGTGCAACAATCCTTCAGATTGTCTGTCCTAGCAGTTGCTTCTGGGCTAATTTTATTTATTTTCTTGTAATTTATACACAGGCTGCTTCCTAAATGGATTTGAGGTAGCACTCCAGGCTAATAAAGCATTTAAATTAAGGCATCACCTCGCTTCCAAAGTGCTGTTTTGATAGAAATATTTAGTGAGGAACCAGGCTGCAGGGCTGTAAAAGCTGCAACTGCCATTTTGCCTGTCATTCTGATGGGTGGCTCTTTCAGGGTGATGGCTGCCTGGGGAACCCATATAACAAGACAGAAACTTGGAGGGGAGGAAGCCATCCCCTACAGCCTTCTTAGGTAGCCAGGAATTTGGTAGGTGACTGATAAGTCGCCCCAAAATAAGCACATGCAAGGTAGCAATTGAACAGATTGCTAAAGTCAAAGAGTGGGAGCATGTCAAAGCTGAGCAGGACCTCACAGAGCTCTACATAGATGAGGAAAGTGGGGCCGAGGACAGGGAAAGAAAAGGACTATTGCTTCTTCCTAGCCTAAGCTCTTTACCAACCCCACACTGAGCAAATTTTCTTAGAGTTTCCTTGCAGCTTTCACAGCCCAAGAATCTCAGTTGAGCCAATTAATTTTATGAGGCTAGGGATTTTGTATAGAAATATCTTGAGATGCTTAACCAGAAAGTGAAGGCAACATATGGAAACTCTTGCCATCCACAATAAGTCATACGATATTTATTCATCTGTTTGTGCCTTTATAAGCTTCCCTTAATGCATGCTTCCCATAACAGGGACTCTGCCCTCTAGAATAGCAAGGCATAGTGCCTAAGGCATTTTAGTGCTAACCAGAAGGCTGGTGGTTCAAACCCACTGGCTGCTCCTCAGAAGAAACACTGGTCAATCTACTTCCATAGCAATACTGCCTCAGAAACCCAAGGAGGGGTCGCTATAAGTTGATTCCAACTCGATGGCAGTGAGTACGATTTTAGTGCAGGCTACATATAGAATTTTAAACATTCTAGTGTCTATGTGAAAAAGATTTTTAAGATGTGAAATTGATTTTAATAATATAGTTATTTAACCCAGTAGATCAAAAAGATTATCATTTCAACACCTAATTTAAATAAACAATTATTAATAACAAATTCTATTTTCTTTTTCATACTAAGTCTTTGAAATCTGGGTTAATTTTCATTTGCAGCCCATCTCAGTTGGACTATTCACATTTCAAGTGCATGTGGCTGCCAGACACAACAGTCTACCTCTGGACTTCTGACTGTAGTTGCTTAAGGTTGGGGGAGGTGGGACTTGAAATATTGAGGTGCTTTCCTATGTATGGAGTCCCTGGGGGTGTAAATAGTTAAAGCTCTTGGCTGCTAACTGAAATTGGGTATTTGAGTCCACCCAGAGGTGCCTCAGAAGAAAGGCCTGGCAATGTACTTCTGAAAAATCAACCATTGAAAATTCTGTGAAGTACAGTTCTACTCAATACACATAGGGTTACCATGAGTCAGAGCCGACTTGACATCAATGGATGGTGGTGGTGTGGTTTCCTAAGCCCAGAGAGCATATGTAATACGTGGACTTAGAGTGATTTCTCTTGGTTGTTCATGAGGTCTTTAATTGCTCTGTCCTGTCTTTCAGCTGTAACACAGACTTCAGAGATAACCAGACTAGGGGCTGCCAGAAAAACAGCATTACTGCCATTTTATGAAAATGAATACTTTTCTAAAATCTATTGCCTTTTAGAAGAAAAGTAAACTTACATTTTTACACAGTCTAAAAAGGTATTCAGGAGCTCTGGTATCATAATGCCTAAGGCACTTGACTGCTCACCAGAAGGCTGGCAGTTCAAACCCACCAGCCACTCCTCGGAAGGAAGGTTGGGCAATCCTACTTCCATAGTGATACTACCTCGGAAACCCAAGGAGGGGTTGCTATGAGTCGGGGCCGACTCGACGGCAAACAACAACAACAAAAAGGTATTCAAGAAATATATCTGTGTCCTCATACACAGCATGCATGTTTCCACCTAACAATGATGTTTAGAATAATAGTAGGGGGCCAAATTGATAGCATGCAGTCATCATAAATCTGATCATTTCTGTTAACCCAGATGGACTAAAAATTCTATAGATATTCTGATCTTTGAAGTAGACAGTCCAGGTTGAATTCACTGACATCTTCATTTCTTAGGAGTTCGTCTGAGGCTCCTTCAATGAACACTTTTCTCTCCTGGGCCCTCCAGTATCCCTGGCACCCCTCTATCTGGCACACCACACTAATCAAGTTGGATTATAACTGGTGATGATGTTTTTGCCCCTCCCAATAGAAAGTATCTCAGAGATGACTGGGAGCATAACTTCTTCATTTCTACATTCCCATCAGCCATCTAGGAGCCTTGGTGGTGCAGTGGTTAAAGTGCTTGCTTCCAATCAAAAGGTTGGCATTTTGCACCCACCAGTCACTCAATGGGAGATGTGGTAGTCAGCTCCCATAAAGATTTACAGCCTTAGAAACCCTCTGGGGCAGTTCTACTCTGTCCTATAGGGTTGCTATGAGTCAAAATAGATTTGATGGTAGTAGGTTTGGTTAGGTTCAGTCAACTTGGCACACTGCAAGTGCTAATCAACATTTATTGAATTAGTTAATGAATTAATGAAGTTGAAATGCTGCTGAAAATTCAGTGGGGGAAAAAATAGGTGCAGTCTGTTGCTCTAGGAGAAACAAGGTGTTTTCTGGGTCTTGTTCATATACCCTTGAGCACCAACAAATCCCTGCCTCAGTCTCCTTATGTAAAGTGAGGATGATTGGGCCAGTGCTTTTCAGGGGCTGTGTCAATGGAGGGCCCTTTGTGGAATGAGAATGGTCTGCACCATCTCACTGAGTCCTTATTTGCCCCAGTGTTATGTGCCAAGCATTCTCTTCTGGACAGTACACTCCTCAGGGATTAAGGGCTGTGGGCTGGTCATCTTCTCCATCTCCATCTCCTCTCCCCATGATATTGATCCAGACCCAGGCACACAGCAGGGTAAATGAAAAGCCAGTGAATGGAAGTTTCTATTGTTTTGTCATTCATCCAATAAATATTTTTTGCTGTTGTTTGTTGGCATCAAGTCAGAGCCTGACTCACGGTAACCACATGCACAACAGAGTAGAATGTTGCTTTGTCCTGCACCATTTTCATGATTATCACTCCATTTTGTGTCTATTGAAGTGCCTTCCAACCTAAGGGTTCATCTTTCAGCACTGTATTGGACAATATTCTGTTGTGATCCAAACAGTTTTCACTGGCTAATTTTCATAAGTAGACCATCACCAGACCTTTCTTCATAGTTTGTCTTACTCTGGAAACTCCATTGAAACCTGTCCATCATGAGTACCACTGTTGTTATTTGAATACTGGTGATATAGCTTCCAGCATCATAGCAAGATACAAGTCACCACAGTATAATAATCTGACAGGTGAGTGGTGGAATAAGTATTTAATAAGTACCAGCCACTCCTCGGAAGGAAGGTTGGGCATTCTACTTCTGTAGTGTTACCACTTTGGAAACCCAAGAAGGGGTCATTATGAGTCGGATCCAACTCCACAGTGGTGTGTTGCATTTTTGCATTTAATTGAAGCAATTCTTGTGCTGGGCTCTGGGGAAAATAGATATTAGTAGGACTCACAGAGATTTTGCAGTTTGGAGGAGGAGTTTGACTCATAAATAAAAGTTCTGGTAGCATAGTGCCTAAGGCACTTGACTGCTAACCAGAAGGCTGGTAGTTCAAACCCACCAGCCACTCCTTGGAAGGAAGGTTTGGCAATCTACTTTCATAGTGATACCGCCGCAGAAACCCAAGGAGGGCTTGCAATGAGTCGGGTCCGACTCTATGGCACATAACAACAACAACAGAAGAGGTGTGTCACTGCTGAAGGGCCCAGCAGAGGGAGAGATGGGTGGGAAAGGGAGCAGTGGGGAGGGGATGCCAACACATGTTGGTAGTTATTTTGTCCACACCATTTCTTCTCTTTTTGATAACAGCACCATGATTTTTCCTTTAGGGAGATACTTCCACCTCAAACTTACTCCAGATGGTTTGCTTAAGGCTGATGTCACCTGTTGGGTCCCAGGATAGGCACAAGACTCTAGCCTGGTCAATAAGAGGAATAGACATCCTGACCACAGTGAATGCTTTGGCTGTGGGGAGCCAATAGAGTCAGTGGGCATTGAAGTGGGCACTTTTACAGCAACACTTACAAAAGAGAAGCCCTTCCTCCCCTGAGATGAAAACTGGTAGAATAATAGCCTAGAGATGCTCATGAGCATCTTGTCACATGAGGATAGAAACTTCCTGACAATAAGTCTCATAAAGAGGGAAACAAAGTCAAGAGATGGAAAGATTTTATGAAATCATTTGAGTACCTGGATCCATGCCTAAAGCTAGATATTGACAGACTTTTTGATTGCTGAGCCAATATATTCTATTTTTATGCTTAAGCCAGTCTGCATTGGGTCTTGCCACTTACAACTGAAAGACTCCAAGCTGATATGAGAAGTTTCAGAAAAGGTAATCCCAATGTTAAGTCATGAATAAGGAGTGGGAGTCTATCAAGCAGAGAAAGAGGTAGGGCCTTGTATCAGGAGGAATAGCTTGAGCATTGAGGTGTGCATTGGCCCCCACACTGAGATGCCTTGGGGTTAGAGCTGGGTGATTTGGCTTTTCCTTACCCGTTTATCGTGTGTCATCCCATGAGGACAATTGTTGGCTGATACAGTGAGTGATACTGTCTCATTTAGGGAGGTGAATGTCACCACTACGGAGTCTTGTCCCAGCACCGTCAACTTCATTTGCTCATTCATCTGCAGGTGAAGCAACAAGTGATCACAGGACCCCTGCTTCTATTATCCCATCTACCCCTTCTTTGTGATTCACCACAAAGTACAAAACCCCTCTTAGCTTGAGGCTGAAGAATTTTTAAGATCCTTCCAGGTCTTTTGTTGGAATTTAGCTTTCATGGGAAAGACAGAAGTCTAGTTCTCTTTGGTGGATTAACAGGAAAAATAACTGATGTCTCCTTATCCCTGATCCTTCCTTTTCCAACCCAAGTTTAGAACCACATCAGGAGGTGAACAGCTTAATTTCTGGTCAAGCTGGATTGGAGAAGGCAGCATGGATCAGAAGCTAATCCTTTGCCCCTGAATTTGTGTGTACTCAAGCACCAGGTCGTACTACAAGCCTTGCCCTACAGCAGGCAGAGCCTGCTTTGGGAAGCTGACTTTATGGCAAGGAGCACAGAAGGTACCCCACTTATGGGTGAGTGGGCAGATAGCAAAAATAACTCTGCAGGGGATGAGCTACACATGTTCAGTCCCTGCCCTTATACTCAAATATGTTACTATTCTTTCCCTGTGGAAACACCAAAGACCAGTGAGAAAAGGAGAAGAAGCTACCCTTTTCATCACTTTCCAATAGGATTTTGGAAATAATAGTCCCAGGTAGGAACACAGGGAGAGTGAGTTGCCATTATACCAACTCATTCCTTACTGAGAACTTGGTGATCTAGGGATGAGTCCCAGCTCTGACTCATTATCTAGCCATTTGGCCTCTGAATCTTGAATTCTTCAGCAAGAAATAGTCGAAAGACTAGGGCAATGAGGTAAAGTTGGAAGTGACTCTGTAAGCCATAAGTCTATACCAAACATGAGGAACTATATTCAGGACAGGCCAGAAGACTCACATGTAAGATAGTTCACATGTGCAGTGAGTTATTTATACACTGTGGCCCTATCCAAGGGCTTACAAGTACGTGGCCATACACTGCTGAGTGGAAATGCTTCTTTCTTCAGCTTCCAGAGGACTGGCTAGATCAAGGGATTCCTTGATCTACAATATCCTCCTACCTAAAAACACTGCCAGGAATTATCTGAATTTAGTAAACAGTCTCCACTTTGTTCCTTCCATTTCCTTCTGTTATTCTACTTGGTGTCTCAATATTCTATGCTTAACTTCCTTACTATTAAGTCTCTTCCTCATACTCTTCAGTCAGCATTCGAGTCCTCTCCAGCCCCTGAAAACAATTATCCATGACTGTCTTCCTCTCAAGTCTTGACATCATCAAAATTAATCATCCTCACTTAAGAGAATTCCCTACTCTCTCTTGTTCTGCTGGAGGAATGCACTATACAGCCACAGTCAAGAGCTCAAGCTCTGAAGTTGGACAGGGTTCAAATCCCAGTATCACCACTTACCACTTAAGCAATTTTGGATAAGTTGGTTAGTTTCCCTGAGTCTGGGGACAAGAGTAGAATATTTCTCCTAGGGTGTTGAGAACGTTTCATGAGATAAAACATGCAAAGGGCGTAGGATGGTACAGCTGTTTTTTAATTATCATTACTCCCTAGGTAGTTTCTCTTATCTCTCCCAATGCTCCAAATACAGTGCTTTCCAATATGAGCCACTTCTTATCTTCTCACTCATCCATTAACCAACCCGTCACATCATATCTACCATCTCCAAATCCTTATCTTCAGCTCCAATCTCTCACTCAAAGTCAGGATCCATGTTGCAACCACCCAGAGAAACAGGACCACTGAGCCCAATCAGCATGTCTAAAACTATACTAATCACTGATCCAGTTTTCCAGCTTCTCTGTTTCCACCAATAGGACTATCGCTGACCTAGATGCATATGTTGGGGATTGTAGAGTCATCTATAATTCCCTCTTTCTCATTTACCCTGTATAGCATGTAAATGAAATCCATATTATTATTTTGTTAATATAGCCTCTTCCCCATTTTTTCTTATTGCCACTACTCTTAATCATATCAGATCTGGCTAGAAGCCCCACACCTAGTCTTTCCACAAGACCCTCCACTGCTCTCTCCCTCACTAGCCAACATTCCACACAAATTCTGACCCATCATACTAGCCCTTAAGGATTTCTGATAGTGCAGTGGTTAATGCATTGAGGTGCTAACCAGAAGGTAGGTAGTTAAAACTCACCATTCACTCCATGGGAGAAAGATGAGGCAGTCTGATTCTGTAAAGATTTACAGCCTTGGAAACCCTATGGAGTTGCTATGAGTCAGAATTGACTCGATGGCAGTGGATTATACCAGTCTTCAGCTTAAAAATGAACTGGCTAGTTCTGCTTTCAGTATAACAGACTCAGCTCCTAACAGGCTGACCCTTACACAGATAACAATAAACCTGACGAAATGCAAAAAAAAAAACAAAAAAACAAGTACCTGTAAACAAAAGCAGGCAGATTTTGAAGGAGGGTCAAACTTAAAAGAAAGGATCAGCATGGGGTAAGTTTCTGTTTCACAATTTTAGCCTGAAAGCAGACCATAGTCATGGCCAAATTCTCATAGAAATCCACTGCCATTGAGTTGATTCTGACTCACAGCAACCCCATAGGACAGAGTAGTACTTCTCCATAGGGTTTAGAAGGGTGTACTGCCTCAGCAACCCAAGGAGGGATTGCTATGAGTTGGGTCAGACTCGAAAGCACATAACAACAACAACAACAAATCTTTACAGAAGCAGACAGCCTCATGTTTCTCCTGAGGAGGAGCTGGTAGGTTTGAACTACAGGCCTTTTTGGTTAGCAACTGAATGCTTCAACCTCTATGCCACCAGAGCTCCTTTTAAACAGCTTACAGGTAGAGCAAACAAACAAGTGAAAATTGAACTGAGATTTGAGTGCCCAGTGTAAGAGAGAGGGAGTTTGCAGTTTGAATTGAACCAAATTAATTGCCAGTTAAAACAAACTGTCAATTCTTTTCAGAGAAATATAACAGAATTCAAAATCTCCACAACATAACACTCACAATATCCTGAATATAATCCAAAATTACATGATGTGTGAAGAACTAGTAAAGTGTGACCCATCCTTGAGGCAATAGATAATCAACAAAAACCAACCCTGTTAGATATGACCCAGATGTTAGAATTATCAGACAAGTTAATTTAACTACTTTCAATAAAGTATAGAAAACTATATTTGTAATGAATGAAAAATAGGAAATCTCAGCAGATAAATATAAAATATAAAAAAGAACTAAATGTAATAATCTCTAAACCTAAAAAATATATAATGTGAAAAAAAAAACTTTGCAGGATAGACATAATAACAGAATGGAGATGACAGAAGAAAGTCAGTGAACTTGAATATAAATCAATAGAAATTATATAATCTGAAAAGTAAAGAAAAAATTTTTGAAAAAAGAACAGAATCTCAGAGACCTTTGGGACAATATCTAAAATACAATAATATATCATTTATTATATATCTAAATATCTATTACATGTCTAAAATACATATAATTGGAGTCTCAGAAGAAAAGAAGAGAAATTGGAGAAAAAAATATCTAAGGAAATGTCAGAAGACTTCCCAGATCTAGTGAAGGCATGAATTAACAGATTCAAGACACTCAGTAAATTCCAAATAGAAAAAAAATATGAAGACAACCACACTTAGATACATCATAGTTGAACATAGGCTTTCATCAAGAAAAGAGAAAATCTTCAAAGCAGCTAGAGAAACTGGGACAATGATTTGAATATCTATAGACTTCTCATTATCAACTACGGACAGAATACATTGGAATGTGCTGAAAGAAGAAGAAAAAAAAAACAGTCAAACTAGAATTCCATAGTCAGTAAAAATATCCTTCAATAAAGACATTTTTTCACATGAAAGAAAATTGAGAGAATTTGTTGCCAACAGATCTGTACTTCAAGATATGCTAAAGAAAGTTCTTTAGGCTGAACGAAAGTTATACCAGAGGGAACCTTGGTTTTCAGGGAGGAATCAAAAACACTAAAAAACAAAACAAAACAAAAAAAAAACCACCTCACTGCCATTAAGTTGATTCCGACTCAAAGCGACCCCTATTGGGTTTCCGAGGCTGTAAATCTTTACGGAGTAGATTGCCCCGTCTTCCTTCTGTGGAGTGGCTGGTGGGTTTGAACTGCCAGCCTTCTGGTTAGCAGTCAAATGCTTTAGATACTGTACCATCAGAGCTTCTTGAACATTAAAAATGGTAAATATCTGAGTTAGAAAAAAAAAATCTAGCCACTGCAGCCTCCAAGACATCATACTAAGCCTTCATTCAGTGCTTCTCACCCCTAACTTGCAACCTTTATATATCAGGCCCACCTTTCTTTCACAAAAGACACCTGTGGACTTTTAAAGATGCCACACTTAGATCCAACTCCCTCTACCTAGAATATGCTTCCTTTCATCCCCCCTCTATCTATATGAATAATACTCATACACACTCATGTAACAACTCAAGGGCCACTTTCTCTTCCAGGCTGTTCCTGATTGCACCAGCACCTGTTGTCCATTTCCGTATACAAAAGCATTGTGAAGCAGGAGGACAGGTCCTATCACCCACTGTATATAAATGATACAACCAAGACTCAGAGAAGCTAAGTGGTTTTCACAAACTACTCAACCAAAATCTCCAAAGTTGGCACCTAGTACTTGACTCCTCAGACTCTCATTCCAGTTTTCTTTTCACTTGTTTACATTAACACGTAACATGGTACCTGCCTGCAACTAAGTTATAATCTTCTTGGATTATAAAGTTTTCATACCTATATGAAAAGTTAAATATTAAGACAACTCAACAACCTTAGACTGGGGATCTCAGACTTAGCCAAGCATCAGAAACACTAGTGAATTTTTAAAAACTATAGAAAATCAGAACTTACAATAAGCCAACTAACTGAATCAGCATCATTCTGCGGCTGTGCCTAGGAGTCTGTGTTTTTTAAAGCCCTACAGGTGATTCTGATATGCAGCCAGAGCTGAGAACTTCGTCATTACATGACTAATTATGAAATGAGTAATACAGTCTGTGAGCACTATGAGAAAAGAGAAATAGGTGTGGGCTGGGGTGCCACGAAGGAGGGGAAGTCTGAGAAGGGCTTGAAGGAAGGCAAGTTTGGATTCTCAGAGAAGAAGAGAGGGAGCATTTCAGGCCAGGGGGTAGCAAGGATGAGGCATGTTCAAGGGATTGAATGTTTCTGAGCAGAGGTGTGATCTAAATAAAGTAGGATTTAGGAAAAAAAAAAGTGATCAATGTACAGGGTGAATAGGAAGGGCAAGAGACAGGGGTTAGAGGGTACATGCTTGAGCCCCTGCATGTACTCTAACAGTGATTCTCTTGGTAACTGTTCTGGTTCCCTAGTACCGCTCTGACAAGAAATTACCACAAATGGGATGGCCTTAACAAACAGGAGTTTATCCTCTTACAATTTGGAGGCTTTAAGTCCAAGTTCAAACTGCTAGTCTCTAGGGGCTGTGTGAAAGCCCCTTGACCTTGGGCTTCAGCTCTGCCTCCAGCTTCCAGCCCACAGAAGCTAGAGGTTTTTCTTCATTCAGACAGCTGCTGGCTGCTGAGCCTGCCAAGCCCAAGGTTGACAAGTAAAAAGGCACAGTCTCGATATTACCAAATCACACGGCAGGCCATTAATTCAAGTCCATTGTAAGTCCCAAGATCAGCAGAGCATGGCAGGCTGCTGAACAACACCACAGCTACATGCAGGATCCAAGTGTGCCATAAGCTAGAGACCATTCCCCAAGCCTTCTGCTTATATACAGGAAGCAGACCACATCCCTAAGGCAGCTACTCAGCTGCTCACAGTAGATTCCACCATGGAGCTGATTACCAGTCTCATCATGGGGAATACTATACCCAGCTGCCCAGCCATTCAACTAGGCACACAAACTGAACTACCATGGTAACCATTACCTTGGCTCCATAATCTGAGACTACTTTGAGCTGATTCTATGTTCAGTGATTTTTCTCTGAATTCCAATCCTATGTGCTTGCCCATCTCTCATAACTCATCCTTGTTGACCTGTGTTCTTATTACTCCACTAGACTCCTGAGTTCCTTGAGGGGTTCTTTATCTCTTTCTAGATTCTAGATCAGTGTTTCTCAATTGAGGACAATTTTGCCCCTGGAGGACATTTGGTAATGTTTGGAGTTTTTTTTTTTTTTTTGGTTGTCACACTGAGTGGGCATTGCTGGCATCGAATGAGTAGAGTCCAAGGATGCTGAAAAACATCCTAGAATGCACAGGATAGCACCCATCACAGAGAGTTATTCAGCCCAAAATAGCAATTTATCAAGGATGAGAAACTCTGCCCTAGGTGAAGTGACAAGCACAATTAATTACTTTGTTAATTAATTAAATTATTTAACATTAGTTAAAGAAATAATTAAATAATTATTTGATATTTGATGAATGAACAAACTTTTATTATTGCCATGTATGTTGTTGTTATGTGCCGTCAAGTTGGACCCAAATCATAGCAACCCCTCCTTGGGTTTCCGAGGCAGTATCACTATGGAAATAGATTGCCCCATCTTCCTTTCGAGGAGTGGCTGGTGGGTTTGAACCGCCAGCCTTCTGGTTAGCAGTCAAGTGCCTTAGCTACTATGCTACCAGAGCTCCCATTGACATCTATAGACATTAAAAATAAAACTATCAATTACTATAATTGTTATTTCATAAAAGACATTTAACTATAAAGAATATATTAATAATAAGAATAAATTAGGAAGGATATTACCAAGAAAGGAGCTCTGGTAGCATAGTGCCTAAGGCACTTGACTGCTAACCAGAAGGCTGGTGGTTCAAACCCACCAGCCACTCCGTGGAAGGAAGGTTGGGCAATCCTACTTCCGTAGCCTTGGAAACCCAAGGAGGGGTCGCCATGAGTCGGGGCTGACTCAACGGCAAATAACAACAACATTACCAAGAAAGATCAGTAGAGTGGCTAACAGTTGTTATAAAACCAAAACCAAACTCACTGCCATTAAGTCAGTTCCGACTCCTAGTGACCCTCGTTGGGTTTCCAAGGCTGTAAATCTTTATAGAAGCAGACTGCCTCATCTTTCTTCTGCAGAGCAGCTGGTGGGTTGGAACCACTGGCCTTTTGGTTAGCAGCCAAAGGCCTTAACCCCTATACCACCAGAGCTTCTTAACAGTTGCTATAACTAAACCAAACCAAACTCACTGCTGTGGAGTCGATCCCGACTCATAGCAATCTCCTCCTTGGGTTTCCAAGGCAATATAACTACAGAAGTAGATTGTCCAATCTCCTTCCGAGGAGTGGCTGGTGGGTTTGAACCGCCAGCCTTCTGGTTAGCAGTCAAGTAGTGCCTTAGGCCCTACACCACCAGAGATCCCAACAGTTGCTATAGGCTGGTGAATATTTCACTTTAGACAGCCCTGGACCACCACCCACCAACTTGGGAACCTCTGAAGGAGACTGTGATAGGGCAGGGCCCCTATCTTCTAGGTACTGCTATAGCTTTTAATGCTGGGCAGCACAGAAAAATTTGCTAAGACCCTCCCTGCAGTGGAGGTGCTCACTTCTGCCCTACTTGTTATGCCTAATCTTACCTTGTATTCTAGGGAGAGCAACGTCTCTGTCTTAGAAGTCCAGCTCCACTTGTGGACTACATAGCCCTTCTGGTCATTGGTGGTTCCACCTTCCTCATCCAAGACCAAGACATATGGACAGCTAGGAGGGATACAGTAGTAAACAGCTGCCACTGAGCCATGGAACAAAGCTTTCACCTCTACAGGCAGGGCTCTGACACTGTCCCAGGCTGGAGGAAACTTGGAGTCCTGCAGGTTGCCTTGCTTCTTCAGCCTAGTATAATCTGAGGCCCCTGAACACTTGATATAGGGGGAGAGCAGGTTTGAGGGAGATGGTGGGGACTCAGGTCAAACTCAAGAGGGGAAGAAATGGGATTTGTGCCAGGATCATGATGATATAAGATCTCAGGACACCAGATTGGGAGCAGGAATATCTATAATACAAAAGTACATCTAAGTTTCTGATGAAAGGCTGGACAAAAATCAAACTTTGTCAGGCAAAACTATGTGCTTTTCTTAAAAGACCCTACAGAGGTGGTGTCTATAACCTCTCCTTCACCCATTCCTGTTACAGAACTTTTCTTCATGAAAAAATTCTTCTAAGAATCTAACCAACATTCAAGATCTTGATTGCATGTTCCAGCATTGGGCAAGGTGTCATGAGGTACCCATGTGGAGCAGGGTTTAGGGTGCTGCCATTCTGACTGGCTGCTCTATGGATCCAGCAAGTGAGGGCCTGGACTCCAAGTACCTACTTCCTTACAAGTATTACCTCAGCCCTGTCTCCCTGTCTTCCTACACCTCTAGATACTGAAAAGCCCCTACTTTTCCCAGAGATTCCTAGTTCCACTTGGTACCCTCCTCTGTCACCCCCAGAAGCTCTCACCATGGGGCCAGGCTTCCCACAACTCACTCACCAGGCCTTTGTGTTGTACTGAATGCAGCCCTGGCCTTCAGTGTTGAATAAGGCCAGGAAGGAGAAGTTGGGTGTGTCATTAAAGAGCCAGGTGATGGCTCTTCCTCGGCAGCACGTGGGAATCTGACACACAGCGATGTTTCCAGAAGGATAGCTGGTAGAAATGGTCAAGTGAAACTAACAAAAAGCTCTCCAGGTTCTGTTCTCAGGTGTCCCATGGGAATTAAGTCTACATGTCAAAGTGTCAGCTATTGGGCACAACAGTCATCCTCTTCAACGACCCACCCTGCCCTTTGCATAAGTAAAAATAAATTATTATAGAACCCAACCACACCCCAGGTGCTTTCATGTATCTTCTTTCTATTCCTCCCAACCCTGTGGTAGGAAGTATTATCCTCATCTCACAGACAAAAGGGTTTTCACGGGTCTGAGAGTTTTCCTGGGACATAGTACCTTCAGTGCTAAAACCAGGTAAGTCTTGGGCAGACTAGGATGGGTCGGTCACCCTACAGATGAGGAACCCAGGTGCAAAGAAATGACCTATCTAACATCATTACACACGGAAGTGGCAGAGTCAGAGTCTGAACTTCAGGGCCAGTGATATTTCTAACACTGCCAGGCTACCTCCCTTGTGGCCAGTCTAGAAGGGCAGGAAATGTCTCCCTACTAATTTCCTAAGGAGGGCCCAAGAAGCATTTGTCCTGACTCACAAAGCCATGGTGCTGGCAACTACTGTCTTGTATGAAGGAATTACCTTATGTAGAAGAGTTTCAATGGTTAGCCCTGGGATCCACCATCCTAAATCCTTTCCTGCCAGTTGAAAAATGCCACACACTCCTCATGAGAGCTTCTTTTCCTTTAGTCTGCTCAGGGTGCAAATCCTCTGGTGGAGGAATCAAGGATAGACACACTTGAAATACTAGAGAGACAGAACTTTAGAATCCCACAGACATGGTCTACAATCCCAGTCCAAAGATCTCTGAGCTATGTGACTTGAGTAATTTGCTTCACCTCTCTGAGCTTCAGATGTCATGCAGGAACACACCTTGTGAGAACTCAATGAGGTCAAGTGTCTGAAGTGCCTGGAAGACAGTCAATCCTCAATGACTGCTGACTACTGCTGTGATGATAGAGTCTGCCAGCCTTCTCCACACAGCCTCCCTAGTCCCCTCATGGGAAAGAGTCTCTGCCTCTTCAGCACTTGCTCATCTCTCTGTGCCTCTCAAATGGCACTAAACACTATTTTCTTGTGCTCACAACCTTCTCTGACACTGTGTATCCTTCAATATTGCAACTTGAGGCTTGAATTTTTTCTTCATTTCTTTCAGCTTGAGAAATGCCAAGCATGTTCTTCTATTTTGGGTTTCTAACTCCAGGTCTTTGCACATTTTTTAATAATACTTTACTTTGTCTTGTCGAGCTGCCCTTTGAAATCATCTGTTCAGCTCTTTTATCTCGTCATTTCTTCCATTTGATTTAGCTACTCTCTGTTCAACAGCAAGTTTCAGTCTCTTCTGATATCCATTTTGGTCTTTTCTTCCTTTCCTGATTTCTTAATGACCATTTGCTTTCTTCACGTATGATGTTCTTGGTGTCATCCTACAACTCATCTGGTTTTCCATCATTGGTATTCATTGCATCAAATCTATTCTTCAGATATCTCTAAATGCAGGTGGGATATACTCAAGGTCATATTTTTGCTCTTGTAGACTTGTTTTAATTGTCTTCAGCTTCAACTTGAGCTTGCAAATGAGCGATTGATGGTCTGTTTCATGGTCAGCTCCTGCCTTGTTTTGACTGATATTATTGATCGCCTCTGTGGTTCAGTTTGTGTGTCAACTTGGCTGGGCCTGGTTGAGTGGCTGGGCAGCTGGATGTAGTAGTCCCCATGATGAGACTGGTAATTGACTCCATGGTGGAATCTACTTTGAGCAGCTGAGTAGCTGCCTTAGGGATGTGGTCTGCTTCCTGTATATAAGCAGAAGGCTTGGGGAATGATCTCTAGCTTATGGCACGCTTGGATCCTGCATGTAGCTGTGGTGTTGTTCAGCAGCCTGCCATGCTCTGCTGATCTTGGGACTTACAATGGACTTGAATTAATGGTCTGCCATGTGGTTTGGTAACATCAGGACTGTGCCATTTTATTTATCAACCTTGGGCTTATTAGCCTCAGCAGTCACTAGTTGCCTGAGGGAAGAGATGCCTCTAGCTTCAGGTGGCCAGGAACAAGAGACAGAGCTGAAGCCCAAGGTTGAGGGGCTTTCATACAGCCCCTAGAGCCTGGCACTTTGAACTTGGCTTAAAGCCTCCAAACTATGAGAGAATAAACTCCTGTTTGGTAAGGGCATTTCATTTGTGGTATATTCTTGTCAGAGTGGCACTAGGTAACCAGAACAGCCTCTTTCCATAAATGTAGTCAATCTGATTCCTGTTTATTCCATCTGGCAAGGTCCACATATAGAGCCACTGTTTATTTTGTTGAAAAAGGTATTTGTAATGAATAATTTGTTGGGCTTGCAAAATTCTATCATACAATCTCCAGCATCATTTCTATCACCAAGACCACATTTTCCAACTACCAAATGATTCTTCTTTCTTTCCAACTTTCACATTCCAATTCCCAGTAATAATCAATACATCTTGATTGCACATTTGGTCAATTTCAGACTACAGAAATTGGTTAAAAAAAATCTTCAATTTCAAATCCATATACTGCTGATTATTTACTCAGCATATAGATTGATTAAGTATGGTGAAATGATACAACCCCGATACACACCTTTCCTGATTTTAAACCACACAGTATTCCCTTTTTCTGTTTGAACAATTGCCTCTTGGTCTATGTACAGGTTCCTCGTGAGCACAATTAAGTGTTCTGGAATTTCTGTTCTTCACAATATTATCCATAATTTGCTATGATCTACACAAATGTCTTTACATAATTAATAAAACACAGGTAAACATATTTCTGGTAAACTTTGATGTCAGATCCATCTGACGTCAGCAATGATATCCCTCATTCCACATCCTCTTTTGAATCCAGCTTGAATTTCTGGCAGTTCCCAGTCAATGCACTGCTGCAACCATTTTTGAATTATCTCCAAAAATATTTTACTTGCATATGATATTAATGATATTGTTTAATAATTTCCACATTCTGTTGGATCACCTTTGTTTGTGGTGGGCACAAATATTGATCTCTTTCAGTCAGTTGGCCAGGTAGCTGTCTTCCAAATTGCTTGCTGTAGATAAGTGCTGCATCCATTTGTTGAATATTTCAATTGTTATTCTGTCCATTCCTGGAGTCTTACTTATTTATTTATTTTTCCAATTCTTTCAGTGAAGCTTGGGCTTCTTCCTTCAGTACTTCTGTTCTTGATCATATGCTACCTCCTGAAATGAATGGTTGAATGTCAACCAGTTCTTTTTGGTACAGTGTTCTGCATCTTCCTTCCATCTTCTTTTAATGCTTTCTGTGTTGCTGAATATTTTGCCCATGAAGCAAAAAAACCAAAACAAACAAAAAACAAAACCAACCCACTGCCATCAAGTCAATTCTGACTCATAGCAACCCCCATTGGGTTTCTGAGGCAGTAAATCTTTACAGAAGTAGATTGCTCCATCTTTCTTCCATGGAGTGGCTGAAGAGTTTGAAACATCAGCCTTCTGAGTAGCAGTCAAATTTCTTAGGCACTGCACCACCAGAGCTTCTTATCCTTCAATGGTGCAACTCAAGGCCTGTATTTTTTCTTCAGTTCTTTCAGCTTGAGAAATGTCACAATTGAGAAGTTCAGCTCTTCTACTCCCTCGTTTCTTCCATTCTCTTTAGCTATTCTATATTTTAGATGATCACTCATCTGTCAGTTGGTTATATTATGGTGGCTTGTGTGTTGCTATGATGCTGGAAACTATACCACCAATATTTCAAATATCAGCAGGGTCACTCATTATGGAGAGATTTCAACAGAGCTTCCAGACTAAGAGACAAGGAAGAAGGATTTGGCTGTCTATTCATGAATAAATTGGCCAATGAAAACCTTATGAATAGCAGTGGTACACTGTCTAATAAAGTGCCAAAAGATGAGCCACTCAAATTGGAAGGAAATAAAAATATTATTGATGAAGAACTCAAAGTAGAGTTGACCTTACTGATGTGGAATGAGTAAAGTTTTTGGAACCTACATTTGCTGATGTGGCAGGACTCAAAATGAAAAGAAACAGCTGCAAACATCCATTAATAATTGGAATGTAGACTGTACTAAGTATGAACCTAGGAAAACTGGAAGTTGTCAAAAATGAGACTCAAAAAGATCAGTTAGTGAGTTGAAATGGACTGGTATTGGCCATTTTGAATTGGACAGTTATGGTCTACTATGCAAGAATGACAAATTGAAGAGGAATGGCTTCACATTCATCATCAAAAAGAACATTCTGAGATCTATCCTACAGTACAATACTATCAGTGATACAATAGTATTCATACTCATACAAGAAAGACCAGTTAATATGATTATTATTCAAATCTATGCACCAACCACTAAAGCCAAAGATGAAGAAATCACAGATTTTTATCAACTTCTGCAGCCTGAAACTGATCAAACATGCAATCAAGATTCATTGATAATTACTGGTGTTTGGAATGCAAAAGTTGGAGACAAAGAAGATGGACTGATAGTTGGAAAATAGGGCCTTGGTGATAGAAATGATACTGGAAATTGCATGATAGAATTTTGCAAGAGCAATGACTTATTCATTGCAAACATGTTTTTCAACAACTGCTCTGCTGGTGTAGTGCCTAAGGCATTTGACTGCTAACCAGAAGGTTGGTGGTTCAAACCCATCAGCCACTCTACAGAAGGAAGACTGGGAAACCTACTTTCATAAAGATTTACCACCTCAGGGGTAAATCTCCCAAACAGGGTCACTATGAGTTGGAATTGACTCAATGGCAATAAGTTTTTGTTGTTGTTGTTTTTGAAACAGTGACTATACACATGGATCTTGCCAAATGGAATACACAGGAATCAAATCAAGTACATCTCTGGAAAGAGACAAAGGTGATGCTTAATATCTTCAGTCAGAATAAGGCCAGCAGCTGACTGTGGAATAGATAGTCAATTGTTCATATGCAAGTTCAAGTTGAAGCTGAAGAAAATTAAAATACATCCACTAGAGCCAAAATACAACCTTGAGTATATCCTACCTGAATTTAGAGACCTTCTCAAGAATACACTTGATGCATTGAATACTAATGACCAAAAATCAGATGAACTGTGGAATGACATCAAGGGTATCATACATGAAGAGAGAAAAAGGTCATTAAAAATACAACAAAGCAAGAAAAGACCAAAATGGATGTCAGGAGAAATTGAAAAGACTGGAGAGTATTATTTTCTGTGTCTATTTTTTTTTTTTCTTTGTTATTTGTTTATTTATGGCTCCAGGCATTTAAGGAAATCTCTGTGAATTCACCACCATTGACCATTAAGTTAGCAGAAATTTCAGTGATCATATATGACAAAGAATACAATCTTTATATAAAATAGTTTAGAAACATCATTAAACAACTAAACAACTTCAAAGTAGCACAATCAGCAACAAGAAGCTTTGAGGAGAGGGGAGACTTTCCAGAGTTACCACATTATAATATTTAAAATATTCAATTTCCAACAAAAATTATGAGGCATGCACAAAATAAGAAAGTATGACCTATTTATAAGAAAAACAGCTTTTGACAGAAATCACCCCTGAGGAAACTCAGATACTAGGCTTACTAGACAAAGACTTTAAATTAACTATCTTAAATATAATCAAAGAGCAAAAGGAAACCATTAACAAGGTACTTAAGGAAATCATAAGTGCAATGCCTCACCAAATAAAGAGACTCAGTAAAGAAATAGAACTTATAAAATTAACCAAATGGAAATTATAAAGCTGATAAGTACAATAAGTGAAATGAAAAAACTCACTAGAGGTGTTCAACAGAAAATTAGAGCAGTAGAAGAGTCAGGAAACTTGAAGATAGGTCAATCGAAATTTTCCACTCTGAGGAACAGAAATGAAAAAAAAAAAAATGAACAGAGTCTAAGGGACCTGTAGGACACTATCAAGTATACCAACACATGCAATGGGAGTTCCAAAAGGAGAGGAGAAAGAGAAAGCTCAAAAGAATATTTGAGGGGCTTCTGGTAAGATGGCGGAATAGGCAGGCAAGCTACACAGACCCTCTTCAATGAAGAAAAGAGAAACCAATACAGAGATACAGTAGATAATCCTGGAGCCCTAGCTTTGAAAGGAAGTATACAGAAATGGATTAGGCACCAACTAGTGGAAAAACCTGAACAAAAACAATGAGTACGGAGATGATCAGAGCAGTGGACTATCAGCTACTGTGACAGGACCAACAGCCTGAATATTTCCAAGTGGTGTTGGGATCTGAAAATTGACCTAAAGGTCAGCTCTAGTTGCCAAGGGCTGCAGGGATGACTGCACTGGCAGCCCATGACTAGGAAGGGAAACAGCAAAGAGGGAGACAACCTGAGCTGTGGACTTTCAGCTGTCCAGAGGGTGCAGCCATTTTGAATATTTACGAGTGGTGACCATTTTGGATTTTAAAGTGACAGCATTCTCATTCAGATTCCAGGAGCCTAAGAATAGGCTCCATTTGCCAAGGACAGCAGGGACATATGATGGGCAGGCAACAGGAAAGGAGATAGGTGGTAAGTGTATAAATGTTTCCAACTAGTGAATAAAGGAGCACAGCGCAGTACTCTGCTTACATAGATAACATACAAACAAAACAAAGAAAATGAAAATTGTGGGCAAGTCACTCCAACATACAATTACCAATTAAATATAAACACAAAACATAACAATGCCTGAGAGCACCACAGTCTACACAAAGAAGCAAAATAAAGCAGGAGCAAAAAGGGACCAGGAAACAAACCCAAAACATATCCCTGAGGAAGAAGCATCATTGGAACTCCCTAATAAGGAATTCAAAAGAATTACAGTAAGGTATGTTCAATGGATTGAGAGACAATCAAGGAAAACACTGACAAAATTGAGGAAAACAAAGACAAAACCCTAGAATAATTTTGGAAGAAAATAAAAGAACAAAATGACATAATAAATGAAAAATTAGAAATGATACAAAATCTACAGACAGAAATCAGAAGATTAATACTAAATTTTCAGAAACAGATAACACATTGAATAGGCAAAGCAGTAGAATTGAATCAATGGAAGATAGAACTAGTGAGATTGAAGGAAAATACCTCAATACTTCTTTGGAAAGGGATAAATCAGAAAAAAGATCAAAACAAAATGAAGACAGCCTAAGGTTCATGTGGGATGCCATGCAAAGGAATAACCTACATGTAATTGGAATTGCAGAACAGGAAGAGACAAAGGAAACCACAGAAAAAAATTGTCCAAGAATTGTTGGAAGAGAATTTTCCTGGTATGATGAAAGATGAGAATATATCCATTCAAGAAGTCCAACAAACCCCAAACAGGAGAAACTCAAAAGAAAATCACTAAGACATATCATCATCAAACTCACCAAAACCAAAGACAAACAAAGAATCCTGAAAGCAGCATGGGAAAAATGAAAAGTTACCTACAAGGGGCAACCAATAAGACTAAGTTTGGATTTCTTGGCAGAAGCCATGCAGGTGAGAAGACAATGGGATGGTATATATAAGACCCTGAAAGAGAAAAATTTCCATCTAAACATTATATATCCAGCAAAACTGTCACTCAAATATGATGGTGAAATTAGGACATTTCCAGATAAGCAGAAATTAAGGGAATTTGTTAAAACCAGACAAACTTTACAAGAGATGCTAAAGGGAGTCCTTTGGAGAGAGAACCAACAACAGTTGGTTCTGACCATTAACAGAAATGATGGCATAACCCAGAATCCAACTCAGTTATAGAAGTATCCAAAGTAAGTAAACCTACAAGATTGTAAACAGGGAACCAGAGGCATCAATTGACAAATGAAGACAACTACAAACCAAAAAGAAGGGAACAACTTGTGTGGTTACAGACCTTCTAAATGGTAGGGAAGTCAAGACAACTACAAGTTAGAACAGACTGTTCTAAACTTGGGAAGAAAATTATAAATTACAGGTAACTCAAAGAAAAATGATAGACTTTTACATCAAAATAAAAAAGAGGACCAGCATAAATATTTAGCAAATACTAAAACAGCAACAAAGAAAGTGATAACATGATTCATTAACAAAACAAGCTCACAGAAAATTATGTGGAACAAAGAAATCAATACCACAAGAAAGCACATAACAAAATGACAGCAACAAATTCATACTTGTCGATAATGACATATCTGACAAGAAAAAACAACAAGACTAGAAGTTAGTTTTTTGAAATGATTAATAAAATTGACAAACCACTGGCAAATTTAACAAAGGAAAAGAGGGAGAGAATACAAATAACACAAATAAGAAACAAAATGGGTGACATCACAACAGAAACAACTGTAATAAATAGGATAATATCAGGGTGCTATGAAGAACTGTACTCCAACAAATTTGAAAATCTGGAAGAAATGAGCAGATCTCTAGAAACACACTACTTACCTAAATTAACACAGGCTGAAGTGGAAAAGTTGAATAGATCCATAACAAAAGATTAAATTGAACAGGTCATCAAAAAATTACACCCCCCACCCTCCCCCAAAAAAAGTCCTGGCCCAGATGGTTTCACTGGAGAATTCTACCAAACATTCAGAGAACTGACACCAAGCCTACTCAAACTTACCAAAACAGAAAAAGAGGGCATCCTCCTAAATTCATTTTATGAAGCAAGCATAACCCTGATACCAAAACCAGGCAAAGACATCACTAAAAAGGAAAACTACAAATAACCCTCATGAATATAAATGCAAAAATCTTCAACAAAATCCTAGCCAATATACTCCAACAACATATCAAAAAAAAAAAATTCATTATGATCAAATGGGGTTCATATCAGGTATGCAAGGATGGTTCAACATTAGAAAAACAATCAGACATCCATCACATAAATAAAACAAAGGAAAAAAAACACATGATTCTATCAACTGACATAGGAAAGGCATTTGATAAAATCTAAACCCATTCCTGATCAAAACTCTCAGCAAAATAGGAATGGAAGGGATATTCCTCAACACACTAAAGGACATCTTTGCAAAACCAACAGCCAACATTATTCTCAATGGAGAGACACTGAAACCATTCCCCTTGCAAATGGGAACCAGATAAGGATGCCCTCTATCACCACTTCTATTCAACATTGTATTGGAAGTCCTAGCCAGGGCAATAAGGAAAGAAAGGGAAATCAAAGGCATCCAAATTGGTAAGGAAGAAGTAAAGCCATCCCTATTTGCTGATAATATGATCCTATACCTAGAAAACCCAAGACACTCAATAAGAAATCTCCTGGAACTAATAGAGAGATTTAGTATAGTGGCAGGATACAAGATCAACATCCAAAAATCAGTTGGATTCCTCTACACCAGCAAAGAGATTCGGAGCTCTGGTGGCATAATCAATACCATTTACAATACTATCAAAAAAACAAAATACTTGGCAATAAATCTTACGAGAGACACAAATGACCTGTACAAAGAAAACTATATAAAACTACTTCAAGAAACCATAAGAGATCTACATAAATGGAAGAACATATCATGCTCGTGGATAGGAAGATTGAACAGTGTGAAAATATCAGTACTACCCAAAGCAATCTATACATTCAATGCAATCCCAATCCAGATATCATCAACATTCTTTAAGGATATGGAAAAACCAATGACTAACTTTATATAAAAAGGAAACTTTATATGATAAGCAAAGTATTATTGAAGAAGAACAACAAAGTAGGGGGTCTCACACTCCTGGATCTTAAAACCTACTATACAGCTGCAGTAGTCAAAACTGACTGGTATTGGTATGACAGACACATAGACCAATGGAATAGAATTGAGAACCCAGAAATAGATCCACTGACCTATGGTCAGCTGATCTTTGACAAAAGACTGAATTCCATTAAATGGTGAAGAAATTGTCTGTTTAACAAATGATGCTAGGAAAACTGGATATACATTTGCAGAAAAATGAAATAAGATCTGTACCTCACACCACACACAAAAAGTAACTCCAGATGGATCAAAGACTTAAATGTGAAACCTAAAACTATGAAGTTCTTCAAGGAAAAACGAGGGGTAAATTTAGGGGCTCTAAGCCACTTGACTGCTAACCAGATGGGTGGTGGTTCAAACCCACCAGTCACTCCTTGGAAGAAAGGTTGGGCAATCTACTTCTGTAGTGATACTCCCTCGGAAACCCAAAGAGGCATCACTTTGAGTTGAGTCCGATTCGACGGCACATAACAACAACAATATATAAATAGACTATCAAGCACAACCCAAAATGCACAAACAGCAGAAGATAAACTAGATGAATGGGACCTTCTAAAAATTAAATGTTTATGTGTTTCCAAAGACTTCTCTAAAAGAGTAAAAAGAGAATCTACAGATTGGGAAAAAATATATCCAGCAATGATATATCTGACAAGGGACTTATCTCTAGAATTTATAGAAAACTCCAACACCACAAAAACAAAAAGACACATAATCCAATTAAAAAGGGGCAGAAGACATGAATAGATAGTTCACCAAAGAGGATATTCAGGTAGCCAACAAACATATGAAGAAATGCTCACGATCATTAGCCATTAGAGAGATGCAAATCAAAACAATGAGATAAGATGTTGTCCAGCACTAGTAGTAAAGTTCAATAAGACAGAAAATAACAAATGCTGGAGAGGATGCGGAGACATTGTGACTCTCACACACTGCTGGTGAAACTGTCAAATGATACAACCACTGTGCAAAGCAGTATGGTGATTCCTTCAAAAGTTGGAATTAGAAAAACCATTTGATCCAGCTATTGCATTACTAAGTATATATCCTAAAGAAGTGGGAGCCAGACAAGAACAGATATATGCACACCCATGTTTATTATAGCACTATTTACAATAGCAAAAAAATGGAAACAACCTATGTGCCCATCAACAGAAGAGTGGATAACCAAACTATGGTACATACACACAATGGAATACTATGCTACACTAAAGAATAATGTAGAATCTGCAAAACACCACATAACATGGATGACCTTGGAGGACATTATGCTGATTGAAGTAAGTCAATCACAGAAGGACAAATATTGTATTAGTCTGGTACTGTGAAAAGTCAAGGAAAGGTTTATATATGGAACAAAATGTTCTTTGTTGGTTACCAATGGTGGGCGGGGAGGAGAGATAGTTAGATAGGTAGAGACAAGTACTGATTCGGGTGAAGAGAAGGGGAATGTACCAAATGTGAGTGATCAATATGGTGGCACTGAGGAAGAAGAAGACATAGAGAGATGCACGGGATATACAGACAACACAGATAAACCTTTTTGCACAGACAGTACTGTGTTGTCACTGAAGGCAAACATTGATCTGTGGGTTAATAGATGGGTGGACAGTATGAACTATTAGGTATGTCTATGCAGAGCAGAGTGTGCCCAAAACCATGTATAGGGTTGGCAGACAATGGTTCTAAAAGTGTATTTGTATGTTTTGTAAGAATTCCCAGGTGTATAGTAGAGCTGACAAGGGGCAAGGTTGTAGTCACTTCTTGGCCACAGCCAGCTACCCAGAGGGAGTGAGTAGTTGGACCTGTGGTTTGGGACCTTAGTCGCAGGGGGCATCAAGCTCTATTGGCATAACATCCTACAAAAAATATTGCTCCACATCCTACTTTGGAGAGTAGCGAATGGGATCTTAAAAACTTGCAAGTGGCCATCTAGGTGCAATGATGGGTCTCTCCTCATTCAGAGCAAAGAAGAATGAAGAAAACCAAAGATTCATGGAAACAATTAGTCCAAGCAACTGGTACACCATGCAGTCCTCAGCCTATACAACTATGAGACCAGAAGAACTAGATGGTGCCTGCCTATCACTGCCAACCACTTGAAGGGGGATTTATGTAGGAGATCCTGGATAGATTGGGAAAACAATGTGGGGGCAAAAAAAAAATGACCAGGTTTGCTGGTCTGATAGGGCCTGATGGAACCACTGAGACTGTGGCCCCTAGCTGTTCTTCAGGTCTAGAATTGAATCCACTCCTGTGGCTTCCAGCCAAACAAAAGACAGGCATATGAGCTGAACATTTACATTAGCCAGATACACTCCTTGGACAGATCAATCATGGGAGAATAGAAGGGCTGTGTATGCACAGGAAGACAGCTTGCGGGGCAGGAGTGCATGGGAAAGAAAGACACAAGGAAGAGGAGGAAGTGGGAAGGGAGCTACGCATTGTGGGAAATTGTAGTCAATGTCTTGATACAAAGTGTATGTGAGCTGCTGTATGGAAAGTGAATTTGCTCTGTAAACTTTCACCCAAATCACAATAAAAATTTTAAAAAAAGTAAAATAATGAAAAAATATGTTCCATACAAACAGTTACCAAAGAGAGCAAGGATGGATATACTAATATCAGACAAAAATACACTTTAAGTTGAAGACTGGTATAAGACAAAGGACATTATATATTGAGAAAAGGTCAATATTTCAAGAAGGTATAACAATTTCATGGATATACATACTTAACAACAGACCAAAAAGTATATAGTGCAAAAATTGACAGAGTTGAGGAATAAATAAAACTGAATGCTTTAACCACTGTGCCACCAGAATTCCTTAAGTAATCAGAAATAAAGAAATAAAAATTATTAGAGTGGAGATAAACAAAGTAGAGAATAGAAGAGCAATAGAGAGAATCAACAAAACCAAACATTGGTTTTCTCAAAAGGTCGACAAAATAGACACTTTTAGTTAGACTGAGAAAATAAGAGAGAAGATTCCATTGATTAAAACTAGAAACAGAAGTGGGGATATTACTGTTGACCCTACAGAAATAAAAGAATTATAACAGAACATGATGAACAGTTGTATGCCAACAAATTAGAAAATCTAGTCCTAGGGTAGGGGGAAGGCCAGAAAGTGAGCAGAGCAGTTGGAAAAGCTAAGGGAGAAGAATTTGCCTGTCAGTTTGTCCTACTATGGTGCCGTGTTGCTGTGAGGCTTGAGGCTGTGTCACTGGTGTCTCAAACCCAGTAGGGTTGCACATGGTGCACAGGTTTCAACAGTTTACAGACTGAGACAGACTGACAAGAAGGAGGAGACCATCCACTTCTCAAAGAACTGACCAAGGAAAACCTTATGAACAGCAGAGAAACACTGCCTGATACATTACTGTGCAACTTTATGAAAAGCCTGGAAACATTGATACAGTGTAGGAGGATAAGCCACTTAGGTTGGAAGGCTCTCAACATAGGACCAGGAAAGAGCCACATCATCAGAGTAGAACCAGCCTTAATAATACAGATAAGGTAAAGCTTTCGAGACCTCCATTTGCTTACGTGGCATGACTCAAATTGAGAAGAAACAGCTGCAAACATCCATTAATAATTGGAACATGGAATGTATGAAGCATGAATCTAGGAAAATTGGAAGTTGTCAAAAATGAAATGGAACGCATAAAGATTGATATCCTAGGCATTAGTGAGCTGAAATGGACTGGTTTTGGACATTTTGAATCAGACAACCATGTGATCTACTATGCTGGGAACGACAATTTGAAGAGGAATGGCATGCCATTCATTATCACAAAGGATGTTTTAAGATCTGTCCTGAAGTACAATACAGTCAGTGATAGGATAATATCGATATGCCTACAAGGAAGACCAGTAAATATGACTATTATTCAAATTCATGAGGAAATTGAAGATTTTTATCAGCTTCTGCAGTCTGAAATTGACTGAGCATGCAATCAGGATGTGTTAATTATCACTGGTGACTGGAATGCAAAAGTTGGAAACAAAGAATAATCACTGGTAGTTGGAAAATTTGGCCTTGGTGGCAGAAATGATGCTGGAAATCGCATGATAGAATTTTGCAAGACCAACGACTTATTCATTGCAAATACCTTTTCTCAACAACACAA
>NW_006921869.1:1157040-1169707 GCF_000298275.1 Orycteropus afer afer
AAGAAGGGAGTGCATCAGGGTTGTATCCTTTCCCCATACTTATTCAATCTGTATTCTGAGCAAATAATCTGAGAAGCTGGACTATATGAAAAAGAACTGGCATCAAGATTGGAGGAAGAATCATTAACAACCTGTGATACACTGATGACACAACTTTGCTTGCTGAAAGTGAGGATGACTGGAGGCATTTACTAATGAAGACTGAAGAATACAGTCTGCAGTATGAATTACTTCTCAATATAAAGTTAAGAAAAATCCTCACAACTGGACCTATAAGCAGCATCATGATAAATGGAGAAAAGTTTAATGTTGTCAAAGACTTCACATCGCTTGGTTCTACAATTGATGCCAATGGAAGCACCAGTCAGGACATTAGCCCAGTATAGCACTGGGTAAGCTGGCTGCAAGGGACCTCTTTCAAGTGCTGAGGAGCAAGGATGTCTCCTTGAGGACTAAGGTGTGTCTGACACAAACCATGATAGTTTCAATCATCTCGTATGTATGTGAGAGGTGGACAATGAATAAGGAAGACCAAAGAAGAATTGATGCTTTTGAGTTGTGCTGGCAAAGAACGCTGAAAGTACCATGGACTGCTAAAAGAACTAACAGATCTGTCCTTGAGGAAGTGTAGCCAGAACGTTCCTTGGAAGTGAGAATGGCCAGACTTCATCTCATCTACTTTGGCTATGTTGTCAGAAGGGACCATTCCCTGGAGAAGGAGATCATGCTTGGTAAGGTGGAGGGTCGACGAAGGAGGGGAAGGCCCTCAATGAGATGGATTGACACAGTGGCTGTGACAATGGGCTCAAGTATAGCAAGGATCATGGAGCTGGTGTGGGACTGGGCAGTGTTTCGTTCTGCTCTGCGTAGGGTCACTATGAGTCGGCCATGACTCGACAGCACCTAACAACAACAACATCAACAAAGTGACATGGGTCAATGTTTTTTTTTTGCAATGTTCCCTCCTCTCCCCTCCCATCCCTGGCAACCAACAAAGAAAATTTTCCTCCATATATAAACCTTTCCTTGACCCTCCATAACAATGAACTAATACTGTATTTGTCCTTCTGTGATTGACTTATTTCACTCAGCATAATGTCCTCCATGTTCACCATGTTATGTGCTGTTTTGCAGATTCTACATTATTCTTCAGTGCTGCATAGCATTTCATTGTGTGTATGTACCATAGTTTGGTCATCCACTCTTCCACCGATGGGCACATAGGTTGTTTCCATCTTTTTGCTATTGTACATAGTGCTGCAATGAATGTGGATGTGCATATATTTGTTCCTGTCCTGGCTCTCATTTCTCTGGGATACATACCTAGTAATGGGATGGCTGGGTCAAATGGTATCTCCAATTCCAGCTTTCTAAGGAATTGCCATACTGCTTTCCACAGTGGTTGTATCCCTTAACAGTCCCACCAGCAGTGTATGAGAGTCCCAATCTCTCCACATCCCCACCAGCATTTGTTACTTTCTGTCTAATTGAACCTTGCCATCAGTGCTGGGGTGAGATGGTATCTCACAGCTGTTTTGATTTGCATGTCTCTGATGGCCAATGATCTTGAGCATCTCCTCATGTATTTGCTGGTCACCTGAATATCCTCCTTGTTGAAGTGTCTATTCATGTCTTCTGCCCATTTTTCAAATGGATTGTTAATTCCTTTGCTGTTAAGGTGTTGGAGTTTTCTACAAATCTTAGAGATAAGTCCTTTGCCAGATATGTAATTATTGACAAGTATGAATTTGTTGCTGTCATATTTGTTATGTGCTTTTTTGTGGTGTTGATTTCTTTGTTTCATATAATTTTCTGTGCTGAGCTCATTTTGTTTACGAATCATGTTATCACTTCCTTTGTTGCTGTTGTTTTAGTATTTGCTAAATATTTGTGCTGGTCCTCTTTTTATTTTGATGTGAAGGTTTATTGTTTTTCTTTGAGGTTACCCTGTGATTTATAGTCTTCTTCCGAAGTTTAGAACAGTCTGTTCTATCTTGTAGTTGTCTTGACCTCCCTACCATTTACTTGTCTGCCTGTTCCTCCATCTTACTGGAAGTCATGGAAATTGAATTTTTACCTACTTCTGCAGTCTGAAATTGACTGAACATGAAATCAAGGTGTGCTGATTTTCACCAGAAATTGGAATGCAAATGTTGAAAACAAAGAAGAATCACTGGTAGTTGGAAAATTTGGCCTTGGTGATAGAAACAATGCTGGAGATCGCATGACAGAATTTTTGCAAGACCAATGACTTTTTCATTGCAAATAACTTTTTTCAACAATGCAAATGACAGCTATACAAGGGGAATTCACCAGATGGAATACACAGGAATCAGATTGACTACATCTGTGGCAAGAGGTGACGGAAAAGCTCAATATCTTCAGCCCAAAGAGGGCCAGGAGCTGATTGTGGAACAGACCATCAACTACTCATATGCAAGTTCAAGTTGAAGTTGAAGACCATTAAAAGAAGTCCACAAAAGCCAAAATATGACCTTAAATTTAGAGACCTTCCTGAATTTAGAGACCATCTAAAGAATAGATTTGATGCATTCAACACCAATGACTGAAAACCAGAGGAATTGTGGGATGACATCCATGAAGAAAGCAAAAGGCCATTAAAAAGACAAGAAAAGAAGGAAAGACCAAAATGGATGTCATAATAGACTCTGAAACTTGCCCTTGAATGAACAGTGGCTAAAGCAAATGGAAGAAATGACAAGATAAAAGAGTTGGACAGATTTCAAAGAGCAGCTCAAGAAAACAAAGTCAATTATTATAATGAAATGTCCAAAGACATGGAGCTCGAAAGACAAAAGAGAAGAACATGCTTGGCATTTCTCAAGCTGAAAGAACTGAAGAAAAAATTCAAGCATCAAGTTGCAATAGTGAAAAATTCTTTGGGCAATATATTGAATGATGCAGGAAACATCAAAAGAAGATGGAAGGAATACACAGAATCACTGTACCAAAAAGAATTAGTTGATGTTCATTCATTTCGGGAGGTGGCACATAATCAAGAACCAATGGTATTGAAGGAAGAAGTTGAAGCTGCACTAAAGGAAGTGGTGAAAAACAAGGATCCAGGAATTGACGGAATACCCAATGAGATGTTTCAACAAACGCATGCCATACTGGAGGCACTCACTTGGCTATGCCAAGAGATTTGGAAGGAAGATAGCTACCTGGCCAACTGATTGGAAGAGATCCATATTTGTACTCATTCCAAAGAAAGGGGATTGCACAGAATGTGGAAATTATTGAACAATATCACTAATATCACACTCAAGTAAAATCTTACTGAAGATAATTCAAAAACGGTTGCAGCAGTACATTGACAAAGAACTTCCAGAAATGCAAGCTGGATTCAGAAGAGGACGTGGAATGAGGGATATCATTGATGATGTCAGCTGGATCTTGGCTGTAACCAAAGAATACCAGAAAGATGTTTACTAGTGTTTTAACGACTATGCAAAAGCATTCAATTGTGTGTATCATAACAAATTATGGATAACATTGAGAAGAATGGGAATTCCAGTACACTTAATTGTATGCATGAGGAACCTGTACGTAGACCAGGAGGCTGTCGTTTGAACAGAACTAGAGGACACTACATTTTTTAAAATCAAGAAGGGAGTGCATTAGGGTTGTATCCTTTCACCATACTTATTTAATCTGTATGCTGAGCAAATAATCTGAGAAACTGGACTATATGAAGAAGAACATGGCATCAGAATTTGAGGAAAATTCATTGACAACCTGCAATACACAGATGACACAACTTTGCTTGCTGAAAGTAGGGATGATTTGAAGCAGTTATTAATGAAGGTTGAAGACTACAATCTGCAGTATGGATTACACTTCAATATAGGGAAAACAAAAATCCTCACAACTGGAACAATAAGCAGCTTCATGATAAATGGAGGAAAGACTGAAGTTGTGAAGACTTCCTATTACTTGGTTCTATAATCAGCACTAATGGAAGCGGCTGTCAATATATCAGATGTCATATAGCACTGGGCAAATCTGCTGCAAAAGACCTCTTTCATGTGCTGAAGAGCAACGATATCTCCTTGAAGACTAAGGTGTGCCTAAGACAAGCCATGGTATTTTCCCCATATGCATTGCCTCATATGCATGTGAGAGCTGGACAATGAATAAGGAAGACCAAAGAAGAGTCGATGCTTTTGAGTTGTGGTGTTGGCAAAGAATGCTGAAAGTACCATGGACTGCTAAAATAACTAACTAATCTGTCCTGAAAAGAAGTGCAGCCAGAATGCTCCTTGGAAGCAAGAATGGCCAGATTTCGTCTCACCTACTTTGGTCATGTTGTCAGAAGGGACCATTCCCTGGAAAAAGATATCATGCTTGGTAAAGTGGGGGGGGGGGGGGGGCAATGAAAAAGGGGAAGGCCCTTAACAAGATTGATTGACACAGTGGCTGCAACAATGGGCTCAAGTAAAGCAAGGATTGTGGGGCTGGCACAAGACCAGGTAGTGTTTTGTTCTGCTGTACATAGGGTCACTATGAGTTAGAGATGAATAGACGGCACCTAACAACAACAACAATCCTAGAAAGTCACAAACTACCAAAACTGACTCAAGAAGAAATAGCAAATTTCAATCGATCTATAACAAGTAAAGAGACTGAATCAGTAAAAAACAAAACAACAACAACAAAAAAACTCCCAACAACAAAGGCCAGGACTGGATGCTCTCATTGGGGAGCTCTATTAAATAGTTAATGAAGAATTAACTTCTTGAATGCTTCCAAAAAGGAAAGAGGGAACATTTACTAACTCATTATATGAGAACAGTTACCAAAACCAGACAAACACATCACAAGAAAAGAAAACTATATACCAATATTTCTTATAAATACGTACATAAAAATCCTAAACAAAATGCTAGCAAATTGAACCCAGCAGTATATTAAAAAGATTATGGAGCACAACCAAGTGGGTATATTCTAAACATGTAAGGATGAGTCACCATACTAAAATCAATTAATGTAATACATCACATTAATATAATGAAGGGAAAAAAATCACATGAATGGGTTGCAATTCAATGTTGCAGAAAAAGCATTTGGCAAAATCCATGCCCTTTCATGATAAAAACACTAAATATAAAAAATTATGTATATAAAACCAAAGGGTCAACAGCTATTTTAAACATATATGAGGAGGCTGGAGGGCAGGGAGATTAAGTAAATGGAGGCAAAACAACTAGAACAGAAATAACAGGAATGTTGACACAAAGTAAAGAATGTAACCAATGCCTTAGGCACTATACCAGTCACTAGGATGGGTATAATGATAATTAAAAAACAAAACAAAACAAAACAGAAAATAACAAGTGTTGGTGAGGATGTGAATAAATTGAAACCCTCACACATTGCTGGTGGGGATGTAAAGTAGTGCAGCTTTTGTGGAAAACAGTTTGGCAATTCTTTAAGAAATAAAACATAGAATTATCACATGACCCAGCAATTCCACTACTGGCATATAGCTAAAAAAAAAAAAAAAAAGGTGAAAACAGGTGTTGAAACAAAACCTTTTACAAGAATGTTCATACTGGCACTATTCACAGTAGGCAAAAGATAGAAACCAACAAAGTATTCATCAGTGGATGAATGGATAAACAAAACATAGTATATATATTTCATACATAAAATGGAATATTATTCAGTCATAAAAAGAATGAAGTTCTGCTAGATGCTGCAACATTATGCTAAGTGAAAGAAACTAGACTCAAAATGTCATATATTACTCCATTTATATGACATATCTAGTATAGGTAAAGGAGCTCTGGTGGCATAGTGCCTAAGGCATTTGACTACTAACCAGAAGGCTGGTGGTTCAAACCTGCCAGCCACTCCTTGGAAGGAAGGTTGGGCAATCTACTTCTGTAGAGATACTGCGTCAGAAAGCCAAAGAGGGTTCGCTATGAGTTGGGACCATCTCAATGGCAGTGGGTTTGGTTTTTTGGTAGTATAGGTAAATCTTGTAGAGATAGAAACAGATCAGTGGTTGTCAGAGACTGGGGTGAAGGGAGATGGGAAGTGACTGCTTCATGAGTATGGGGTTCTCTTTTTGGATAATGAAAATAGTGTGGAACTTGATAGGGGCGGTGGTTGTACAACACTATGATTTATACTTGTTGTTGTTGTTGTTATGTGCCGTCGAGTCAGCCCTGACTCATAGCGACCCCTCCTTGGGTTTCCGAGGCAGTATCACTATGGAAGTAGGATTGCCCAACCTTATTTATACTAGACATCACTAAATTGTACACATTAAAATGATGAATTTTATGTTATGTGAATTTCACCTCAATTTAGGGAAAAAAAAAATCTTGCTACAATGTGAATGAACCTTGAAAAGACTATGCTGGGGAAAAAAAAGCCAGACACCAAAGGACCAAGTATTGTGTGATTCCATTTATATGCAATGTCCAGAATAAGTAAATTCATAGAGACAAAATAGATTAGTGGTTGCCAGGAACTGGGGAAGTGGCAAATATGGGGAATAACTACTAATGGTTATGGGGTTTCCTTTAGAAAAAGTGCTGTAACTAGATAGAGGTGGTGGTTGCACAACACTATGAATGGACTTAATTTCACTAAATTGTTCACTTTAAAATGGGCATGAAGAAAAAAAAGAACAAAAAAAAAAACTCACTGCTGTTTTGTTGACAATACTAAATTTTATGTTATGCCTCTTTCACCACAATAAATGAATTTTTAAAACTGCTTATCTCACAGAGTGGTTCTGAGTTCTCAATGGATCCCTGCGGGATAGTGTTGAGCACAGCATCAGGCATATAGTGATTGATATTTATTATTAATTTTAATCCTCAGAAGGAAGATGGGGCAATCTACTTCCGTAGTGATACTGCCTCGGAAACCCAAGGAGGGGTCGCTATGAGTCGGGTCCAACTAGACGGCAAACAAGAACAACAGTGTGAGGGAAGGTTTTGATGGGAGAATCGGCAATTGAGGCAAGAGATCTGGGGAGGCAATGACAACCCAAATGAAATGCCTTCTATATGATTCTGGGGGCTGAAGCTGATAAGAGCAAACCCTAGCATGATTTCCAGCTTTCTGGCACCCCAAGGGCTGATGTATGACTTTTTACCTGAGAGTTTTGCTCAGAAATCTCTGTGGAAGCAGAACCGATCCTGAACCCAGTGTTCTATGGGACTCTTGAGGTGAGTAAAGTGTTTCCACACATTTTCTCCACTCAAGAAGGGTAAAACAGCTGCCCATGTACTTTGGCCATCTGAATACAGTAACACAATTTCTTTTTCAAGGTCATTGGGTCTAACTTCTTCATCTTATGATCGAGGAAAGAGAGACACAGAGAGGCTGACTTGTACAAGGTCACCAAGAACTGGACCTAGAACAATTACTGGCTAGGATGTGATCATTGTTGAAGTATGAGCCAAGCATGCTTATAGTAATGGCCCAGAGATTTGGGGTGGTCCCACCAGGGAGCCACAGAATTCTGGAACAGTTGAGATAAAAGATTCCAGCAAGCTGGGATGCTGTGCCCAGATCATATGTTAGTCTGCCTCCCCTTCCAGCCCTGCTGACAGAAATGTAATTCATAGACACAGCTCCCTGAAGAGCTCAGGAAGATAAACCTATTAAATGCAATGAAGAGTTGGAAAAGGTAGAGGTGGGGGTCCCACAACCCATAGCAAGCAACAGCTACTCTCAAAGGAGTTGGCTGTGCTTAATATCGCAGGACACATTGGAAGCACCACGGGTGAGTAGAGCATGATGAATGGATTCATTTATGGTCAGGGAAACAATAGGACATCTTTGACAAGGAGCTTAAATCCTGAATTCCTAGTTCAGTCAGGGGGAGGACTGATGAGATGAGAGGACTTAATGCTGGCAAGCCTTGTTTGGCAGCTTGGCCTCTATAAAAGATAGCTGAGAGAGCTCAGAGATCCACCCTTTCCTCCTAAGACAAGGGGCCCTGAGTGCTTAGTGATTTTATTAGTTAAATGATGTCCTCTTCCACTATCTCCCCCACTATCCCACTCTCTGCTGAAGGAAACCATCCTTAAAGATGCCTGAGCAAACTCACTGCCATCAAGTTGATTCTGACTCATAGTGACCCCCATTTGGTTTCCGAGGTAGTAAATCTTTACAGAAGTAGTAGATTGCCCCATCTTCCTTCCCTGGAGCAGCTGTTGAGTTTGAACTGCCAACCTTCTGGTTAGCAGTCAAATGCCTTAGGCATTATACCACCAGAGCTCCTTAAAGGTGCCTGAGAGAGGGCCATAAATTGAGGCAAGGAGACCCTGAACCCAAGCCTAGATCTGCTACCAAATTCCTTTTGTGACGCTGAGTAAGTCATACCACCCCTTTGGTTCTGTTTCTCCACAATATGAGGCCAAGAATGAATGAGTCTGTGTGTGTCTTCCACTTTGATATTTCATATAACTAAGACTATGCCAAGATCATGCACTAGTCTACCTCCCCCTCTCCAGTCCTGTTGATAGAAACCTAATTCAAGACAAACTTCCTTCAGAGCTTCAGGAGATAATCCTATTAAATGCAAAGAGGAGTTGGGAAAGGTATAACCAAGACTGTGTAACCTGAAATAGTAAGTGTTTTGCCTTTGCTGGCCTCACTGTTGCCAAATCTATCAGGATGGGGTCTGGTCCAGCACTAAAGAATGCTGGGGAGTGGGCAACAGGACCCCTGAAAGGAACAGAGGGGGCCAATATGACTTCCTGATCTGTTGCCTCTCATACAGACGTTCTCCAAAGGAAGCCCTCCCTCTTACCTTCACCATCCAAATTCATTTGAGAAGAAAGCAATCTAATCAAAGGTGCTCCCTCTAAGATATAAATGATCCATTCATTTTATTCTGTTATTCTGAGCCATATGCCCATGAATACAGGCAGACCTCAGCTTGGAAGCAAGCTGGACACATGCCAGGTGGGACATGGGTGTGAGGGTTCAGACTCCAAATATGTGGACCTTTGGCATGAAGCAGACAAGGAACATAGGGCTTAACCACTAAGCCAGGGACAGTAGGTTGAAAATCCCTAAGTATTTAGGGCCTTTTCTCTCTCTGCTAGAGATGAATTGTTGTCTGTCTTCAACCTCTTTTCATCGACCAGAACCTTGGACGTAGGAACTATCATTTTCTCCCAATCATTGGCAGGTTGGTCACATGTAGTAGGTGTTTGGTACATTCTTGTTGATCTGAACTAAACTGAATTTAGGGCTTGGAGCTTCATAGTTCTTCCTCTGATCCTCCAGACTGTGACCTGAACAAACTCTTAATGCCTTTGAGGACCCATCCTAGTTTCTCTAATGAACCTAAAAACCCAAAGTTAACACTTGGGCTTTTTTGATGAGAGTCCTTGGGTGGCACAGACAATTAAGAGCTTGCCTGCTAATCAAAGGGTTGGTGGTTTGAGTCCACCTAGAGGTGCCTCAGAAGAAAGGCCTGACAATCTACTTTTGAAAAATCAGCCATTTAAAACCCTTTGGGTCACAGTTCTCCTCTGACACACATGGGGTCACCATGAGTTGGAATTAACTCACCAGTAACTGGTTTGGTTTCTTTGGTTTTGGGATAGCAGGGGCTGAGTTGCTGGGGAGAAAGGAAGCACCAAATGAAAGGATACTAAACAAAAGAGGACCCATCATAGAAGGTATAATGCAACTTGATGGTCTTCTTGGGCCCCTTCCACTCTTGAGAATGCCGACCATGGTGAGCATGGTAACCAGAAGGCTGGTGGGCGGTGGGAGAAGGAGTCTGAGCACCAGAAGTGTGAGGGTGGTGGGAACTTGAGGCATGAGCTTGGTGGGTCCCCAAGTCCCCTTTGGGAGTTGGCAGTGGATGAACAGGTATCTTTGTCCTGTAGTTGCGTAATATCACCGGGTAGAAGATATTCTTCCCTCTCCACAAGGCCCTTTCAGCTTCTCTGCAGGGAAGGGGGCCAACATGTCTTCTAGGTACTTGGCTCTCACTTTTCAGGGGAGGCTCTAGACAGCTCCTCCATTCTTCCCAGCTGCCCAAACTCCCATCTCATCCTGTGTGCTCAGAATTATCCACCCCCACCCTTATCCCTTTATCCTCAAAGGGGTGCATTTAGGAAGAAGTGGGAAGGCCCCAGAGTCTCTCAAAGATTACCTATACCACTGGGGTGAGAACCTTCTTGTTCTCAATCCTGGGGCTACAATTAAGGAGTGCTTCCTTACAGGATACAGGAAGGAGGCAACCTGGGTGGCTGCCCTCTACCCAAGCTCTGAAATTCCAGTAACACTCAGTAGCCCAGTTACCCTTAGGAGATATATATGACTTAGATGACAGATGTACATGTTTTTAATCCCTTATGGTCTGGGACTTTGGAGAAATGTAGAATTACTTGCTAGGACTTATGGGGTCTACTTAATCATGAGTATCATTAATAACCAATGTAAATAGTTTTTTTGTTTCATTTTAAGAAGTGCTTCTTAAGAGGTATTTCTACAAAAGTAGAAAAACATTTGGCAAATTATGTTAAGAGATAAAAATTGGGGGCAAAGAGTCTTTAAAATGAAAAGACCCATTAAGAGAGGCCTTATCAATGAGACCATGTGCTGCACGGGGAAACAGTACTGCCCTTGAAGCCAGACAGATATGGTTGTGTGACCTCAGACAACCACTTACTGGCCTAGGCTGCCTCAGTTTACTTGACTATAAAGTGAGCCTTAATCAAGTCTTCCTCATCAGAATATAATGAGGATGAAGAGGATTATGAGAGAGGAAGGGTGTGGGGAACTTGTGTATGTGTAATGACCACTGTCATTATTGTTATGATAATTAATTGGCCAGACTTCATGGCACAACTGAGACACAGTCCCCTGACCTCCCCTTCCTGCACAAATGGGCACTGGCAACCATCTCCCTCCTTGACTATACCCTCCCAGACTTGGTATCAGAGGGGAAGGACACCTGGCCACCCCAAATCCCCGGAATGCTCACATATGACGACACATCTCCTGCAGCTTCTCCCGGGCCTCTGGGCAGGGGTCGTTGAACTCCACACTGTCAGAGGCAGAGGTCCCTGTTGCACGTAATGGTGTTGGGGTTAGGTCGTCCACTGTTTTGGATTTGCCTGTGTCACAGACAAAGAGGTTGGGAGGGGTTTATTATATTTCCCCTGGGCGTGAGAATAGAGGGAGACTGGAAGAGAGCAGCATTCCCCAAGAGTCAAGATAATGGGCATCATTATGCTTCTTGGGGGATGGACTACTTGACAGGTCACTTATACAAAAGACTTGACTCTGCATAAGTCATATATTAAGGACTCATTTGTGAAAAGTGAGGAGAGCCTGGGTTTAGGTGGGCAGCACACTGATACGGCTAACATCAACACCAAAGTCATTCCTTTTGATGCTGCTGATTAAAGACAAAAACAATGAAAAGAAAGCCTCCATTTTGTCTAAATCAGTTTTACTATTGCTCTACAGTTCACTAAGCTCAGAGCTTTTCTGAAGGGAGCAGTACATATCAATTGATGTAGGGAGCGGTATATATCAATTGACATTTAATGAAAATGGCTTGTGCTTATTGTACTTGTTTTTGCTTTTATTTCTGTAGCAAGTGTTCGATGGTCTGAGGATATGGAAAAATAAAACTGTAGAGGTGATCCTCAAATGACAGGTTTCAGAAGCCTCTACCTGGGAATGTGTATCAGGTCCTGCTTGCCTAGAAGCTCAGCTTGCAGCCATCTGATCTCTCTTGCTCTCTGCAGGCTCAGCTTCACCTTGATCTCAGGAATGAAACCTGACTTCAGGTCAGAGGGATTTTCAGGCTCCAGCTGGACCCTGTTGTTGTCGTTAGGTGCTGTCGAGTTGTTTCTGACTCATAGTGACCCCATGCACAACAGAACAAAACACCGCCCAATCCCGCGTCAGCTTCATGATCCTTGCTATACTTGAACCATTGTCACAGCCACTGTGTCAATCCATCTCGTCGAAGGCCTTCCCCTCTTTTGTTGACCCTCCACCTTACCAAGCATGACATCCTTCTCCAGGGAATGGTCCCCTCTGACAACATGACCAAAGTAAGTGAGACGAAGTCTGGCCATTCTCGCTTCCAACGAGCATGTTGGCTGCACTTCCTCCAGGACAGATCTATTATTTCTTTCAGCAGTCCATGGTACTTTCAGCATTCTTCGCCAGCACCACAACTCAAAAAGTATCAACTCTTCTTCGGTCTTCCTTATTCATTGTCCAGCTCTCACATGCATACGAGGCGATTGGAAATATCATGGTCTGTGTTAGGTGCACCTTAGCCCTCAAGGAGACATCCTAGCTCCTCAGCACTTGAAAGAGTTCTTTCACAGCTGATCTGCCCAGTGCTACACGTTGTCTAATGTCCTGACTGATGCTTCCATTGGCATCGATTGTAGAATCAAGCAACGTGAATCCTTTGACAATCTCAATCTTTTCTCCATTTATCATGATGCTGCTTATTGGTCCAGTTGTGAGGATCTTTGTTTTCTTTATATTGAGATGTAATCCATATTGCAGACTGTGTTATTCAATCTTCATCAGTAAGTGACTCAAGTCATCTTCACTTTCAGCAAGCAAAGTTGTATCACCAGCATATCTCAGGTTGTTAATGATTCTTCTTCCAATCCTGATGCCA
>NW_006921869.1:1172031-1173666 GCF_000298275.1 Orycteropus afer afer
CTGATACCTGTGCACCATGTGCACCCACTGGGTTTGAAACACCAGTGGTACAGCCTCAAGACTCACAGCAACATGTCACCACAGTATGACAAACCGACAGACAAGTTTGTCACCCTTAGCTGTTGGAAACCTCTCCAACCACCCTTACCTGGATCCCTGCGGCTGACTCCTCGATCTGTTCTGGTCCCCTTTGCTTTTTCTGTCTTCTCCCTACTTTCCTGCCTCACTGCTTGTGGAGCGTGGCCTGGGTTCCCTCTCCTCACCTGGATCCCTGCAGCTGACTCCTCCCTGAGAGCCTCCAATGGGAGCCACCCTTGTAGTCAGCCACCCTTGTAGTTTCTGGCTTGTGCTTCATCACCATCCCTGGTATCAACCACCCTAACCAGTTCCTGGTTCCTTCTGCCATTCCTCCTGCCACCAGGGATGAGAAATTTGGCCCTGAGCTTAAGTTTCAGGCCCAGATACCTGATGGCTGACATCCTGGAGCTCCCTGCTGGCCTGAGCATCAACGTCTGGCCTGGTCCAGAAGGCCCAGATCCTCGTGCTGATAGCCTCTTGCTCTGAGTAGGAACAACCATCAATACACTTCCCCCAGTTCTCTTCCTCAAATGTGGGATTCCCTCTCAGGGAGTTGGTCAAGGCCCTGGGGTCAGTCTTCCCTTCCTTAGAACCGCAAAGGGAGGCCTAACTGGTGAGGTATGCTAGCACGTGCATATGAAACAGATGATGGAGGCTCCAAACTCAAAATGACTTAAAACCATAATGACTATAAAACATACAGTCCAAACTGGGAAACTTTTAAGATAAAAAGTGGGTATAATTGGTAATTATGTCAGGATAATAAGCATAAGCTGGGACATTGCTTGGTAAACTAGGACACACAGTTACTTTACTTATAAACTATTAAGGAAGGTCAATCACCCATGGCAACATGTACATTTGATAATAATTTCTAGACAATATTAACAAATATAACAAAGGCAGCATCGCTGAACATACACATCCTAGTGGTGATGCTGCAACACATAAGGCCACAATGAAAGAGAAGACATCCACATAGACAAAGAGAAACACTAACAGACTTGTTTAACATTTGCTTTAGAACAACCTTACTAAAGGCATCATTCTGAAGGTTACTGGGTTCCTCGAGGATACCTTTCTTTCCCTCAAAGTGACTGTATAGGTTTAGGGCCAGTTCAGGTTGGAATGTGGTAAGATCAGGAGCAAATGCAGGGGATGATGGACATGATGCTATGGATTAATGGACCACAGGAGACGAATTGCCTCCATAGAGGTAAAGGAATGGAAATAAGAGATGGGCAGTGAATCTGCTTGCTGCCAGGGAAGCTGAGAATTTCAGCTCCACTGGGGAAGACTACATCCCCAGCATTTAGATCAGTAACTGACAATTAGTAAGTGCTCAATAAATATTTATTCCATAACTGAAAGGATATAGGAGAAACTCAATATGGTGACAAATTAAATGAATACAGTGATAATAAAAACAAATGTGTGTTTCACATTGGTGAACACTGTGGACCACCCTATGTTGTTGTTGTTATTTGCCATCTAGTCGGCCCCGACTCATAGCGACCCCTCTTTGGGTTTCCGAGGCAGTATCACTACGGAAGTAGG
>NW_006921869.1:1174331-1194430 GCF_000298275.1 Orycteropus afer afer
AGGCAGTATCACTACGGAAGTAGGATTGCCCAACCTTCCTTCCGAGGAGTGGCTGGTGGGTTTGAACCGCCAACCATCTGGTTAGCAGGCAAGTGTCTTAGCCACTATGCTATAGGTAACATAAATCTCTCTGAGCAGTGGGGCTGAGTTTGAGATACTGTAGGAGGTGGAAAATGTGGGTTTGGTGGGGTTGTCCCAGATGAGGAAAGTACATCATCAGGGGTGGAGGACATGGAGACGGTCAGAGGATGAGACTACAGGTGAAGTGACAGGGTTGAGATTTATCAATCTTATGTGAAAAGATCTGTGTCAATAGCTGCTGGGCCTCCAGTACATCCTTCCAGTCAGAAGCCAACTCAAACCATCCCCTCAATCTCCACAGGCTATAAGGAAATCTCCTGTCCCTCCCCAAGACCACACCAAAGATGGTCTTGCTGGGAACCATTTTTACCTGTTTTCTTCTTGCCTTCCTTTAGAGTTGAGAGGGAAAAGCTCAGACAGCCTGTAGAGGACTGGTAAATGAGCTGATATGGTGAGTTCACTCCCATGGCAGAGATGTTATTGAATGAATCTGGAGAGGAATAAAGAGGAATTTTTCTTTTCTAGCTTTTCTTTCTTTCTTTTTTTTTAAGTATAATATAACATAGACTTCTTATTCCAGCAGTATAGTGGACCAGATATTCTAAAGTGCTCTATTTTTACAAAACAATCAGGTTCTGGAAGAAATAGACTTTTGAACACACTAGCAGGTTCAGAGTAATTTAGAGAAATCTTTAAGTTTCCCTTCTAGAACACTCTTCACTCATACCCCTCAAAAGTGAACTGAAAACAGGGAAGGGTGCAGGGAGCAGCAAGTACAAAAGAGGATATTACTCTATAGGCAAATACAGACATCAAAAGTGAAATCACTTTTCATTCCATGGGAGAAAGATGAAGCAGTCTGCTTCCATAAAGATTTACAGTCTTGGGAATACTATGGGGCCATTTTACTCTGTCCTATAGAGTCATTATTAGTTGGAACTGATGAGATGGCTGTGGGTTTTTTGGTTTTAGCCATAGTCTTTGAAACCTCCACCAAATGGTTGGGTGGAACTATGCAAATAAGGTGTGTATGCCCCTCAAGGGTACTGCACAGCTTGCTAGGAATGCAAATAAGGTGCATAGCATCCTAACAAAGGGATTAGTCAGTCCTGCCATCCCACTAGGTTTAAAATAAGCCAGCCCAGAGGCAGCAAGCAGGATCTCATGACAACCAAGAAAGAACAAGGAGTGGAGTGTATCCTTTAGATCCAGAATCCCTGCACTGAGAACCTCCTAAACAGAGAAGATAGAGAAAGGGAGCTATAACATGGATGTCAGTGAGAGATGGTGACACAAGATAGCCTGAACCAGGAGACCATGCAGTGAGCTTCCTGGCTTATGGGTGAGAAAGCTGAGCATCTCCAGGCAGGAGGTTTGCTGGCAGAGTAGGTTGCCTCCAGACACTTAGAGGAGTTAGGTGTGCCAGTCCATGGAGCTAGAGTTGAGACCTTTGGGCCAAGGATTAGTAGTGGAGTGGGTGTCTCTTGGTATCAGAAGAGCTAAAAAAGCTTTGTGACACTTGCCTGAGCAGGGCAGAGGTCAGACCAAGGGGCCCAGGGCGAGAGAAAGATCTGCTTGCAGGCACAACTGAGAAGAGGCTTTCCTGATCAAAGAACTGTATCCTGAGTATTTCTGAACTTGAATTATAACCTGTTACTTCCCTAATAAACCCCTTAACTGTGAGTCTGGTCTGTGAGTTCTGGGTGACAATTGCAATGAATTATCAAACCCAGCAGAAAAGTCAACAAAAAAGGGGAAGGCCCTCAACAAGATGGATTGACTCAGTGGCTGCAACGATGGGCTCAGGTATAGCAAGGATTGTGAGGCTGGCACAGGATGAGGCAGTGTTTCATTATGTTGTACATAGGGTCACTATGAGTTGGAACCAACTCGATGGCACCTAACAACAATAACAACAACAAGCAGAGAAGTAGAGTGTGCCATGGGAGGGATGGTTGGTGCCAGAATTGGTTTAAAGGTTGAAGTCGGAGGCATGTCTGACCTCTGCCTCATAGGAATCAGCCTTGGGCTGTTTATCTTGATCCTCTTCTACTTTTGTAAGGTTAGAGGAGATCAAATATCTCAGCTTTTACATCATTCTTACAAATACCCTTTTCTGATTTTAAAAAATACCCTTCAGCAAAACAGGAGTAGAAGGGAAATTTCTCAATGTAATTAAGGGTATATATGCAAAAACATTATTCTCAATGGAGAAAGATTGAGATCCCTTCCCTTGAGAACAAGAATGAGACAAGGATGGCCATTATCACCACTCTTATTACTCAATATTGTACTTGAAGTCCTAGCCAGAGCAATAAGGCAAAAAAGAGAAATACAAGATATTCAAATTGGAAAGGAAGCCATCTCCATTTGCAGACAACATGATCTGTACATAGAAAACCCTAAAGACTACATAAGAAAAGTTCTGCGTATAACAGAAGAATTCAACAACATTGCAGGGTAAAACACCAACACACAAAAATCAGTTGGGTTCCTTTACACCAAATAGGAGTATTCTCATAAGGAAATCAAGAAAATAATACCATTTACAACAGTCCCTAAAACAGTAAAATACCTAGGAATTAACCAAACCAGGGAAATAAAAGGCTTATACAATGAAAATTATAAAACACTACTCAAGAGACTGAAAGAGACTTACATGAATGGAAGGACATTATGTGCTCATGGACTGGAAGGCTTAATCCAGCAAAAATGTCAATACTACCTAAAATGATCTACAGGTATAGCGCAATCCTGATACAAATCCCAACAACATTCTTTACTGAAATGGAAAACCAATGACCAACTTTATATGAAAAGGAAAAAGGGCCCAAATTGCCAAAATGATACAAAGAACAAAGTAGGAGGCCTCACATTTCCTGATATCAAAATACACTATATAGCTACTGCAATCAAAACAGCCTAGGCATTGATCAATGACAGACACATAGACCAGTGGAATAGAATTGAGAATTCAGAAATAAATCCATCCATCTATGGACAATGCATTTTTGTCAAAGAGTCAAAGTTCATTCAATAGGGGAAGAAACAGTCTCTCTCGCACCGTCTCTCTCTCTCTCCTTTCTCTCTCTCTCATTGTTATTTGGGTGAAAGTTTACAGAGCAAATTCATTTTCCATACAGCAGTTCATACACATTTTGTCTCATGACACTGACTGTAATTCCCCACAATGTAACAGCTCTCTTCCCACTTCCTCCCTGTAGTTACCTCTTCCCTGTGCCCTTCCCTTCCATGCACTCCCGCCCCTCAAGCTGTCTCCCTGTGCAAACACTGCCCTTCTGTCCTCCAATAATTGATCTCTCCAAGGAGTCTGTCTACCTGATGTAGAAAGTCTCTTTAATAAATGATGCTGGTAACTGGATATCCAGTTGTAGAAAAATGTAACAGGACTCATACCTCACACCATGTACAAAAACTAACTCAAAATTGGATCAGAGACCTGAATGTTAGACTAAAACTACAAAGTTCCAGGAAGAAAACTGTTTTTCACAAAGTAGACTAGCAAGCATAACCACAAATGTACAGATAGCTGAAGAAAAATTAGACAATTGGGACCTCATAAAATTAAATACCTCTGTTCGTCAAAAGATGTTTTCAAAAGGATAAAAAGACAACTTACAGACTGGGAAAAAATTTCAGGAATGACATATTAAATAAAGTTCTAATCTTTAAAATATATAGAAAACTTCAATAATTCAACAACAAAAAGACAAACAACCCAATTAAAAAATGGGCAAAGGACATGAACAGACACTTCACCAAAGAGGACATTCAAGCAGCCAACAAACACATGAAAAGATGCTCATGATAATTATTAGCCTTACTTAAACTCACTACCATCAAGTCAGATCTGACTCATAGTGACCCCTCCTTGGGTTTCCAAGGATTATTCAACCTTTCTTCCAAGGAGTGGCTGGTGGGTTTGAACTGCCAGCCTTCTAGTTAGCAGTCAAATGCCTTAGGCATTATGCCACCAGAGCTCCCAATTAATCAGTGTCATTTTAACCAGGGTGAGATGCTATCCCATTGTACTTTTGATTTGCATCTCTATAATTATTAGCCTTAGGAGCTCTGGTAACATAGTGCCTAAGGCACTTGACTGCTAACCAGAAGGCTGGCGGTTCAAACCCACCAACCACTCCTCGGAAGGAAGGTTGGGCAATCCTACTTCCGTAGTGATACTGCCTTGGAAACCCAAAGAGGGGTAGCTTTGAGTCGGGGCCGACTTGACGGCATACAACAACAACAACAACAACAACAACAATTATTAGCCTTATAGAGACGCAAATCAAAAACTATAATGGGATATCATCTCACCCTGTAAAATGGCACTGATTTAAAACAAATGAACAAACAAACAAACAAACCCAGATAACCACAAACCTTGACAAGATATGGAGAGATTGGAACACTTATTCATTGAAGGTGGGACAGGACTGTAAAATGGTACAATCACTATGGGAAATGGTATGGCATTTCCTCAAAAAACTAGAAATAGAATGTGGTAGTTAAGGTTGTGTGTCAACTTGGCTGGGCCTGGTTGAGTGGCTGGGCAGCTGGTGGTAGTTGTTCCCCATGATGAGACTGGCAATCAACTCCATGGTTGGATCTACTATAAGCAGCTGATTAGCTGCTTTAGGAATGAAGTCTGCTTCCTATATGTAAGAAGCAGCTTTGGGAATGGTATCTAGCTTATGGCACACTTGAGCCCTGCATATAGCCATGTCGTTGTTCAGCAGGCTGCCTTGCTCTGCTGAACTTGGGACTTTCAATGGACTTGAATTAATGGCCTGCCGTGTGGTTTGGTAACGTCGGGACAGTGTCTTTTTACTTGTCAGCCTCGGGCTTGTCAGCCTCAGCAGCCAGCAGCTGTCTGAGTGAAGAAAAGTCTCTAGCTTCAGTGGTCCGGGAGCAGGAGGCAGAGCTGAAGCCCAAGGTTGAGGGGCTTTCACCTAGTTCCTAGAGCCGGCACTTTGAACTTGGACTTAAAGCCTCCAAACTGTAAGAGAATAAACGCCTGTTTGTTCAAGCATCCTATTTGTGTCAGAGTGGCACTAGGTAACCAAAACATAGAAATACCTTATCATCCAGCAATTCTACTCCTAGGTATATATCCTAGAGATCAAATAAAAGAAACATGGACAGACATATACATACCTATGTTGTTTGTGGCATTATTCACAATAGCAAAAAAATATACAGCCTAAGTGTCTTTCAATGAAAAAGCAAAATGTAGTACATTCTTAAAATGGAATATTACACAACCATAAATAACAATGATGAGTCCACAAAACATATTATAACATTGATGGATCTGGAGGACATAATGCTAAGTGGAATAAGTCAATCACATAAGGGAAAATACTTCATGGTCCCACTTTTATAAGAAAACAAAAATATATACACAAAGACCAATGTTCAGGTATGGGTGGGGAGAGGAGGAATCACTCTCTAGATTGTAGATACTTGTTATTTTTCAAGAGCTCTGGTGGCGTAGTGCCTAACTCATTTGACTGCTAACCAAAAGGCTGTGGTTCAAACCTGTTATTTTTAGTGATGGGGAAAGTAGCAGCAAATGTGGGTACAGTGAAACAGCTCGGCTAAAGTAAACAATGCCACTAAGAAGCACACAAGAGAAAAGTATGCATATATTCTTTATGCTAAAGAATATGACACATATAATTTGGCAACAATATAAGAAATAACCAAAAAATTACTGTATGGTAACATATGTAGGTATATAGACATATATGTGTATGGGTGGGTACAGGTGTATACATTTGTGTGTACAGAGAGAAGTTGTCTGTATACAGATATGTGTGCACATGGATATATATTCATAGAGGACACTGTTACAGACATTTCTCAGACATAATCAAGCACCTTGCAAGATTCGTTTTCTGGGTGTGGAAGTTTAGGGCCTTAGTCTAATGGGATAACTCAGTCAACTAGCAGAATATAGTGCAAAAAGTTCATGTTCTACATCCGAGGGAGGTGAGTAGCATCTGGGTCTTAAAAGCTTGCAAGCAGCCATCTAAGATACAACTATTGGTCTCTGCTCATAGGGAACAGGAGAGAAAAAAGAAACCAAAGTCTCAGAGAAGAAACTAGTGCACAGGGCTAATAGCGTACGTGAGCCACAGCCTCATCCACTCTGAGACCAGAAGAACTAGACGGTACCTGTCTACCACTACCAACTATTCTGATCAGGGTCAAATTGGATGCACACTAATTGAACAGGAAGAAAATATGGAACTGAACACAGATTCCTAAAAAGTCCAGAATTACTGAATCAGTTGAGACCAGAGGAGTCCCTGAGACTATTGCCTCAGACACTCTTTAAACCTTTAACTGTAACTAACCTCTGAGGGCACCTTTTAGCTAAATGATAGATTGGCACATAAAATAAAGGAGTACAGTGCTCCACTGGGGAAAAAAAAAAAAACTATATGAGACCAATAGGTCAACAATTACCCTAAAGCAAAGATGAGAAGATAAGGGGACAGGGAAACTGGAACAATGGCAATGGAACAACCAGAACACAAACAAAAAGAATATTGACATTGTGAAAAATGTAACTAACGTCACTGAACAACTTATATAGAAATTATCAAGTGATCTTATTTGGTGTGTAAACTTTCACCAGAAACACAATAAAATATTATTTAAAAAAAATATCCATTGCCATCAGATAAATTTGTACTCATAGCAATCCCACGTGTGTCAGAGTAGACCTGTACTCCATAGGGTTTTCAATGGCTGCTTTTTGGTAGCATCTACTAGCAAGCCTTTCTTCTGTGGCATCTCTGGGTGGACTTGAACTTCCAACTTTTCAGTGAGCAGTTGAGCACCTTAGCTGTCTGCATTACATGCAAGGGGCTCAACAAGAGCTCAGGCGAAGTGCAACCATTTTCCTCTTGAAGGTAACAGAACAATATTTAGGTAGGAAAAGACGAGGTACAAATCCAAGGGTCAGGTGGCTGGACCAAGCCTACTATTACATCTCTTGTCCTACTTTCATATTCATACAATAGGCTATCAATCAGCTGCCACCCCAAAATGAGGTAGATCTCTATGCCTTAAAGTAGAAAGCAAGATTCAGGATTCCATGTACACTGATAACCATTTGAATAAACCAGAAGGCTGGCAGTTCAAACCCACCAGCCACTCCTCAGAAGGAAGGTTGGGCAATCCTACTTCCGTAGTGATACTTCCCCGGAAATCCAAGGAGGGGTCGCTATGAGTCGGGGCCAACTCGACGGCACATAACAACAACAACAACAACAACAAGAAGCATAAATTTTGCTTAGAGTAAATTGTCCTAGAGAAGAGACCTCAATTTCCAGGTAAATAGTTGGTGAAAGGTTTTATTGGAATTTTAGCTTAGAAAAATAAACTAAAAATTTAAAAAAATAAGCTTGGAAGGAAGATGGGGCAATCTACTTCCGTAGTGATACTGCCTTGGAAACCCAAAGAGGGATTACTATGAGTCGGGTCAGACTCGATGGCACACAACAACAACAAGAAGCTTATTTTATCTTCAATTTAAAGAAACTTTGTTTATATTGTAAGTATATGCTAATTCTCATAAGAAATAAAAATGCTGATTTTTTTTTGAGGGGGTGTGATTTTTTTCTGAATGGTTTATGATAGCACAATAAAATGTTAAGTTCCTTTATACTTGTCTTTTGCAAAAATATTCAAGGACTTTATCAATGTTTAGTTTTAACCCTTTGATACACAAAACATTCTTCTATCTTCATGGAGTCATTAACCTAGATGACTTTTCCTTTTTAAGTACTCAACTAGCTTTGCTCTGCTATATCACTTATCAATGGCTTTGCATGTGAATCAAGCAGCTCTCCAACATCACTTTCATTGACTTCATGAAATCCTATATTTTCCCCAAGATTTGTAATTTTGGGGAAATTCACTATGCAATTTATTTTCTCTGTATGTGTATATTGTATTAGATGTTTAACTCCTAACCATCAGCGAGAGTCTGAGAAAGATATTGACTCAACTGACATGGCTAGACATGCTGTAAAAGGGCATGGGGGCAGCATCTGACCCCCTCTAACTTCACAAGGGGAAGAGAGACTCAAGATGAACATCAGCAGCCCAAAGCTGGTTCCTATGAGGTGGAAGTCAGACATGCCACCACCCTCTAACCCTTTAGTGAATTCTAACCTCAACCGTCCCTGCACAGCATTCTCTACTTCTCTGCTGGGTTCAATAATTCATTGCAATGGCCACACTGAACTCACAGACAATACTCGTGATTATGGGGTTTACTAAGGAAGTAGTGGATTTACAAGTCAGGATCAGAAACAACTCAGGATAAAGTTGTTCTCAGCTGTGCCACTAGCATGCTTCTCTCTGGCCTTGGCCTCTGTCCTGCCCAGGCAAGTCTTTTAGCTCTGCTGATAGGTGCTCAGAGAGGCACCTCACTCCGCCAGCACTCCATCCACTCTGCCTGAAGGCATTCAGCTTTCTTGCTATGTGAGCCAGGAAGCCCACTGCTCTGTCTCCTGCCAGTCTCTTGGCTCTGCTGCTTCTGGTCGTCCCTCTGCTGTCTCTCTGTCATCTCTCTGCATCTCAGCAAAGTGTTACAGCTCTCTCTCTCTGTCTCCTGGACCTGAGATTTCTATGCTAAATCTCCCTGACCCAAGAGACAGAAAGCTGTTAACACTTTGCTGAGACAATGAGAGATGGTAGAGAGACAGTGAGAAGCAATAGAGGCACCAGAGCCAAGAGATCAGTATGAGACAGAGTAGCAGGCTTCCTGGTCCACAGAGCAAGAAAGCTGAGTGCCTGTGGGTGGAGTGCTGGTAGAGTCAGGTGCCTGTACTGGCACCTATCTGCAAAGCTAAAAGAGCTTGGAAACACTGGCCCAAGCAGGGCAGAGGTCAAGGCCAGAGAGAAACGTGCCTGCACCATAGTTAAGAAGTTGTCCTGATTAAAAAACTGTATCATGAGTTGTTTCTGATCTTGAATTGTACCCTGATACTTCCCTAATAAAGCCCATACTCCTGAGTATTTGTGAATTCTGTGTGGTCACTGCCACAAATTTTCTGCCAGCAGAAAAAGTAATGAGTGCCATGGGAGGGATAATTGGTGTCATAACAGGTAAAAAGCTCGAAGAACAGCAGCATGTCTGACCTCCACCTCCTAGGAAGAAGCTTTGGGCTGTTGATGGTGATTTTCTCTCCCTTTTGTGAAATCAGAAGTCAGACAATGAGGACACCATGCCCTTTTTCATATACCTAAATGTCAAATAGGTAATGGTTTTATAGGTGAGAGTGAATGGCTATGAGATACAATTTTTTTATTGTTCTCTATAAAACCTTCAATAGTGGGTATTTCTAGGCAATCAAAATGAATATTTGTGTAACCATCAAGCTTAAGATATAAAACATTACATATTCAACTGAACCACTGTGTACTGCTTCCACATCCCACTCCCTTCCCCTCTTCCCAGAGAACACTCCTTAAATTTTCCATGACATTCTCCCTCATGCCTTAATACTTGTACTTTGTATAATATACACACAATATATTAAATGTTTTAAGTCTGATTTAAATGATGTCATACCAAATGTTCTACAGCTTGCTTTTATTGCTTAACACTGTAATTTTGAGATTTATCTGTATTGACATGTGTGCTGTAGTGCTTCATTCATTTTCACTGCTCAGATGTTCCATTGTCTAAATAGACTATAATTTACTTATTCTGTTGTTGGACATTCTCCTACTGATGGACATTTAAATAGTTTCCAATTTTTTTGCCCTCTCAAGTAATTCTGCAATAAACACTTGTGATGGTTATGTTTGTATGTCAACTTGGCTAGGCCTGGTTGAGTGGTTGGGCAGCTGGATGTAGTATTCCCCATGATGAGACTGGTAATCAGCTCCATGGTGGAATCTACCGGGAGCAGTTGAGTAGCTGCCTTAGGGAATGTGGTCTGTTTCCTGTATATAAGGAGAAGCCTTGGGAATGGTCTCCAGCCTATGGCACACTTGGACCCTGCATGTAGCTGTGTTGTTGCTCAGCAGCCTGCCATGCTCTGCCGATCTTGGGACTTAAAATGGACTTAAGCTAATGGCCTGCTGTGTGGTCTAATAACATCAGGACTGTGCCTTTTTACTTGTCAACCTTGGGGCTTCCAGCCTCAGCAGCCAACAGCTGTTTGAGTGAAGAAATGCCTCAAGCTCCAGTGGGCCAGGAGCAGGAGGCAGAGTGTACCCCGAGGTTGAGGGGCTTTCACCCAACCCCTAGAGCCTAGCACTTTGAACTTGGACTTAAAGCCTCCAAATTGTAGGAATAAACTCCTGTTTGTTAAGGCCATCCCATTTGTGGTATATTTTCTTGTCAGAGCAGTACTAGGTAACCAGAACAACACTCATGCCACTTATTGTGCACATGTGTGAGTTGCTCTAGGGTGATGCTACTCTGTGCTCCGGGGTCTGGTCTCAGTCCACAATAGCCCATGACAATCTAAGCACTAAAACTGAAAGTAAGCATTTAGGAACATTAGTAGCAATTTGACACTGCTATGGTATTATTGAGGAGCTCTGGTAGCGTAGTGCCTAAGGCACTTGACTGCTAACCAGAAGGCTGGTGGTTCAAACCCACCAGCCACTCCTCGGAAGGAAGACAGGGCAATCTACTTCCATAGTGATACTGCCTCGGAAACCCAAGGAGGAATTGCTGTGAATCGGGGCTGACTCGATGGCACATAACAACAACACAACATGATATTGTACTTTAAAATGGATAAGTCCATACCAGATTGGGATTTTTAAAAATAGTCCTTCACCACAGATAGTTTGAGAAACACAACTCTAGGAAGTGACCGAGGACAGAAACTGCTGGGTGAGTATAAACATCTTCCATCTAACAGATACCACCAAATTTTGCTCCATAGTAACTGTACCAATGCATATACTTCCCAGCAGTGTTTGAGAGTCTCTATTGCTCCACATCCACTTCAACTCTTGGAAATGAATTTTAAATGTTCATACAGGGTGTTCATCTTTCACTGCATTCTTATTGGTACTGTTTGAATTTTTTATCTAATGGTTGACAATCAGGTACCCACCTTTCCCCAGCTGTCCACTACTACAACCACTTCTCCCGATTGTGCCGATCAAGTAGTCAAAAGCCATCTCCTTTGCATTGAGATGGAGAAGGTGGCTGGCCTCCACGAAGCGCCTTGTGATGTCCAGGGGGTTGGCACCTACTAAAGCAATCATCAAAAGTAACATATTTTTGCCCTTGAATGGGCCTGGTTCTTGTAGAAAAGGACCTCTGTAAAGGGTCCAGGATACGGGGTAGAGGGATGATCTATTCCTATAGCAAGCAAGTTCTAGGGGGTTCCTAATGAAAGTTTCTCAAACTCAAGATCTGTCAGAAGTCCTTTGGTTTCTGCTTCCCTTACTTTTCTGCATTCCTACCCATAGGCCTTTAGGTATCTAAAAGAATGCAGACTGAGAACGCTTAGTTACTGATGCTGCTCTAGGTCCCTGACTTGATCCTGAGATGACACCCTGACCTTGGACCCTAGTGCTCATTACTATCTTGGTTCTGGATTGGCTGAGCTTTTGTTTTGCTACCTCTTGATTCACAGCTCCACATTTTGCCTCCTGGGTGCTGTCTCTCTCCTCCTCTGTCTGAATAATTACCCCCCAACTTTCCCCTTCAGTATCTCTGACCTCATTCTGTTCTTCCTTGTGTTATGGATTGACTTGTGCCCCTCAAACAGATATGTTGAATTCCTAACCCCTGTATCTGTGAACATGACTCTGTTTGGATATAGGGTCTTTTTTTTGAAGATGTTATCACTTAAGTTAATGAGGTCATACCAGAGTAAGGGAGGTCCTAATCTCTTCTGAGTAGTTTTTTCCTTTATAAAAAGGAGACAGAGTTCATGCAGAAGATGCTACATAAAGTTGCATCTACAAACCAAGGAAAGCCAAGAAATGCATGGGGCTACCAGAAGGTAAAAGAGGCAGAGTTGACAGAGAGTGCATGGTCTTGTCAATGTCCTGCATCCCAACTTCTAGTCTTCAGAACTGTGAGACAATAAATTTCTGTTATTTAAAGTCACCCGCCTTGTAGTATTTAGTTACAGCAGCCCCCGGAAACTAAGGCAACTGCTGACCTTCCAATCTTGGCTCTCCAAAGTTGGAGGAATGGAAGGGAAAATGGGAAACAGAGACAGGTGAGAGGATGATGCTTAGGAGTGGTATTGGGAAAGAATGAATTCCTAAAGCAGATCCATGGCTGCCATCTATTTCCAGTTTATCCTAATATACCTGTCTGGGGTGGATATAGTGGACACACATATACACATCTGGACCACAACCTTCCAGAGTCTGGTGAGTGAGACTTACCTGATGCAGACTCCACCATGGCCTTCATTTTCAGAGTGAGGAGTTCTGTCAGCAAGTGGATGGACTGCCGCTGAAACTTGTGCAGGGTCTCCTGACCAGTGGTCACTGTGCGTGTCTGGGTAGGCGAGGTGGTGGTGAACTTGGTTGGACCAGTCGATGTTGGCAGTAGCTGTGGTGGTGGTGGTACTGGTGGTGGTGGTGGCTTCTTCTGGGTGGGGACCTGCACAGGGGCCAATTCCATAAGCACAGGTGGTGGCCCCAAACTGATCTCCAGGCCTAAGATGTCTGATGCGGTAGGCACCATGGGGTCAGTGATGAGCTCCTCCCAAGTGAACTCGAAGATGTTCCTGATGCCCTTGGGTACATGGATGCCTGAGTTCCGGCAGATCATAAGGAGTTTGGAGACACGGGCCAGCAGTTTGGGGGCTATGGCTGAATACTGCTGATATAGTTCTCGGTTACTCTTGACGTCACTCATGTTGTTACAAAATGCATCCTACTAGGTAATACAGTCCATCTCGGACAAAAGGGACCTTCAGCTATAAAGAATCAGAGCACTCTGAGGTGAATGAGAGGAAAAGGTCCTACCTAAGGTGAAGGCCCGAACTCAGGCAAAATGGAAGTACTGAAATGGCCCTTATAGGTCATTGAGTCTGTGGCTCCTCTCCAGGAAGGGCAAGGACATAATTGGTTAAAAATAGACTCAGGGATGCTTCCTCTTCCTTTTCTTCCCAGAGACACTAGTAGACAGAGCAGTGACAGGGGGTGATTTTGGGAAGAGTTAGGTGACGTCTGTACGATTCCAGAAAATGTTCCAGTGAGAGTCACAGAAACTGAATATCTACTGGTAGAACTCTGGTGGCTGGAGGAATGGGAGGGATAGGGAATGGAGAGAAGTTCCACCACACCTTTTGTAGCTAAAGATCTGAGAATAGAAGATCTGCTTGTGATCTATTAATGAAAACCTGCAAAAATAAAAAGATGTTTCATTGGCTCTATCTGGAGGAAGATGATGCTGAAGTTCCTAGATGCAACATGAAACTATCAACATGTAACATCAAAGGGCAGAAAGGAAAGAATGAGGAGAATATATCTTTCTTAATTCAATGTCTAATACAATTTACTGTATTTCATCAAACTTGATACCATTGATTGTAAACTACACCATCTTACAAGAAAGAATTAATGTTAAATGCCACTGATCATAAGACATATAATTTCAGAGAGGATAATGTGAAAAATGCAAACCTTAAAATCAGTGAACTATAACCAATATTTTCCCTTTTTAAGTAGAATTATGTGAGGACTCTGAGTGTCCATCAAGGGAGAATGGGTGGCTGTGAGTTCAGCAGATAAGTGTGCTCATTAGATGCCATAGTGTTTTCATCTTTCCATATGTCTAAATTGTTTTTTACCCTTAACTTATACCAAATAGACCACTGACTGAAGAGGGGGCGTATAAAGAACAATTTAATGACACAAAAATGACTGAAAACATCTGCAAATATTTTGTCACCAGATTTGAAAGTTACATTCATTAGATCAAAATGAACCCATAGTAACATTCTTCAGAAATGTATCAATCTAAAACACATTTATAAAAATGTAAAATCACTCTTGATCCTACGCTACACAAAATGATGATGATGATTATTTTTTAATTCCTGAGGAGTGTTGTGCGAATATAAGCTTCTGTGAAAGAGGCTCAAGAATCTGGAACATATAAAGGGTGATCCAAGGGAATGCTTACAGGAGAGGGTTCTTTGCCCAACTCTGATGTTCATTGCCACATCTCGATGTTGTACCAGCATGTTTCCCTCTTGTCCAACTTAAATGACCCTGCTCTGGCAACCAGTACATCTGGTGGCCTTTTGCACCAATGAAGGAGGACTGCTAGTTAGTGCCTCTGACAACAACGGTCAATTACTGCAGTCTTCTTTTACTCCCCTTCTTTCCAGACAACATTCCTCTGCCGAGTCCACACCCTTCTTCCCCAGCCAGATAAGTCTCTTTTACTTCTCAAACCTTGACCAGTTATTAGCTCAATCCTCTGGAGCTGCAACTAGTCTGAGAGTCCAGGACAGCTTCTATTATTACCTATTTTCAGTGTTTATAAAGCAGGCTTGTAGGCATGGTTGAGTAATAATCTTGTGATGAGAAGGGCAATGTTTTCCCTGTTCTAGTGATGAGGAGTCAGAGGCTTAGAGGGACAAAGCTCTTTGTCAGGAATCACTTGTCTGCAGACTCCTGACACAGAGGCCCTTCTAGATCCAGACATGACACTACTCCTTCACAGCCTTTTAGTTGCCTCTGTCCATCTATTAGCAACAAAATCTCCAAGTAACAAGAGCCGCATGGACAACCCCTCTTATCACTCTGGTGGTATGCAGATAAAGTGACTTCTCAAGCTTATTTGCTGACCCCCTGGCATCTGTATTCTGCAGTTTGGAGACTCTAAAAAATAGGTCCATTTTTTATATGATAAGTTACAGAACAAAGAAGCCACTCAGAATCTCTGTCTGTGGGGCAATCAGTCAGAGTGATCTGACCCTGACTGTGCAGGGCAGATTATTTATTTATTTATTTATTTATTTTCTTTTTCTTAAAGCCAGGACCAAGATGAAGAAAAGAGGACAAATAAGACAATCTTTGAAATGATAACTGGTTTGGGGAACTTCTCCCCTCTCCCCACAAGTTCCTTTCTTTTGAGGTTAATTTTGAAGATACGTCATACAAACAGATAAAAGCTGATTTCTAAGATAGCTAATGAGATAAGGATATTTTTCACATACCACACAAGTCAGCCTTTTAACACATGCAACAATGATTTTTAGTGTGTTCATACAGTTATGCAACCAACACCACAAATTTTTAGAACATTTTCATCATCATAAAAAGAGACCCTGTGTATGGAAAGTGAATTTGCTCTATAAACTTTCACCCAAATCACAATAAAAATTCTTAAAAAAGAAAGAAACTTTGTAACCATTAGTAGTGAGTCTCCATTCTCTCCACCCCAGCAACTTCTGATCTACTTCCTGTGTCTATAGATTTGCCTATTTTGGACATTTCATATAAATGGAATCATAGAGTATGTGGTCCTTTGTGTCTGGCTTTTTTCACAGGATCATTTTTTGAGGCTCAGCCTTGTCATAACATATATTAGTACTTGGTTTCTTTTATTGCTGAATAATTACCCATTTTATGGCTGTATCACATTTGTTTACCCATCCATTTATGAACATTTGGAAATCATGAATAATGTTGCTATTTATGTATGTTTTCATTCTCTTAGATATATATCTGGAATTGCTGGGTCATATGCTGCTTAACTTATTGAGGAACTTTCAAACTGTTTTCCATATTGACTGCACCATTTTACATTCCCACCAGAGCTCTAATTTCTCTATCAATATTTGTTATTATGCCTTTTTTATTCTAGTCATCCTAGTGGGTATTGTTGTTGTTGTTGTTATGTGCCATCAAGTTTGATCCGACTCATAGCGACCCCTCCGTGGGTTTCCGAGGCAGTATCACTACAGAAGTAGATGGCCCAACTGTTAAGTGGTATTTATTTCATTGTGGTTTTGATTTGCATTTCCTTTATTATGACTATTGTGAGGTGGCCCTGAGTTGTTTTTGACACAGCATGACCCTACTGCAGAAAGATCTGGCGATTGCTCTCATACAGATTACAGAGAAGAAAATCCTATGGGGCAGTTCTACTCTGTCACAGGGCATCTGCAAGAGTCAAAATAGACTCAACGGTACCTCACAACAACGACTAATGGGAACCCTCACTCAAAAACTCACTCACTGCCATCAAGTCGATTCTGACTCATTGCAACTCCCATCGGTTTCCAAGGCTATAAATCTGTACAGAAGCAGGCTGCCTCATTTTTCTTCCATGGAGCAGCTGGTGGGCACGAACCACCAACTTTTTGGTTAGCAGCCAAATGCCTTAACCACTAAACCACCAGAGCTCCTTAATGAGGACCCTAGGTAGTGCAAATATTTGTTCTCAACTGCTAATCTAAAGGTTGGCAGTTTGAACTCATCCAACAGTACCAAGGAAGAAATACCTAGTGATTCTGCATCCATTAAGATTACAGCCAAGAAAACTCTATGACGTAGTTCTACTCTGTAACACATGGGGCTGCCATGAATCAGAATTGACTCAATGGTAACAGGTTTGATTTGTTTTTGGAATGGCTAATGAAGTGGTGCATCTTTTCATGTGCTTAATGATGATTTGGATGTCAGAAGGAACTCTGAAACTTGCTCTTGAATGCAGAGTAGCTAAAGCAAATGGAAGAAATGACAAGATAAAAGAGCTGAACAGAAGATTTCAAGGAGCAGCTCAAGAAGACAAATTCAATTATTATAATGAAATATGCAAAGATCTGGAGTTAGAAAACTAAAGGCGAAGAACATGCTTGGCATTTCTAAAGCTGAAAGAACTGAAGAAAAATTCAAGCCCCAAGTTGCAATATTGAAAGATTCTATGGGCAAAATACTGAATGATGCAGGAAACATCAAAAGAAGATAGAAAGAATACACAGAGTCACTGTATTAAAAAGAATTAGTCAGTGTTCATCCATTTCAGGAGGTAGCATATGATCAAGAACTGATGGTATTGAAGGAAGAAATCGAAGCTGCACTGAAGGAATTGGCAAAAAACAAGGCTCCAGGAATTGATGGAAACCCATTGAGATGTTTCAACAAAAGGATGCCACACTTACTCATCTAGGCCAAGAAATATGGAAAACAGCTCCCTGCCCAACTGACTGGAAGAGAGCCATATTTGTACCCATTCCAAAGAAAGGTGATTCCACAGAATGTGGAAATTATAGAACAATATAATTAATATCACACACAAGTAAAATCTTGCTGAAGATAATTAAAAAACTGTTGCAGCAGTATATTGACAGAGAACATCCAGAAGTACAAGCTGGATTCAGAAGAGGATGCGGAACAAGGGATATCACTGCTGATGGATCTTGGCTGAAAGCAAAAAATACCAGAAAGATGTTTACTTGTGTTAATTTATTGACTATGCAAAACTATTCAGTTGTGTGGATCATAACAAATTATGGATAACATTGAGAAGAATGGGAATTCCAGTACATTTAATTGTGTTCATGAGGAACCTGTACGTAGATTAGAAGGCTGTGTCATTCAAACAGAACAAGAGGATATTGCATGGTTTAAAATCAGAAAGGGAGTGTGTCATGGTTGTATCCTTTCACCATACTTATTCAATCTGTCTGATGAGCAAATAATCTGAGAAACTTTACTATATGAAGAAGAACGTGGCATCAGAATTGGAGAAAGACTCATTAGCAACCTGTGATACACAGATGACACAACTTTGCTTGCTGAAAGTGAGAATGACTTGAAGCACTTACTGATGATTAAAGACTACAGTCTGCAGTATGCATTACACCTCAACGTAAGAAAACAAAAATCTTCAAACTGGACCAATAAGCAGCATCATGATAACTGGAGAAAAGACTGAAGTTGTAAATGATTTCATATTACTTTGTTCTACAATCAACACCAATGGAAGCAGTAGTCAAGAAGTCAGACACCATATTGCACTGGGCAAATCTGCCACAAAAGACCTCTTTCACATGCTGAAGTCAACCATCTAGATGCAACGATATGTCTCTCCTCATCCAGAGCAAAGGAGAATGAAGAAAACCAAAGATGAATAAAAACAATTATTTCAAGGGACTGATACATCATGGGATCCTCAGCCTATATGACTATGAGATTAGAAGAACTAGATGGTGCCTGGCTACCATTCATTGTCAACCACTCAGAGGGGGATCTATGTAGGAGATCCTGGATAGAGTGGGAGAACAATGTGGGACAAAACTCAAAAGCATTAAAAAAAAAAGGTTTGGTGATCTGATAGAGCCTCGTGGAACCACTGAGACTATGGCTCCTAGCTTCCCTTTAGGTCTGGAATTGAACCCACTCCAGTGGCTTCCAGCCAAAAGAAAGACAGGCATATGAGCTGAAAATTTACATTAGGTAGATACACTCCTTGGAGAGATCAATCATGGGAGAATAGAAGGGCTCTGTACATACAGGGAGACAGCTCAGGGGGCAGGAGTGCATTGGAGGGAAGGACACAGGGAAGAGGTGGGTATGAGAGGAAGTGGGAGGAGAGCTGTTGCATTGTGGGAGATTACAGTCAATGTCATGAGACAAAGTGAACTGCTGTATGGAAGATGAATTTGCTCTTGAAACTTTCACCCAAATTACAATAAAATTGAAAAAAAAAAAAATTAAAGTGCTGAAGAGCAAAGATGTCTCCTTGAAGACTAAGGTGTGCCTAACCCAAGCTATGGTATTTTCAATTGCCTCAGATGCATGTGAGAGCTAGACAATAAATAAGAAAGACCGAAAAAGAGTTGATGCTTTTGAGTTGCAGTGTTGACAAAGAATATTGAAAGTACCATGGACTACCAGAAGAACTAACAGATCTCTCCTGGATAAAGTGCAGCCAGATTGCTCCTTGGAAACAAGAATGGCCAGAGTTCATCTCACCACCTCTGGTCACTTGGTCAGAAGGTACTGTTCCCTGGAGAAGGATATCATGCTTGGTAAAGTGGAGGGTCAGAGAGAAAGGGGAAGGCCCTCAACGAAATGGACTGACACAGTGGCTACAATGATGAGCTCAGGAATAGCAAGGATTGTGAAAAGGTCAATACTACCTAAAGCAATCTATACATTTAATGCAATCCCGATCCAGATTTCAACAAAATTTTTTAAGGACATGGAAAAACTAATTACTAATTTCATATGGAAAGGAAAGAGACCTAGAATAAGCAGAGCACTTCTCAAGAAGAAAAACAAAGTGGGAGGTTACACTCCCAGATCTTAAGAACTACTATATAGCCACAGTAGTAAAAACAGCATGGTATTGGTACAATGACAGACAGATAGACCAATGGAACAGAATAGAAAGCTGAGACATAGACCCATCCTTCTATGGACAACTGATCTTTGACAAAAGCCCAAAGCCCATTAAATGGGGAAGGGATAGCCTCTTTAACAAATGGTGCTGGCAAAATTGGATATCCACCTGTAGAAAAATGAAACAAGACCTATACTGCACCCCGTACACAAAAACAAACTCAAGTTGGATCGAAGACTTAAATGTAAAACCCAAAACTATAAAATTCATCAAAGATAAAAGAGGGGCAAATCTAGGAGCCCTAATTTACAGCATAAATAGACTGTCAAGCATAACCCAAAATGTGCAGGAGATAGAATAGAAGCTAGATGACTGGGACCTTTTAAAAATTAAATTATTGTGCGCATCGAAAGATTTTGTCTAAAGGGTAAAAAGAGAACCTACAGATTGGGAGAAAGGACTTATCTCCAAAATCTACAGAAAACTTGAACACCTCAACACCAAAAAGACAAATAACCCAATTCACAAATGGGCAAAAGACACTTCACCAAAGAAAATACACAAGCAGCCAACAAACACATGAGAAATTGCTCATGATCATTAATCATTGTTGTTGTTGTTGTTATGTGCCATCGAGTCAGACTCAACTCATAGCGACCCCTCCTTGGGTTTC
>NW_006921869.1:1196140-1209127 GCF_000298275.1 Orycteropus afer afer
CAGACCACTCAACCCAGGATGCTGCACCCACACACTCAATGGTAATACATCCCCTAAAGCAATAAACCATGGGACACCAAAGGACCAACATTCAAATTGAGGAAATGTAGGACAAAAAGGAGTGCATAATTATGAGGGGCACAGGGGGAGTGTTGCAGGGTATGGAGGGGAGGAGACTGGGTTAGTGTTGGACATGAGAAATGGGGAATGAAACTAAACATATGTGTGGCTTTGAATGTAAAAAAAGCTCTTAAAATTAAAAAAAAAAATTTAAAAGTTGTTTCTTAAATATTATTTTTAATTAAATACACAGTGGGAGCTCTGGTAGCGTAGTGTCTAAGGCATTTGACTGCTAACCAGAAGGCTGGCAGTTCTAACCCACCAGCCACTCCTCGGAAGTAAGATGGGGCAATCTACTTCCATAGTGATACTGCCTCGGAAACCGAAGGAGGGGTCGCTATGAGTCGGGTCTGACTCGACGGCAAATAACAACAACAACAACGTGCCTATATTGTGATATGTTTATATCTCTTTAAAAAGAGGTGATCATATGACTAAATTTGGCCTAAGAGATGAACATTTAAGTTTCTGGGTAGAACCTGGAGAAATCTTCTTAAAGGAGGCTGCCTTTAAGGAAAATACACTTTTTCTTTACCCACTACACTTTCTGTTCATCCTGCCTGGAAGGTATGAGAAGTCTGTAGTTCTAGCAGTCATCTTGACTCATGAACTGACCTAGAGGAGGCAAAGCAGAATGGCAGGGCCTGGGTTCCTGTCGACGTACCTCTAATTATCTTTACGTAAGGGAATAAACCTCTATTACGTTTAAGCCACTTTATTCAGATCTCAATCTTACAGTTAGGTGGGATTCCTGACTGGTACCACCATGCTGGAACACCATCACTCCCTCTTTTCATTTATCAATTTTCCATGCTGTTGTTAATTCATCTTCTTGTCACTGAGACATGGACATTGCCCTTGAGTAGCTCAGCTCACAGTCTAAGAGGCTAAAAGATTTACAAAATGGACCTACAGAGTGCTTGCTCTGGCAGCACATATACTAAAATAAGAATGATACACAGAAGATTAGCATGGTCCCTGTGCAAGGATGACATGCAAATTCGTGAAGCATTTTGTATTTTTTATTACTTTTTCTAAAAAAGTATTGCTTTATATTAAAAAAATAAAGCCTCTGGATTTGTAAGAGAAAAAAAAAGGACTTAACAGAGTATACAATTGGGTTAAACACAGAAATATGCACAAAGCCATGGAAATCCAAAGAAAAGAGGCTATAGGAAGCTGTACTGAGGGTGTCCCAAAAGGTGAGTGAGAGGTTCACAAGCAGATAGGAAAGAGAAATACATTCTAGTCAAAAGGAACAGCATGTACGACGGAACAGAGATATTTCAAGCAGGGTGGGTTCAGAGAACGGCAAACGTATCTGTGTGGCTGCGGTAAAGTGTCTGTAGGAGAGACGCAGATGCAACTGGAAAAGTGGTCTCGAGTCAGATCATGAAAGGCTTTGTATCCCATGCCAAATAATTTGCATTTATTATGGAATCAATCAGTAGAGAAGGATATCATGCTTGGGAAAGTAGAGAGGTCAGTGAAAAAGAGGGAGACACTCAATTGGATAATGGCTGCCAATGATGGGCTCAAAGGTAACAAACATAGCAATGATAGTGAGGATGACACAGGATTGGACGTTTCATTCTGTCACATATAAGGTTGAGTTGGAGCCCACTAGATGGCATCTAAGAACAACAACGAATTCAAATACTCAAGAGTATTGGCTTTGCTAATTGCTGCACTTGTGGGTAAGTGTCATCTCCGCAAATGAAAACCCATGTTTGAGGCCAGGCACCATTTCTTCTCTGTTTTATAGTCTCTACAGTTCATTGCTGTCACATGCTAGAAACTGAACAATACTTGTGGATTGAAGTCTGATTGGTGACTAAAAGACCCACGTGGATGACTATAAACTAAGTTTCAAGAAACAATTCCCACAAATAAATGAGAAAAACAGTATTCAAAGTATATATATAAATGATGACTAATGACTTCTCCATTTAACAATGTGCTGAATGTCTCCTCTGTTCCTGGCTATGTCCCAGGGACAGAGAGATGAGTTAAGCTCAGGCCTTGCCCTCAAGGAGCTCACAATTGAGAAGGGAGACTGCCCAGAATGTGACAAGTCTCTGCAAGCAGAACAGAAATCCAGAGAAGTGTCACTGGGTTCTGAGTCATACAAACATGTGTTCAAGGTATGTGAACTTGACACTGTCACTTCATCTCTGTGATGTTTCCATTGGCCAACTGTGGACACTCAGGCTTTGAGGATGAATAATAATGTGTATAAAGCCTCAGCATAGAGTTAAGTGCTCAGCAAATGTTCAGCTAAAAAAAAAAAAAAAAGTCATTATTTAAAGTGCTCAAAAAGGGGCACAAAAGGAATGAGACAAACTGGTCCTGAAATAGAAAGTGACTAGTGAACAATGAGGGAGTCCCTGAACAGTGCAAATGGTTAAGTGTTCAGCTACTAACAGAAAGGCTGGTGGTTTGAACCCACCCAGCGATGCCTTGGAAGAAAGTCCTGGTTATCTACTTCTGGAAGATCACAGCTTTGGAACACTGCTCTACTCTGATGCACATGGGATCTGCATGAGTCAGAATGGACCTGATGCAACTGACAGTGAACAAGGAAAGGAAGCACATTTCAGGCAATGGATATAGAATCTATAAAAGCTGGAGGCTTTAAATAGCCTGACACGTTCAGAGAACTGCAAGTAACTGGAAGATGTCTCAGGTTAAAGTGTTTGGGAGAAGAGCAGAGAGGGGGAGATGAAGTTGGAGGAGTGGGCAAGGGCTGGATGAAAAAAGCTTATGTCAAATGCTGAGCTTGGAATTTATCTTGTAAGTAATGGGTAATCATGGGAAGATTGCAAGTGAAGGAGGCATCTGAAGTTGATACTGTCCTTCCAGCGACGGCACTGTGGAAGGGTAAGGAGTGGCGAATGCTCTAATAATTTCTTTCAGAAGGATAAGAAACAAGGCTGGTCCCTATGAGGCAGATGTTAAAGACGTCCCAAATGTCCAACTTTTCCAAACTGCTGTACCAGTCCATCATCTCTAACATCAACTCCTCTTCCTCCCCTCAGTACTCTCCCTCCTGTCTTAGGGTTCTGTATTTCTACGTAATGTCTCAGAACTCACAAACTGTCAAGAAAATGGCTCATGTGGTGGTGGAAGTTGGCAAGTCCCAAATCCATGGATAAGGCATCGGTCTGGAGCATTCTCCACAAGTGCCTGCAGAGGCTGACAAACCCAAATTGGCAGGTCAGATGACTGGTTGCTGTCTCAAGTCTCAAGAATCAGGGGTGAGACAGATGTTGACAAATCAGATGCAAGATCCAGAGCAAAAGAGCAACCAAGCTTTGCCAGAACATTCAAATAGACCCTCAAGGAAACTAAGAGTGGCGACCTGAGTCACACTCCCCAGCAGACGGATCCCACCCTAATCCTACCTCATCAACGCAAGAGACAACTTACCCCTAACAAACCTAGGATTTACAACACATCACAAAATGGAGGAGTATGGCTAGAAGGGCCATATTAGGCAATTCACTGCACTGCAGTAGGGTATGTATAACTGCCGATAGGGATCTGCCAAGGAGATGAGTTGTCCCGATAGCACCCTTATTTCTGCCTACAGTAAAAAAGCATTTCCAGGCCAAGATGCACCTGGAAGGGGCACTGAGCAGGCACAGACACAGCAAACTGCCAGGGGCAGGTGGTGCTGGCCAAGGATGAAAAGTGGGGAAGTTCATAACCTGGTGCACCTGCAGAGAAGGAAGCTGAGGAGGGGACATTTGGATACAGATTTAAGAGACAGAACGGTATTCCTAATCCTTTACTGGCTCAGATCCAAGGATACATTTTTGGAAAGAAATAAAAAATGGTTGTAAATTTAACGACAAAAAACTAAGGTACTTCAAGTTGTCTGATCCTGGCTTTCTTTGCTATTTTCTCCAGTTTCTGGTTCTCTCAGGTTTTAATCAGAAATGCTTTTGCTATGGGCAGGAGTCCAGATTGCGTGGCTACAAACTGTGAGCAAGCACAGACAGATTAAGCCCTTGCTCTGTGAAGGAAAGAAATGGACATGAGACTAAAGGAAAATTTATACTAGATTCTGTTCTGTCATTCAGTATATAAAATTATGTGCTGTATAGACAGATGCTTGAATTCTCTTAGCAAATGAAAGAAAGAAAGCAGGGCCTGGCTACAGAGAGAAGTGGCTCTTAGAGCAAGTACAGTCAGGCCAGTGCACATGTGACAAAGCTTAACTTTATTCTATCTACCAAAAAGCCACATTCAATGCCCTTAAGTTGATCCAACATGTGACCAGGTATGTTGCAGAGCAGAACTACACTCCACAGGCAATCAAGGTGGTGACTTTTAGAAGTAGATCAGTAGGCCTTTCTTTCCTCTGAGGCACCTCTGGGTGGCTCTGAACTGCTTCCAAGCCACTCCTCGGAAGGAAGGTTGGGCAATCTACTTCCATAGTGATACTGCCTCGGAAACCCAAGGAGGGGGCGCTAGGAGTCGGGTTCTCCTCCACGGCACATAACAACAGCAACCATTTGTGTCACCCAGGGACTCCTTTATGCCACGTAAAACCAAAATACCAGATCTGTGGCCATGGAGTTGATTCCAACTCACAGTGACCCTATACGACAGGATAGAACTGCCTCATGGGGTTTCCAAGGCTAATCTTTATGGAAGCAGACTGCCGTATCTTTCTCCCGTAAAGTGGCTAGTGGGTTCGAAATGCCAACCTTTGAGTTGCACCACCAGGGCTCCTCTTATGCTACCTACTTGGGTTTAAACATGAGACTGGGCTTCATGGTAACTTTTCACCCTGCAGGGAGGATTCACTTGCAAACAACTGCATCCTCAACCAGGGAAATTTATTTTGGTAGCAAAGGGCCCTTATGAAGATCAAGAAACATAAAAACAATCCTCCTTTTGACTCAGTGATCTCACTTCTGAAAGTAATGCCCAAGGAGATGGCTTAAAAAGGGGGACAGGTATTTGTAGAAAGATCAATGTTTGCTAAACCAAATTAAAAGAAGCTTACAGCACTTTATTCATAATTGGGAAAGAATGCAGACAGCCAACAACGGGTGACGTGTTCATCAATGATGTACATTAATCTGAGGACCTACTGGGCAGTGATTAAAAATAACTGAAAAGAAAAAATAAGTAACTGAGAAGCTCAGCTCTATAAACAATGGTAAATGAAAAGAAAAAAAAAAAAAGTGGTGGACATATATGGTGGACACATGGCACATGAAAATCTGTGCAGATCACAACCGGAAGCAGAGATATAAACTTTTTCTGTCTAAAGTTAAAGTGATTACTTTTGGAAAGAAAGCAATAAAACATGGGTCTTCTGCAAAGACAGCAGAACTTGTAAGCTGGAAGACCCTTGGCTGCGTGTAGGGTCCAATCCTGGGTTTTCCTGTTAATATCATGTAGTACAAAAGCCACCACCAACATAATCCATGTTGGTCCAACAGCAAACCATGGATCAAGGAATTTCAAAAACAGTCCTGAACCACCCCAACTATGTGTGGAAAAGGTGATACAAGAAAAAGGGGTGAGGTGGACTTGAGGGCCCTTGTCTTAAGTATTCAAACTTAGGGAAGTTCCATGGTTGATAATGATCAAGTAGTCATGGAAAAGAACACAATCTACCCCAGGGGCAATGTGGAAAATCAGGAAAAACTGCCATCAAGCATGTGAGTTTTCAGAGTTAGGGAGAACATAGGAGTTAGAAATGTAGTGGACAAAGAAGTTGTTCAAATTGAGGGTGCTAAGAAATATTTCTGACCATTCTCATCATCAAACAAGCACACATTTATTATGCTTAAATATATAAACGTAGTCTGCAACTTATTTTTAAAATACTCTAACAGAAGAGCAGCACTAGGCTAGGTGACAGGTTTTCACTAAATACCTTGATTAATTTTGTGTTCACTTGAACACTTGAATGTTTTTCCAGTTTTCCTGAAAATGACTTACACCAATAATATGACACACATACACATACTTTGAATATTAAGCTCAATATTCACGACCTACACTAGCAAAATGCCTCACCACCATGACAGCTAGCAAGGGCCTGTGGGATGAACAGGGCATTTCATCTTCTCTGTTTTTAATGAATCAGTAAATTCTTATCAGTTATTATCACTTACCTGAGCCATGTAGTTTTTCACATGATCTGCTGTACAGATAACCAATTTAGTTCAATTTACTGGCTTAAAAAGGAAATCAACACATATGGCCTGGCTAGTCTATGTTGTATTAACTGTAAAGACCAGTACCTACCCCATTCCAAATTCTAAATTCTACTGCCTTGCCTGTATGTCACAAGAAGGTTAGTTGAAAACCATCCTGCAGGCTGCATTACAGCTTTAAGAGGAAATAAATTATCCTAAGTCTTTGGAAAATGTATTGCTAAACATAGCAGGAACCTCATATATACAGATTTAAATTTTCTCCTTGGGGAATTTTTCAAGCAAACAAAATGATTTATTCAGCCAATTCAAACTAACTATATGACAACACACAAAGGCCCAAAGAAGAGATGACAGTGAAGACAAATAACTCAAAGCAATTTGTGGCCCAAAACATTTCACTTAGCTCTCTACAAAGACATGACTAAGGTGTGGTCATGTTTTCCTACAGATTTTGCCAATACTTGCTCTCAAGATAAATATAGTCATTAGAGGATCTTGAATGTTTAATGCATGTCTGGAAGAAATTATTTACCAATCCTTTAGCTGCTAATGGGAGGACTGTACATAACCAGATTATATAAAGCATGTGCAAACAGGTCTTTTAAGGTTGAGCTGTCCACCGCAGCAGCCTTTTGAGCACCTGAAACGTGGTTAGTTTGACTAAGAAACTGAATTTTATTAACTTAAATCTAAAATTGATAACTAAGTTACTGGGAAAATTTAAAATGTTTAATGATGTTTGTAATAACTTGGGTAAGATGTACTTTTTCAACTATAAATTTTATGAAATCTAAATACAGAACAAGTATTCCTGATGAAAATTTATCATTCTAATTAAGATGTGCTATAAAATACAGTGAGTTTTCAAGATATAGTGTGAAAAGAAATGTAAAGTAACTCAGTAATCTTTATTGATTACTGTTGACCAGTGCCAACAAGTTGATTGTGATTCATAGTGAGCCCCATGTGACAAAGAGTGGAATGATCCCAGGCCTTTTGTTGTTGTTGTTGTTGTTGTAATCTCTATGGAAGCAGACTGCCAGGACTTTCTCCCAGGGAGTCACTGGGTAGGTTCAAATTGCCAACCTTTCAGTTAGCAGCTGAGTGCTTAAGAGTTTGTGTTACCAGGGTTCCTTGTATATTTCAAATATTTTAGATATATTGGGTTAAATAAAATACATTATAACACTAATTTCACTTTTTTATTGTGCTCCCTAGAAAATTTTAAATGATGTCATGATCCACAGAAGCTCTGGTGGTGTGGTGGTGAAAGCACTGGGCTACTAAACAAAAGGTCAGTGGTTTGAACTCACCAGCAGCTCCCAGGAAACAGATGAAGCAATCAGCTTCCGTAAAGATTTACAACCTTGAAAACCCTATGAATCAGAATCAACTTGATGCAGTGGGTTTGGGTTTTGGTTGACCTATATATCTTTTTATTGGACTGTGCTGTTTTAGATGATGGAGCTGAATCCTAGAGTATGGTAAGAACTCTAATGCCATCTGCTGGATACATTGGTACAAAACAGCCCGTAAAAAACACCGCAAAACTTTATGGTGAATTAACACCTTAACTCCAAATCAGATACTGAAGAGAATATAATAGGAAAATACTAAGCTAAATTTATGCTGTTAAGAGGGAATGAGAAATAGGTTTATACAGTCTTTGAAAACCCAGAGAAAATACGACTTAGTTATTTGTCAACACTGACCATTAGCCAATGTGGACAGACTGCTTCTCAGTCCATTCTAAGGGCTCTAGGGAATGACAAAAGGTCACCTTTGCTGGCCCCTTCCTTGACCTTGCCATGGGCTCTTATTTCTATGTAACTACTCTTTGTCCCCATTCCTTTCTACTCCATAATCTGTCTCTCAAGTCCTTCCTCTGTTCTTCCATACATAAACATCACCTCTCTTATTTGTCTACCCATTAATGTTTTTCTTTTTCCATTCCTTTTTTTTTTCCAATTCTAGCATGGCTAACAATTCTACTTTATTCCATTTTTTTTCCTTCTCTCCCTTTATCCTAGTTTCAGTTGGTTTTGTAGTTTTAATTCTTACATTTAGGTCTTTGACCATTTTGAGTTAATGTTTGTATATGGCATGAAGTTTGAGGTCCAACTTCATTCTTTTGCATGGAGAGACTCAGTAGCCCCAGAAACATATGTTGAAAAGAATATTCTTTGCCTCTTGAATTGTCTTGGCACGCTTGTTGAAAATCCATTGACTATAAATGTTAAGCGTTTATTTTTGGAATCTCAACTCTATTTCATTGATCAATATAACAAACCTTACGCTGGTACCACACAGTCTTGATTACTGTAGTTTTGTATTAAGTTTTGAAATCAGGAAGTGTGAATTCTCCCACATTTTTCTTCTTCAAGATTGTTTTGGTTATTCTGGGTCCCTTGCACTTCTATATTGATTTTAGTTAGCATCAGCTGGTCAATTTCAGAAAAAAAGGCAGCTGGGTAAATTGGTTGTAATGTATGTTTATTAAGAGATACTTCCTTGACTAGGCTGACATAATGACCCTTACTATAGAGTTTACTGGTAAGTTTGCAAGAATTTGGGATTTTTGTTTCATACTGCCGGGTACTAGGGCAATAAGATTGAGAGCAGGGGGTGACAGGAAAAGCATGATTCTGGAGGTCAGACAAAAACTGGAGTTAAGTCCTAGATCGGCCATTTAGATACCACATGACCTTGGACAGGTCATTTAACCTCTCTAAGCTCCAGTATGCAAACTGTAATGAGAATAGGGATACTACCATTGGCACCACAGTGCTGTGGAATGGAGCCACTGCACATCCCAGAGACCTACAGGAGGGCTGAGCTCTCACTCATTCTTTTCCCATCCTACTTTTTCAGTGCATTTCAAGGATCTATTCTATCACACTGTTGGAGGACTACACTGGCCTGGGCACCAGCCATAGGAACCCAATGGGTTGGTAAACAACTTCTGATTGCACATCTGCAGTTGTAAAGGGAACACCCTGAGGTATGCCAGGCAGAGGAGAGTGGACAGAGAATAACAATGAGTACAACGCCATACTTCTGGAGTCTTCTAATCCGATCTCTAAAATTGTTAGTAAAGTTGTAAGGGACCTACCTACTCCTCACTCTATGTAGGACCATGTCTGATCCAAATCAGGCTTCTGAAGTGACCCTGGCTCCCAAGAGTGGGAGTAACACAGCTATAGAAGAGCTGACAACCTCTAACCGGTACAGCTAAGGTGAATGCGCCACACTGTACCAGTCTCTGACAAGGCTCAGGAGCCTCACATACGCCACAGCTGTTTATATTTACCAAATGCCCACTATGCTTGGGGTGTTGATAATAGTCACTTAAGATGGTTTGACCATAAAAATAAGTAAATAATTTCAAATTCTACATTCTCCATCATGAAGCACTCCTCCCTAGTCTTCCTTACCATTTTGAGTTGTTGCTGATTCCACCAGCTTCAAGGTCCACCTGGATACTAGCCAGTGTCTCCTCACTTGCCATTGTATGACAAGTAAAAATTCCGCCTAATATATGGTCCATTAACTGATTTGGAAGCTGAGTCCCTAGAATATACATCTGCATGCTATTATTTGCAAAAAGAATGGCATGAGAACCTTAAATCTAAGAAAGGAATGGAAGCAGGTATGAAACAGGTAAATTAAAAGCTCCATAGTGTCAAAAGTAACAGAATAAATATTTCTACTCTATCACACCTCATACGTAAATCCAGAAGAGTATCTCTCTAATCTAATTAGAAATGAATGGTCAAATGGCAATATAGTTCCCACAGAGTCACTCACTTCCTTTCTTGCTGACAAATCTAGTGTTTGTCATCTAGAGAAAGGGCAGGGAAGGAAAATTACAGATCAGTCCCTAAAGTTCAGCTATTTCCCCCACTCTGGGAGAGGAAGGCACTATGAACAGTACAAACCCACGTCAGAATGCTTTTTAAATTCATGTCACTTGTTTGTAATATGATATCATGTCATCCAGAGTTTCAAATGTGAGCGTGGAAGCCTGTGGCAGGCCATCTGGTGCAGGAGCAGAGGATGCATGTGAGGAGCTGGGCCCATGGCTCTGGCCAGAGCCCCGCCCTAGGCCACTTTGTGCAGGTCCTGGGCGGCTCCATGGCTGGCCACCAAAAGGACCAGTTCTCTTTTGATCCACAAAGTAAGCTGATGGTGGGGCAAACTCCGGATCTCTCTCAGCCCGGAGCGCTGACTGCCTTTTTGACCAGTTTCCAAAGGAAAATTCTATTGAAAATAAGAAAGATAATACTATTAGAATGAATTTTTAATTTTTATTATTTTTCAATTATTATATATATAGTTATTAAAATCCATCTTAAAATCTCTGGAGAACAAGTATAGCAACAACAACAACAAAAAATGATAATACAAGGTATAATTAATACCTAGGAAAAATATAAGAAACCAGGCTAAGGAAAAGGATGGATGACACTCAGATGGGGAAGAACCAAAGAAAGCTTGTGGACAATGGGATCAGCTCTAGAGAGACTGCCAATTACACCTGAGAGAAGAATAAAGAAAAATCAAACACTCAAATTATTTGCTTGACATGATGGTATAGGTACTTGACACCAAAACACAAATTTTGCCCTTTGTTGAGTTTTAGAAGATACAAAAGGGACCTAACAACACCTAAGTTGGTATTTTTCTTTCTAACAGTGGCAATAACCAAAAGTACTCACCACGGAATGTATGAAGTATGAATCTAGGAAAATTAGAAACTGTAAAAACGAAATGAATGCATAAAGATTGATATCCTACGCATTAGTGGGCTGAAATAGACAGGCTTTGGCCATTTTGAATCAGACTGCCATATGATCTACTATGCCAGGAATGACAAATTGAAGAGGAAGGGCATGGCATTCATCATCACAAAGAATGTTTCAAGATCTATCCTGAAGTACAATGCTGTCAGTGATAGGATAACATCCATACGGCTACGAGGAAGGCCAGTTAATACTACTATTATTCTAATTTACGCATCAATCACCAAAGCCAAAGATGAGGAAACTGAAGATTTTTACCAACTTCTGCAGTCTGAAATTGACCAAACACACAATCAAGATATGCTGATTATCACTGATGACTGGAATGCAAAAGTTGGAAACAAAGAAGAATCATTGGAAGTTGGAAAATATGGCCTTGGTAATAGAAATAACACTGGAGGTCATGTGATAGAATTTTGCAAGACCAACGACTTATTCATTGCAAATACCCTTTTTCAACAACACAAATGGGGGCTATACACGTGGACTTCACCAGATGGAGCACACAGGAATCAGATCGACTAATCTGTTGGAAAAAGCGATGGAGAAGCTCAGTATCCTCAGCCAAAACAAGGCCAGGAGCTAACTATGGAAGAGACCATCAATTGCTCATATGCAAGTTCAAACTGAAGCTGAAGACAATGAAAATGAGTCCAGAAGAGCCAAAATATGAGCTTGATTATATCCCTCCTAAATTCAGAGACCATCTAAAGAATAGATTCGATACATTCAACACCAATGACTGAAAACCAGAGGAACTGTAGGATGACATCAAGAACATCAGCCATGAAGAAGTCAAAAGGTCATTAAAAAGGCAGGAAAGGAAGCAAAGATCAAAATGGATGTCAAAAGAGACTCCAAAACTCGCCCTTAAATGGAGAGTGGCTGAAACAAATGGAAGAAAGGACAGGATATAAGAACTGAACAGAAGATTTCAAAGAGCACCTCAAGAAGACAAAGTCAATTACTGTAATGAAATGTGCAAAGACTTGAGTCAGAAAACAAAAAAGGAAGAACATGCTCGGCATTTCTCAAGCTGAAAGAACTGAGAAAAAAAATTAAGCCTCGAGTTATGGTATTGAAAGATTCTATGGGCAAAATATTGAATGATGCAGGAAACATCAAAAGATGGAAGGAATACACAGTCCAGTCACTGTACCAAAAAGAACTGGTCAATGTTAATCCTTTTCAAGAGATGGCAAATGATCAAGAATCAAAGGTATTGAAGGAAGAAGTCAAAGCTGCACTGAAGGAATTGGCAAATAACAAGGCTCCAGGAATTGACGGAATACCCATTAAGATGTTCAACAAATGGATGCCGCACTGGGGGCACTCACTCGGCTATGCCAAGAGATTTAGAAGACAGCTATATGGCCAACTGACTGGAAGAGATGGATATTTATACCCATTCCAAAGAAAGGTGATCCCACAGAATGTGGAAATTATCGAACAATATCATTATTATCACATGCAAATAAAATCTTACTGAAGATAATTCAAAAACGGTTGCAGCAGTACATTGACAGAAAACTTCCAGAAATGCAAGTTGGATTCAGAAGAGAATGTGGAACAAGGAATATCATTGCTGATGACAGATGGATCTTGGCTGAAAGCAAAGAATACCAGAAAGATGTTTACTTGTGTTTTACTGACCATGCAAAAGCATTTGATTGTGTGGATTATAACAAATTATGGACAACATTGAGAAGAATGGGAATTCCAGAACACTTAATTGCACTCATGAGGAACCTGGAGGCTGTCATTCAAACAGAACAAGGGGATACTACATGGCTTAAAATCAGGAAGGGAGTGTGTCAGGGTTGTATCCTTTCACCATACTTATTCAATCTGTATGCTGAGCAAATAATCCGAGAAGCTGG
>NW_006921869.1:1209227-1231940 GCF_000298275.1 Orycteropus afer afer
CAGATGGATCTTGGCTCAAAGCAAAGAATACCAGAAAGATGTTTACTTGTGTTTTATTGACTATGCAAAAGCATTCAATTGTGTGGATCATAACAAATTATGGATAATATTGAGAAGAATGGGAATTTCAGAGCCACTCCTGGAGGAAGTTGAGCAATCTACTTCTGTGGAGATACTGCCTTGGAAACCCAAGGAGGGATCACTATGAGTCGGATCTGACTCCACGGCAGTGAGTTTTAATTGTACTCATGAGGAACTTGTACATAGACCAGGAAGCTGTTGTTCGAACAGAACAAGGGGACACTGCATGGTTTAAAATCAAGAAGGGAGTACGTCAGGGTTGTATCCTTTCACCATACTTATTCAATCTGTATGCTGAGCAAATAATCCGAGAAGCTGGACTATATGAAGAAGAACGTGGCATCAGGATCGGAGGAAGACTCACTAACAACCTGAGATATGCTGACAACACAACTTTGCTTGCTGAAAGTGAGGATGACTTCAAGCACTTCTTGGTGAAGACTGAAGGCCACAATCTACAGTATGGATTACATCTCAACATAGAGAAAACAAAAATTCTCACAGCTCAATCAATAAGCAGTATCATGATAAATGGAGAAAAGATTGAAGTCGTCAAAGACTTCATATTACTTTGTTCTACAATCAACACCAATGAAAGCAGTAGTCAAGACATCAGACGATGTATTGCATTGGGCAATTCTGCCACAAAAGACCTCTTTCAAGTGCTGAAGAGCGAAGATGTCTCCTTGAAGACTAAGATGCTCCTAACCCAAACCATAGCATTTTCAATAGCCTCATATGCATGATCAGGCAATCTACTTTCATAGAGATACAGCCTTGGAAACCCAAGGAGGAGTCGCTATGAGTCAGAAACGACTCGACAGCAGTGAGACTGTTTTTTTTTTTTTTCATAATGCATGTGAGAACTGGACAATGAATAAGGAAGACCAAAGAAGAGCTGATGCTTTTGAGTTGTGGTGGTGGCGAAGAATACTGAAAGTACCAGGGACTGACAAAAGAACTAACAAATCTGTCTTGGAGGAAGTGCAGCCGGAATGCTCCTAAAGCAAGAATGGTCAGTCTTCGTCTCACCTACTTTGGTCATGTTGTCAGAAGGGACCATTCTTGGGAGAAGGATATCATGTTTGGTAAAGTGGAGAGTCAACGAAAAAGGGGAAGCGCCTCAACAAGGTGGATTGACACAGTAGCTGCAACGATGGGCTCAGGTATAGAAAGGATTGTGAGGTTGGCACAGGACTGGGCAGTGTTTTGTTCTGTTGTACATAGGGTCACTATGAGTCGGAGCCAACTCTATGGCACCTAACAACACCACCTACAACAACATGTTCATTTATCTTACTCTGGTCTTGGATCTAATTAGCTCAAACCACAAGAGCAAATATACTACCAAAATGATCTCTTTCAAAGAGGTATAAACTACAGACTTTTTCCAAAGAAAGGCAGCTGTAGGCACCATAGTGTATTTACAGAAAACCTGCTAATCATGGTGTATTTACAGAAAATCAGTTAATGGAGGTTTTGCATAACTCAGTGGAACGATACGTGAACCAGTTTAACACATTGTCACAGTTTTCAATTGTATATAAAAAGGACTGCAAAAAAACACAAAAATACCAAACCTTCCTAATATTTACAATGCTGTTCCTGAGAAATGGCATTCCAAAGCTGTAGTACCACAGGAGAACAGCGCAAATGTAAAAATTCTTCCCAAGTGTCTCCAAAAATATATTTTTGACATAAGGCCTCTGTAGACCGTGGCCTCCCTTATTAGACCTCCTGTTTACAAATAGCTAAATGTCTGGATATCAAGAAGAAACAAGTTTAAGGATCTGGAGAATTCCTTAAACCTCATGGGACCACTAGGGCTCACCAGATTCACACATTGATCAGCAGTCCCCTTCACAAGCCCACTGTTGGGAAAAGTTACACACTTGGAGCCTTCCTCTCTTACCTTTGCCTCTGTCCCACTCCCGGACATGTGGCACTCCAGGCTTGGTGTCCTTCCTCTCCTGAATGATGACTTCTACTTTGCTGCTCTGGGCAGTGGGGGGAGGAGTTGGGGTGGCTTCTGGTATTGGGGGAAAATGCTCAATAACATCATCTATTTTTGCAAAAGGAAATAAGACATTATTATAACAAAGCTTAGAGCTATTTTTTTAAAAAAAGCACTAGATATAACATGCTAATCTGAGAATAAAAATAACTACTACTATTTGCTGAAGGAGCTCTGGTAGCATAGTGGCTAAAGCACTTGATTGCTAACCAGAGGGCTGGCGGTTCAAACCCACCAGCCACTCCTCGGAAGGAAGGTTGGGCAATCCTACTTCCGTAGTGATACTGCCTCGGAAACCCAAGGAGGGGTCGCTATGAGTTGGGGCCGACTCGATGGCACATAACAACAACAACAACAACAATTTGCTGAGTGCCTATCATGTTCCAGATAGTGGGCTAGGACTTTTTATACAATATTCCATTAATTTTCCTAACAGCCCTAATAAAGTTAGCATTGGTATTTCCATTTTATAGATCAGGAAAATTAAGCTCAGAAGCACTACACTGGTAGAATGTGATGAGAGCCAGGATTCAAACCAGGTTGGATGGACTTCAAAGCCTGCTTCCCACTATGCCACTCCGCTTCCCCAAACCAACAATCAAAAGATGAGAAATTCCTAAGTTACTAAAGTAAGACTCTCAGATATAGCAAGGGAGCTGGGTGATGCAGAACTGAAGTTTGGGAACAGGCTTGTATAAGTTTTCCAGTTTTGGCCACATTCTTTTAAAACATGATTTTTAAAAATAACACTGTGGCAGCACCTCATATCTTCTAGAAATGACAAATGTTCAGAAGGTGGGACAAAAATAGAGAAACAATATACAGAGTTTACCATATTATGGGGAGACAGCATTTATATGAAACTAAACAGATGATTTTCAAATTCCTAAATGTTTCTAGTCTCTTTTCAAAGCAAAATTTGAGGTTTTGTTCAGAGACTAGAAAATGGCCCGTGGCTTAGCACAGGCTTTTGTGTGAGTTGGGCAGGTTTCTATTTGTCCCCTAGCACCCATACTTCCCTTCTTCCTTTTATTAACAAAAACTCCCCCAAGTCTCAGTTGGGTGCATGATCACCTTGCCAAAGTGACCATTTTCTGGCCTCTCCTGCAGTCAGGTGTGGACCATGGGGCTGAGTTCTGGCCAATGGAATAGTAACAGATAGCCTGTGTGCAACTTCCGACTCACATTCCTAAAAAGGAGGCTGGTTTTGCTCCTCTCTCTCTGTCCCCATTCCTCTGGGATGAATCACAAATAGGTACTGAAAAGCAAGCTTTGATTGTATAATAAGAGCAACCCTCTATACAATAGCAAAAACAGCAAGGCAGGAGAAAGCCTGGGTCTGGATGACCAGACCCAGATGACCTGGGAGGAGTGCTACTAACCTGCCTACCCACCTCTAAACTATTAAAACAGAGAAACAGACTTCCAGCTTATTTGAGTCATTCTAGTTAGGTGATTCTTTGTTATGGCAGTTTAGTCTATATTAGTATTACTAATACTGTAAGCTACTTTAACCACAATATTTAATAGTGTTTCCAAGGGAAAATGTGCTCCACATTCCGAATCACCAACCTGTAGAGCACAATTACTTTGGTAAGCTTTGTTAACCTAAATTCTTTATTATCTGACTTTTTGAATATATTTCTTTTTGAAAAAAGAAAAATGGATGTATAATAATCAGCCCAAACTATAACCACAGCAGAAAATTTAAATCTAAAGAGTGTATGTACACAACTAAAATTTATTTTAAGATCTCTTTCTCTAAGCCTCAGTTATTAAACTGTGCTGTTCTATGATGCACTATTGGTTAATATCCTGGTCTACAGCTTAAAAAATTTTTTGGAATATCATTCCACATCACTTTGGTTATAAAAATTGCTCTTGGCAGTACCATAAAGGTATATGGCTTGTTTAAAGAATAACATAAAACAGCTAATCTCCATTTTGCCAGTACTATTAGTGAGGTATCACTGGAACTAAGATCTCTCCTTTTGAAGTACAAAAATATGAACCATCACATACCCCCATCTTCTTTCTCTGTTCCATCTTCTTTTGACTTTTTCATCTTTTTTTGTCGGAGTTTGGCAAGTCTTGCTTCTAACATAGCCTTTCGTTTTTCCTTTATGTTTTCTCGTTTTGTTCTCTGATCTGTTGTCTAAACAGAATAGAATATTAGAATTGTGTGAAGCACAATTCACAGTATTTCTTTTGAAAAGGATTAAATAATGCATTTTATTATAAAAATAAACTAACTAGTTGATTTTCATGCCACCTCTAAGAAACTATCCTTGAGACCCTCAAAAAGAAGACCAGTAAGTACTCTTATATGAGCCCTTCAATGTTTTCTGAAGGTTAGAGCATCTTGGAAGACTTAACAGTTAAGGAAACAAACCAATGCTGTTCTACTCCTTAATCCCTTATATAATATTCTATTTTTCACCCAGGCTACCCTAAAAGTACCACATTTGAAACAAAATTATTATCAAAGTGCATAGATTATTTTTGAGAAGTTATATAATCTTAAAGTTTGAAACACAAAAATAATATGACAATTACCTCGATGCAAGCCATAAAATAGCATTTTGAATATTAAGTTTAATTTCTAATTAATTTACTAGATTTTTTACAGTAAGGTTCAATAAGGAATCAGTTGCTCAAACTCTTCTTAACATTGGCTTTGAATTTAATCTGTACCTGTTCTCGTAGCATCTCTAAAGTTTTCATTTGCTTGTTTCTCAGCTCTTTATCTCGGGCAAAGGCAAAATATCCAACACCAAGTTGTCGGGCCTCTGAAATAAGTCAAAATTATCCAAAAGATTAGATTTTCCTTATCAATAAATTATATTCAGGCCACATTTCCTACCAAAGTAAAAAGAAATGCAGTGATATTTGGCACAAACTAAAAACAAACCCCCCAAAAAAGTAGCTAAGCAAAAATAAAAATGTTAGAATTAGTTCTATTTTATCTGCCAAATCACTCATCACAAGCATAACAAAAAAGATTCATTAATTCTCAGCCATACGCCATTTCTATTTCTCTCAGAAAACAAACTCTAGCATTAATAGACTGTTAGAATGAGCTTCTGAACATAAGTATTTTTTAGGCTATAGAGTGAACAAAGGGGATATTTACAATTTCCAAAGCAGAATCCTTTATTTCTGTATAAGAGCTGTTGATGAATACTGCCCTTTATGCTTGTCATTAGTTCAAAATTAAAAAAAAAAAAGATGAAAAACGGAGGAAAATAATTATACCATTTTCACGAATGTCTTCATAATGTATGGGCCCCATTGGCCTTTTCAGAGCTTCCCTTTCTTCTTCTTCCCATTGCTGGCGCTGAAGTTCTTTTCTCATATCTTCAGATAATAAGGTTTTTTCATTAGCAGGACTAATGAAACTAGTACAAAAATAGAGGAAAAACTACCTTCAGATAAGAGCTGTGAGAAATCAATGCTAAAGTTCAGTGAGTTGGATCATGAATATATAACCCTATATGATAAAGAAGATGATTCCCACAGAAGTAATTGGCCCATACACTACTAGAAAAGTGATAAAAACAGTTTGTATCTTTCTCTGATGAAGGACCTAACTCACTGCATTAGCCTACTAGAATCTTGCCACAGCACTCAAGACAAATAACTTTCCTTCTCATCCCAGTCCTGGGCTGAATAGACAGCCCCAGAGACAGGGACGAGGGACTCCAGGACTTCTCTGGTCTCTTGTCCAGGGATGTGGAAGCTACATGACACTGTCTCCTCCCAGATGGCCAGACCATGAGAGGCTCAGGGTGTCTCTGCTCTTTATCCCTTATGCTGAGCCCAAGCAGGAAGCTGGAACCTACAGGAGGTAGGAACCTGGGGGTTTCCGACAAGAGGAAGCTTTTCCCAATACTTTTCACACAGCAGCTGCCCTTGTCAGGAGTAATGCTATTCCCTTGGACATTTTAGCAATTATGTAGATCTGTCTTAGGAGTTCTAATGGCCTAGTGCCTAAGGCACTTGACTGCTAACCAGAAGGCTGGCGTTCAAACCCACCAGCCACTCCTCAGAAGGAAGACTGGGCAATCAATCTACTTCTGTAGTGACACTGCTTCGGAAACCCAAGGAGGGGTCGCTATGAGTTGGATCCTACTTGATGGCAGTGAGTTTTTTTTTTTGTTTTCTTTAGCTCTTAGGCCTCACAAGAAAAAAAAAAAATCTAGTTATAAGGGTCTTACTTCAAAAATGAAAAGATACATAAAGAAAAAGTTGTGTAATAAACTACCTACTTCTCTGCCCTCAGGAATAAGCAAGTATATTCTTAACCAGGAATAAGCAAGTATATTCTTAACCACCTTTCTCCACATAGGTTTTTTGTAGGTTTGGGGCTCATTCTATATTTGTTACTCATTTATAATCCTTTCCAGGTTATGGACATCCTTCTAAGTAAAGAGCTGTAGCGCTAACTCATTCCTTTCACTAGCTGTACAGTATGGATGATCCATCATTCCCCTGCTAGTGAACTTCCAGGTTGTTCCCAGAACGTAGATTATGTGTATGTTAACCGCTAAAAAGTAATTCAGTAAATATTCTGTTGTTGTTGTTGTTATGTGCCATCGAGTCGGGCCCGACTCATAGCGACCCCTCCTTGGGTTTCCGAGGCAGTATCACTACGGAAGTAGATTGCCCAGTCTTCCTTCCGAGGAGTGGCTGGTGGGTTTGAAACTGCCAGCCTTCTGGTTAGCAGTCAAGTGCCTTAGCCACTATGCTACCAGAGCTCCCATACACTAATAATCTCCTTACTGGAACAAAAAAAAAGACACCTCATTATATATAAAACAGCATTTCCCACACAATAATCTCTCTGGCTGCATTTCAGAACTGGGCAAAACTCTGCATATCACATACTTACAGTCTCCCCTGAAGATTTTTATCCATCTCCAGTAGATCTGGCAAATCCTTTCTCATACAGCGTCGAGATCGTCCTAAAGAATCCACATAATCCACCCTAAAATGAAAGTGAAAAGATATGAAGGTGGCTTTGTACACTGGAACATGGTGAAGAACGAATGTAGGTCTTATTACCAAGGAAAGCCCTCAACCTGAGAGATCACTGCCACTGAATACATCATGCTTTTTTAAAGTAAAAAAATTATACACAATAAGGTCATTGTGCCCTTTAATAAGTTTTAGAACTTAACTTTTAAATTTAAAATCTGTTTCAGAAACTGTAGAAAATAATTGATCACTTATGGCTCTGATTTCAAAGATAAATCACACACACACCCCTTGCTGCAACATTTCAGGACTTATTTTAATATGGTTTAGACAATTCTAAATATTTTATCAGCATCTTAATAACTTTATTCTGATTTACTCCAGATTCCCAACTTGCTCAATTCCTCAGTCTTCCCAAATCTGACTTTTTATTCTTTCCCTTATTTCTTCTAATTGGTATATTCCTTCCCACTAAATTAGAAATTTAAGTCATAGAAGTTTTTGGACTCTTTGTAACTAGGAGGAAGTCAAGTAACACACATTTTATGCCATTAAAGCATCTCAACAGTGACCAGTCCATTGGTCCTCTTTCTACAACTGTGCTCAAATTCTACAGCCATTACACAGGGGAGCCAGGCAGACAGTAAGGCATATTGAAATAGTTTGCCTTTCCACAACAAAAAATTGTGTGGACAAATTTCCACGGAAAACATTTCATTTGCATTATGATATAACAGATTTTTAATTTTTTAAACTATGGGCAAAGGAATCTCCTACATCCTTGAGCAGGGTGCTGAACACACAGTAAGTGGCCAATAAGTACTAATGGACCAACTCAAAGTCAGATTCTCATATACATGGCTTTGCTTTGTTAGCAGTTTGTTTCCTCTTAAACATGCTGATTTCAGTTGTTAGCCTGTGATTTAAAAACCCAATGTCTAAGAATCTACTACTACAGTTCTAAAAATGACTATCACAAGAAATAAAAACTCCAACTGCAGAAAGCCAGTTTCTTTCTCCCTTTCTTTTTCTTTTTTAAAATGAATGGGGGAAGAAAACCATTTAGCCAGATGGTTTGCATAATTATTTACAGTATTTTTGTGGAAAGCTTTAGCACCACCTGGAACTTAACTACTGACAGGATTTTACAAGCAGTTACAATTCTGAAACTTAATTTAAAAACAAAAAGTGTCAGAACTGCTTGCAGTGCATCTTCCTTTACCATATGGTGGCATGTGACCCCTTCAATTGCTCTCAATACTACTCAAATCATGACAAATTGCTTGTAATCAAATAGGCATTAATAAGCAGAAAAAGAGAAGACATTAGATCTTTCAAAGAACATGAGATTTCTGCTATCAAAAGCAATCATAGGCTATTCTGTTTCTGGAGAAGGCCTCCAAAACATACAGAAACCATCAAAATAAAAAGGACAAGACCGTAGTCAGCAACTGATCTATTTAATCAGCAATCACTTACTGAGCAACTCCTGGGGGTAAAGTCTTACTAGATATGGTACTGAGGGTGATACAAGGAGGTATAGGACTCATGCCATCTTCAAAGGGCTCTGGGGGGATGCTAAGGCACAAGCCCATCGAATATTTATTGACATCAGGGAGGATATGAAAACTATCAGAAGTTTGCCTCAAATTTTTTTCTGGTAATGAGGCCAGGTATGTGTTAGTAATAAAAGGTAAGATCCAAAGGAGCAATAAGTATATTAACTCACCACTACCAGAGTGCAGATGAGGGAAAAAACCCCCAATCCTAAGGGCATCAATGGAAGAGACTATAGGTGCTTCTCAACCAGCTCCATATAGCATGCAACCAGATTAACCTACCCCAAATGGTATCAGCTATTCAGATACAAGTTTTTTAGAAGGTAGAATGTCTTCTGACACCTGTTTGTCCCAGGAAGAAGAGCTAGAGTTGGTCTCTTTAGTGCTTAGATGACTCCTGCCCACAGGGCCAATGGCTGACAAAAGGGCCACAGACGCTGTATACAGAGCCATGCTATTCCTAACGAATGCACCCACAAGGAGGATATTTGAGCCTTGAAGAGAAGATGGGAGGGCTCTACACAGCAGGGAGGGTGGGCAGGTGGGGTCATTCCCAGGAAAATCTTCACAGCATCAGCAAATCTCTAAGTAATTTTCAAGTACTTCTGAACAAGTTTCTAAATTTTATTATCTTAGGCAGAGAAAACTCATAATGAAATTTTTATTACAGTCTCTACTTACATACACATTGGTCTCTCTGTAAGGAGAGGACTAGTTTGTTTTTCTCTATCATTCACCTACTAAGGTGAAATTCAAGGTAATTTCAACAAGTAAGGTTTATTAACTGTCTGCTTATAATCCCCAGATAGTTTCTTGAGTAGCTAGCCTAGAACACTTTCTGAAGGGAGTTTAAGGCTAACAGTCAAGGGAGATGGGCATTGTTATCCCTGTTTTACAGAGGAGAAAACTGAGCTTTAGACAGGTTAGAACATAATCAAGGTCACATCACGAGGAAAAAGTGGAGCTCAAGCTATTCCAGTCCAAAGTCCACAATGTTTATACCACACTGCCAAAGAATCTCACAGTCAAGAAGACATGCTGTGCCAACTCCGCCAACTTCTTTTTGCTAGACACAGAGATACTTGCTACTCAACTATTCATGATGTCTGAACAAAGGCTAGGGTAAGGCAGAATCACAGGTAACAAAGGAACTCTATCACATTCATGAGCAGTTTTGTTAGTAGAAATGCAGAAAACAGGTTTGTTACTATAATGACCACATGCCCCTGTGCTTGGAATGGCACAAAGCATGTAGTAGGAGTTCAGTCATTATTAGTAATTATTTTAATAATCTACATCAATCTTATTTAAAGGAGGGGGGGTTCTCAAAAGAAAGAAACTGAGGAATAAAATGGTTCAACAGCAAGCAACTAAGCAAAAGCACTGTCAAAAAGTAAACACACACACAAAGTAAACTTAAGTTATACAATGTTAATATGATCTAATTGCATAATATCACAAACCATTCTTCACTGGGGTCTTGGGGAGGAGGTATATCTCTTTCAGAAAGATTTTCATCATCAGCTTCCCTTTCTTCTGCCTTTATAGAATCTCTATTTGCACCAAATGTATCCATTTCTTTGCGCTTGTCTATGATCTTCTGTGTGAAATCCACAAGGTACAAATCTTCCACCTCTTCATCTAGGACACAAAAATCAATTTTCAGATCCTTGACATCAAAAGAGAAAACCATGTATGGAATTGGTATGAAACAGTCACGTTTATCAACAGGGCTGTTCAATTACTCCTGACAGTTCACCAGTCAATAAGTCAATCCCTCCTGGAATGCTTACAAAGATACACAGCTACCTCGGGACCCTCACAGTGAAGCTATAAATAGGCCATCTGAAACATACACCACAAAAAAATCTTTAAAATGTCTGAAGTGTTTTGCTGCCTACTCAATACACTATCTGAGTTAGCAATATCATCTCAGAATACCATTTTAAGATAACACAACCATTTGATTCCAAGAGACTCATCCAGCCTATTACATAAAATAGAAGCAGAACCACATTTCTCACATCATCAGATCAAGACAACAGAATATCTGTACTACAGGTAATATACCTCTCTAATCATGTTGGCAGGAGCTCTGGTAGCGCAGTAGCTAAGGCACTTGACTGCTAACCAGAAGGCTGGCGGTTCAAACCCACCAGCCACTCCTCAGAAGGAAGGTTGGACAACCTACTTCCGTAGTGACACTGCCTCAGAAACCCAAGGAGGGGTCGCTATGAGTCGGGTCCAACTCAGTGGCATATAACAACAACAACACAATCAGGTGGGCTGTGTCATTTCACCCAAATTCTCTAAGTGTTTTAAGGGTCGTAATAGAAGTCATCTGAATTCTTTCCAATCAATGAATACCATTTTCAGGCAAGACAGGGTGCCAGGAACCACAAGGCTTACAGAGATATGCACTGTCTGCCCCCAGCACTTCTGAGCTACCTATAAGCCAAGACCTAGATGAACAGTGAAGTAGCAATCCATGACTTTATTTCAGGATATCTGCATTCCCAAATGAAATTTCACTATGTGGGATTTGGGAGTTCTGGTGGTGTAGTACCTAAGGCATGACTGCTAACCAGAAGGCTAGCAGTTCAAACCCACCAGCCACTCCTCAGAAGGAAGGTTGGGCAATCTACTTCCATAGTGATACCTCCTTGGAAACCCTAGGAGTGGTTGCTATGAGTCAGATCTGACTCGACTGCAATGACTTTGGTTTTTTTTTTTTTTGATGTGGGATTTAAGAGAAAGTCACTTAAGTCTTCGTCCCCGAAGACAGAGATTAAGCTATATTTAAGAGATATCAGGTTCCCTATAACCAGGTGTTGTAGTGGTGTAATTATCCCCACTTTACAGTGGAGAATAACTGAAGCTCTAAAACTTAAGTAACTTGCTTTGCTTTGACAAAAACCCAATCTCCATGTCCACATATGCACTCCTTGAACTTGATTTCTCTATTAACAACAGTTGAGTTTTAATTCAAAGAGAAAAGTTGCTTTTTTTTTTTGTAAAAGAATAAAAACCACAACATACTTCAACCGGGGAAAAAGTGTACCCTAGAGCTGAATTATAAGGCCACATAACAGCAAGGCCTCCTGGCTGATGGCCACCCTACTGCTGGCTTCAATGAGAAGATACAGCTTTCCCCTGCGGGTCCTAGGCTTGACTTCCTGCCACATCGCTGCTGTCTGGGCAGAGGTGACCTGGGTCCAGACATGCCTCTCTCCTGCTGCTCTGCTGCCCCTGCCCAGCCCTGCTTGTCTGCCCTGCAGAGCTCCAGCCCTCTCTTCCCTGTGACTGATCTGTTCTCACTGCTCTCCCCCTGCAGACTCCCTTTCTTTAAATCTCCAGGCCTTAACACCTACATTAGAGCCTATCTTCTCCCTAAAGACATCCTGGTCTGCTTATTCACTTTCTCTGCCTTTGGCAATGAAATATGCACAGCCTGGTAACATTTCTTCTACTATTATCTGTGGGGTAGGTTTTCTTTTTTGTGGGGAGTGGGGTAAGACAAAAGGGGGATCTTTCTTATTCTTCTTACTTTTAAAAGCAATTATATTATATGCAAATTAACGAGATATCATCTCTTCCCAGCACTAGCAGCAAAGTTCAACAAGACAGAAAATAACAAATGCTAGCAAGGATGTGGGAAGACTGGGACTGTCATACACTGCTGGTGGGACTGTCAAATGATACAACCACTGTGGAAAGCAGTATGGCCATTCCTTAAAAAGCTGGAATTAGAAATACCATTTGACCCAGTCATTCTATTACTAGGTATATATCCTAAAGAAGTGAGAGCCAGGACAAGAACAGATATATGCACACCTATGTTCATCACAGCACTATTTACAAGAGCAAAAAGATGGAAACAACCCAGGTGCCCATCAGCAGGAGAATGGATAACCACCTATGGTACATACACACAATGGAATACTATGCAACACTAAAGAATAATGTAGGATGTGCAAAACACCACATAACATGGATGAACTGGGAGGACATTATGCTGAGTGAAATAAGGTAATCACAGAAGGACAAATATTGTATTAGTCCATTACTGTAAAAAGTCAAGGAAAGGTTTATATATGGAAGGAAATTTTCTTTGTTGGTTACCAGGGGTGGGAGGGGAGGGGAGGGAACACTGTTAGATAGATAGAGACAAGTATTGATTTGGGTGAAGAGAAGGGCAATGTACCAAACGTGAATGATCAACAAAGTGGCACTGAGGAAGAGCAAGACACAGAGAGGTGCATGGGAGGCATAGACAACAAAAATGAACCCTTCTGCACATACAGTACTGCATTGTCAGTGAAGGCAAACATTGATATATGGGTTGATAGATGGGTGGACAGGCTGAACTATTAGGTATGTCTATGCAGGGAGGAGTGTGCCCATGACCATGTACAGAGTTAGCAGACAATGATTTTACAAGTATATTTGCATGTTCTATAACAATTCCCAGGTATATAGTAGAACAGACAAGGGACAAGGTTGTAGCACTTCTTGGCCACAGTTAACCCAGAGGGACTGTGTAGTTGGACCTGTGGGCTCGGGACCACAGTCACAGGGACATCAAGCTCAATTGGTATAACATACTACACAAAAACATTGTTCTACATCCTACTTTGGTAAGTAGCAACCAGGATTTTAAAAGCTTTCAGGCAGCCATGTAGATGCAATGATGAGTCTCTCTTCATCCAGAGCAAAACAGAATGAAGAAAACCAAAAAGATTCATGGAAACAATTAGTCCAAGCAATTGGTACACCATGCAATCCTCAGCCTATACGACTGTGAGACCAGAACTAGATGATGCCCAGCTACCACTGTGAACCACTCAGAGGGGGATCTATGTAGGAGATCCTGGATAGAGTGGGAGAACAATGTGGAACAAAACTCAAAATCATTTAAAAAAAAAAAAAAAAAAAAAAAAAAGGAATTAGGTTTGCTGGTCTGCCAGATGGAACCACTAAGACCATGGACCCTAGCTGCCCTTCAGGTCTGGAATTAAAGCCACTCCTATGGCTTCTAGCCAAACAAAAGAGAAGCATATAAGCTGACTGTTTACATTAGGTAGATACACTCCTTGAAGAGATCAATCATGGGAGAACAGAATGGCTGTGTATGCACAGGAAGACAGCTCAGGGGGCAGGAGCATGTGGGAGGGAAGGACACAGGGAAGAGGTAACTATGGGGAGGAAGTGGGAGGGGGGCTGTTGCATTGTGGGAAATTTCAGTCAATTGAGACAAAGTATATGTGAGCTACTGTATGGGGAGTGAATTTGCTCTGTAAACTTTCACCCAAATCACAATAAAAATTAAAAAAAAAAAAAATTGTATCACAGAAAATAGGGGAAAAGGAAACAATGCTATGACTATGACAAAACCATAATTACTTCCCTAGTCTTTTTGTTTTTAAATAAACATAGCTATAATTGAACAGAATTAGGGCCTATTTAGACCTTGTTTCCTAACTTGCTTTATTATGTGTCATTTTCCACCTGATGATACCTACCTCGAGGGCAAAGAATCTGGATCAAACTGCACCTTGGAGCACCTAACGTGCTCCTTGGTACCCAATGAACAACGGGTAAATTGATTCCAATTTTGTTTCAGTGCTGCTACAAAAGTAATCCACTTGTGTGGTGCAATGAACTACTTAATATGGCCCTTCTATACATACTCTTTCTAACTCCCACCAAATGACTGGGTGGGACCATGCAAATGAGTGCTTGTGGCCCATAAAGGGGACAGCTTGCTAACAATGTAAATAAGGTGCATGGCACCCTTGCAGGGAGGGGGGTGATGGGACCATGCAAATAAGGTGTATGGAATCCTAATGAGGGGACTGGTCAGTTTTGCCATCCCACTGGGCTTGAAGTAAGCCATCCCAGGGGTGGAAAGAGGGACCTCACAACCATCAGGAAAAGAAGAGCCAAGAGCACACACACCCTTTGGACCCAGGGTCCCTGAGCTGGAAAGCCTCCTAAACCCAGAACACAAAGAAAGAGGTTTTAACACTGGAGAGACAGCAAGAAGCAACAGCAGGGACTGGGATCTTAAAAGCTTGCAAGCAGTCATCTAGATGCAACAATGGGTCTCTCCTCGTCCAGAGCAAAGAAGAATGAAGAAAACAAAGATTCATGGAAGCAATTAGTCCAAGTGACTGGTACGCCATGCCATCCTCAACCTATACGACTATGAGACCAGAAGAACCACATGGTGCCTGGCTACCACTTTCAACCACTCGGAGGGGGATCTACGTAGAAGATCCTGGATAGAGAGGGAGAACAATGTGGACAAAACTCAAAATCATTTGGGAAAAAAAAAAAGGGACCAGGTTTGCTGGTCTGATAGAACATGGCAGAACCACTGAGACTATGGCCCAATTTCAGGTCTGGAATTGAACCCACTAATGTGGCTTCCAGCCAAACAAAAGACAGGCATATGAGGTAAGCATTTACACTAGGAAGATACACTCCTTGGAGAGAACAATCATGGGAAAATAGAAGGGTTGTGTATACACTGGGACATAGCTCAGGGAGCAGGAGTGCATGGAGGGAAGGACACAGGGAAGAGGTAACTATGGGGAAGAAGCGGGAGGGGAGCTGTTGCATTGTAGTAAATTGTAGTCAATGTCATGAGACAAAGTGTATGTGAACCGCTGTATGGAAAGTGAACTTGCTCTGTAAACTTTCACCCAAATCACAATAAAAAAAAAAAAAGCAGCAACAGTAGAGAAATGGTGGTGACAGAAACAGGAGACTGGCAGGAGATAACACAGTATGCTTCCCAGCCCACAGAGACAGAAAACTGAGTGCCTTCAGGCTTGCTAGCAGAGTGGGGTGCCACCAGGCATTTGTCAAGGGAGCTAGGCTTGTTGACCCATGGAGCTAGAGCTGAGTGTTATCGGGTCAAGACTTACTAGTGGCAGAGTTGGATGCCTCTGGACATCTAGGCAGGGCTAAAAGAACTTTGTAATACTTGCACAAGCAGGGCAGACAGAGAGGTATGTCTATAGGCACAGGTGAGAAGCATCTGGCCTGTGTGAAGAACTGTATCCTGAGTCATTTCTGATTCTGAATCGTAATCTGTTACTTCCTAATAAATTTCCCTGATAAATTCCATAAGTTTGAGTATGGTCTGTGAGTTCTCCCACCCCCTACATCATCCCTTGTAAAGCCCTATGTGGCCATTGCAATAAATTATTGAACCCAGGAGAGGAATATTATGGGAGGGAAAGCTGGGGTCAGAATTACAGAACTGGTAAAAGGGTTAGAGGGCGGAGGCATGTCTGACCACCATCTCATAGGAATCAGCTTTGGGCTGATGTTGCTGATGGTGACTCTCTCTTCCCCTCATGACATTAGAGGAGGTCAGACTCCTCTGGAACATCATTTGCACAATTTGACTTAAAAAATTTCTCCCCATTCTTGGTTATTTTAACAAACAATGTAACACTATCAGAGCTATGAATGGCAAAATAAATAAATAAATAATTACATTTACCTATAAAGTCACCTTTAGTCATTTTTTCATATAATTTGGCTTTTTCTTCCAGTTTTTCCCTAGGAGATAAAAAGATAAGTATTAAAAAAAATGATATTACCACTGTCACTCCTTGTAAGGCTGCCCCCCCTTTCCCCACCTGAGCCCAACTGCTTCCATCTGTTCAAGAGATCCATCTTAACAAGGGACCATAACTAGAGCGGACCATCCCCCTATAGAAGGGATCTCAAACTCACACACACCAGGACATAAGGACACTGTTGCCACCATAGGGTTTGGATACTAACTAATTGACCCCATCTCCCACCCCCCACATCATCCTTTGTAAAGCCTTCATCTTCCTACACTCTCTCTAGCTCTGTTGTATCACTTAGTAAAACTTAATACAGGTTACACCTCACTCTGACCTACTCTGAAATTTTCCTTAGCAGCTGAACAGACATTGAAGAAAAACACACAACTGTGCCAATTAGTTTCACTTCAAATTTGTGGCTAAAAATCACAAGTGGGCACTCATCACTACCTGGAAATCTTACTATATCTTTCTTGCAAAATTGATTTGCCACTCCCCTTCCTTCCAAACCTGCATATACCCTCTCCCTTCCTCATTCCTAGCTGAAGACCTCAACTCTTATTCCCCTGAGGGAAGAAAAGCAGTTAAGTAAAGACTCCTCATCCATCCACCACCAGGATTTATACTCCAATGCTCTGTCCTCCTTTCTATTACTGCAGAGGAACTCTTTCTGCGTTGGCTAGGGCACATGACCCCTGCAATTATTCTCTCTCTCCTGCATCATCAAATTTCCCCTCTCTAGTAGATTAGCAGTTCTCAAAGTGTGGTCCAGCATCAGCATCCCTGGGAACCTGTGAGAAATCCACTCTAAGGCCCCACCTGTTGTTGTTGTTGTTATGTGCCGTCAAGTCAGCCCCGACTCACAGAGACCCCTCCTTGGGTTTCCAAGGCAGTATCACTACGGAAGTAGGATTGCCCAACCTTCCTTCCGAGGAGTGGCTGGTGGGTTTGAACCGCCAGCCTTCTGGTTAGCAGTCAAGTCCTTTAGCCACTATGCTACCAGAGCTCCCAAGGCCCCACCTAGACCTCCTGAATCTGAATCTGGAGGAGGGGAGGGGCAGTGATCAGACATCTGTGATTCAACAAGCCCTCTGGTGATTCACTGTCGTAAGCCACTATACTAAACCACTATAGATCAGCATTCAAACATAATGTAGTAATTCCTTAAAAAACTTTCTCTTGATCCGTATCACTTGAGCAACCATCTTTTTTCTCTCTTCCCCACTCCCATAAAACCTCTTGAGAGGACAGTCTACACCCACAGTCTCCCCTTCTTCCTTACCTTCAAGATCAACAACAACCTATATCTTGTCAAATCCATTAGTCAGCCTGACTCAGCTGGCCACTCCCCTCCTTGAAACCTTTCATCTGGCTGCAGGTATCATATTCTCCTGGTTTGCCTCTGACCTTACTGACCAATCCTTCTCAGTTTGTTTTGTAGCTCCTGTCTTCTTCATGACCTGTAAATGTCAGAAAGCCCAGGCTCAGTCCCTGGCCTTTGCTCAATCTCTACATGTTCCCTAGATAATTCCATCAGACCCATGATTTCAAAGACCATCTATATGTCAATCACTCCAAAATTTCTATCTCCAGCCCCCATTCTGCCCCTGAATTACGACTCACAAATCAAACCTGGTGCATATCGCAGATGCTCAAGAACTATTTGATGAATGAAAAAACTGAGTTAAGACTCCAACTTCACTTAATTTAAATGCCAAATACAACTTAAATGCCAAGAAAGAGAGAGAGATGTGTCCAAACTTGAACATCTCACATTTGCAACTTTCCAAAAGAATCAACAAATTCAATGTAAAACTCTTTGCCTCACTCAGTTTTTAGACAAAGGTTCTTGGTCATTCATGGCTTATTAGGCTTTCTAAGGGAGATAGGGGAGCTCTGGTAGCATAGTGGCTAAGGCACTTGACTGCTAACCAGAAGCCTGGCGGTTCAAACCCACCAGCCACTCCTCGGAAGGAAGATGGGGCAATCTACTTCCGTAGTGATACTGCCTCGGAAACCCAGGGAGGGGTCGCTATGAGTCGGGTCCGACTCGATGGCATATAACAACAACAACAACAACAAGGGAGATAGAGCCCGATCTCTTACAAATCTATTAAGAATATGATGTCTATAGTTTTATACAGAACATGAACAATTTATTCATAACACAAAGACAATAAAAATAATAAATATCAACCTCAGTATTTCAACAAAGTATCCTCTCTGCACACATTAATTCTGGTGACATTTGTGTTTCTGTACACATAGATCGAGTAAGATGACAGGCACCTTTTTATTCTGGAAATATTTAATGATGATAAGGAGAATCCCTAAAGTGGTCATCTGAGCTTCCCCTTGTGAAATGATAATGAAAAATCATACTTGTCACTTATCATAATGAAAAATTCCATTTCTCATGATATCCAAAGGCAATAAAGTCTCTTGGTAAATTGGCTGTGTGCTCTTGAACAAACCACTTAAACTCTCTGTGCCTCAGTCCCATATCTGTAATAGATGAAAACTACCGCATTGCTTCTTAGGGCTGTCATGATTAATTAGATAACATAGGACTGCCATCAATTATGTCATCTTCATCACCTTCATCTAAGTCAGAAAGACTCCTCTTCTACTTTACACATTCATTCAACAAGTATTTATTGCATGCCTCCTATGTTACAAGCACTATTTTAGGATTTTAGGTGCTGAGGATTCAGCAGTGAGCAAGACAAGACCCAGTTATCATGGAGTTTACATTCTAGAAGAGAGACAATAAATAAATCACTGAAAAAGAGAGCTGTGAAGGAAATAAAAACTGATGTCATCAATGGAAGTTTCTTTATTTTGCATTAATGGAGTGTTTGATGGACCATCTTGATCATATTGTTCTCAATGTTGTTGTTATTTGCCGTCGAGTTGCACCTGACTATAGCGACCCCTCCTTGGGTTTCCAAGGCGGTAGGTATCACTACAGAAGTAGATTGCCCCACCTTCCTTTCAAGGAGTGGCTGGTAGGTTTGAACTGCCAGCCTTCTGGTTAGCAGTCAAGTGCCTTAGGTACTATGCTACCAGAGCTCCTTTGATGTTGTTACTTGCCATCAAGGTTCTGACTCACAGAGACCATATGTACAACAGGACGAAAGACTGCCCAGTTCTGCACCATCCTTACAATCACTGCTATGCTTGAGCCCATTATTGCAGTCACTGTGTCAAACCAGCTTGTTGAGGGTCCTCCCCTTTTTTGATGACTCTCTACTTTACTGTGGTGCAGTGAATTACTTGGTATGGTTTTGCTAGCCATGGTCTTTGTGATTCCCACCAGATTATTGGGTGGAACCATGCAACTAAGGTGTGCAAACTCTAATATTGGGATTGCTTAGTTTTGCTATGCTATTGGGCTTACAATGAGCCTTCCTAAAGGCAGAAGAGGGGATCTCACTGCCACCAAGAGAGAAGAGCTGGAGTTGGAGTGGAGCACATTCTTGGACCTGAGATCCCTGCGCTGGACCTCCTTGGCAGAGATGCCCAGGCAGAGAGAAGGTGGCAGTGGCACCTTCAGAGGCATGAGACAGAGAGGTGGGCTTTCCAACCCATAGAGGGAGAAAGCTGAGTGCCCTTGGGCAAGAGTCTTGCTGGTGGAGTGGGGTGCATGCAGGTGTACCTATCGGCAGAGCTAAAAGAGCTTTGTAACACTTGCCTGAGCAGGGCAGAGGCCAAGGGTCAGAGAAGTATACCTGAGGGCACAGCAGAGGGGAGACTGTCCTGATTGAAGAACTGTATCCTGAGAACATTCCTGAACCTGACTTATAGCCTGTTATTTCCCTAATAAACCCCATCATCGTGAGTATTGTCTGTGACTTCTGTGTGACCACTGTAATGAATTATTGAACCCAGCAGAGTAGGATAGAGTGCCGTGGGAGGGACGGTTGGTGTCAGAACTGGTAAAAAGGCTGGACGATGGCAGCATGTCTGCCCTCACAGGAATAAGCCTTGGCCTATTGATGGTAACCCTGTTACCCCATTGTGAGGTTGGAGGAGGTTATAGGATGTTGCCTTCTGGCCCTTTTTGCATTTACCAAGCATGATACCCTTCTTCAGGGACTGATCACTTCTGATAACAAGACCAATTACTAGAGACGAAGTCTGGCCATGCTTGCTTCCAAAGAACATTCCAGCTGCACTCCTTCTAAGACAGATTTCTTCATTCTTTCAGCGTCCATGGTATTGTCAAATATTCTTCACCAGCAACACAATTCAAATGCATCAATTCTTTGGTCTTCTTTCTTCATTGTTTAGCTTTCACATAGATATGAGGCTACTGAAAATACCATGGCTTGGGTCAGGTGCACCTTAGTCTTCAAAGTGACATGTTTGCTCTTTAACACTTTATGGGAGCTCTGGTAGCATAATGGCTAAGACACTTGCCTGCTAACCAGACGGATGGCGGTTCAAACCCACCAGCCACTCCTCGGAAGGAAGGTTGGGCAATCCTACTTCCGTAATGATACTGCCTCGGAAACGCAAGGAGGGGTCGCTATGAGTCGGGTTTGACTCGAAGGCACATAACAACAACAACAACAACAGAGGACTTTTGCAACAGATTTGCCCAGTGAAATACATTGTTTGATTTCTTGAGTGCTGCTTCCATGGCTGTTGATTATGGATCCAAGTAAAATGAAATCTTTGACAACTTCACTCTTTTCTCCATTTGTTGTAATGTTGCTTATTGGTCCAGCTGTGAAGATTTTTGTTTTATGTTGAGGTGCAATCCATACTGAAGGCTGCAGTCTTTGATTTTTATCAGTAAGTGCTTCAAGTCATCTTCACTTTCAGCAAAGAAGGTTGTGTCACCTACCTATTATAGATTGTTAATGAGTCTTTCTCTAATACTGATACCACATTCTTCTTCATATAATCCAGCTTCTTGGATTATCTGCTCAGCATACAGTTTGAATAAATACATTGAAAAGATACAACCCTGACACACACCTTTACTGATTTTAAATCAAGAAGTATCCCCTTGTTCTGTTCCAGTGACTGGCTCTGGGTCTATGTACAAGTTCTCCAGGAGCACAATTAAGTAAGTGTTATGGAAGTCCTATTCTCCACAACGTTATGACCCACACAGTGTTTGTTATGATCCACACAGCTGAATACAGGTAAACATCTTTCTGGTATTCTCTGCTCTCAGCCAAGATCCATCTGATATCAGTAATGATATCTCTCATTCCACACCCTCTTCTGAATTCAGTGTAAATCTCTGGCAGTTCCCTGTCTATGTACTGCTGCAACTATTTTTGACTTTTCTGTGACATTTTACTTGTGAGTGATGTTGTTCAATAATTTCTGCATGCTGTTGGATCACCTTTCTTTGGAATGGGCACAATATGAATCTCTTCCAGTCAGCTGGCCAGGTAGCAGTCTTCCAAATTTCTTGGCTTAAACAAGTGAGGGCTTCCAGCATTGCATTCATTTGTTATAATACCTCAGTGAGTATTCCACCAATTCCTTCAGTGCAGCTTAGATATCTTCCTTCAATACCACTGGTTCTTGATCATACCACTGGTTCATCCTGAAATGGCTGAACATTATCCAATTCTTTTTGATACAATGACTGCGTGTATTCCTTCCATATTCTTTTGATACTTACAGCATTATTCAATATTTTACCCATAGAATCTTTCAATATTGCAACTCAAGGCTTGAATTTTTTCTTCAGTCCTTTCAGCTGTGTGTGTTCTTCTCTTTTGGTTTTCTAACACTAGGTATTTGTACATTTCATTATAATATAATTATAAAATTAGAAAAATCATTATTTTGAAATCATCAATGTAATACGTTGGTCTGTTTTGGAGGGGACTTAATGTAACAAGCTATGTCATCATAGAATCTAATTGTCTTAATGAAAATAAAACTTACAAATATTTAAAAACTAAACTATGTGTCAAGATAGAGTAAATTGACAGGATGCTAATTTAGATAATGTAGTTAAGGAAAACCTCTGAGAAGGTGACATTTGAGATAAGACTTGCACAGAAGTAGTCAACCATGGGAGGTTCTGAAGGGAAAGAAAGTGAGGCAGAAGGGATATTAAGTAGAAATGAGCTGACATGTTCTAGTAGGAAATACTAGTGTGGTAAAGAGTGATGAGCAAAGGAGAAAGTGGTACAAAATAAAGACAGAGATAGGCAGGGATAAGAGCATATGGAAAGGATACACTGGATGTACCTTGATGATGGCAGGAATATTCTATAAATGAATAATGGTAATCAAGAAAGATGTCAGAGGGGGCTTCTGGCAAGATGGCGGACTAGGCAGCGGGATTGCAAAGACCCTCTTCAACAAAGAAAAGGGAAACCAATTAACACAGACACGGAAGATAATCTTGGACCCCTGAGCCATGAAGGGAAGGATACAGAATTGGATTAAACCCCAACTAGCAGAAGAATTTGCGTGAAAATACCAAAAAAAGGAGACATACGGAGCTGCGGTCTGA
>NW_006921869.1:1240156-1269780 GCF_000298275.1 Orycteropus afer afer
TGGGAGGAGGTAACTATGGGGAGGAAGTGGGAGGGGAGCTGTTGCATTGTAAATTTTGGTCAATGACATGAGACAAAGTATATTATGTGAACTGCTGTATGAAAAGTGAATTTACTCTGTAAATCTTCACACAAAGCAAAATAAAATTTAAAAAAAAGAAAGAAAGAAAGATGTCAGAAAAATGGCCACTTGCAAAAGTGGTATGCCAGTGGCATCTGACCTCCTCTAACTTCACAAAAGGGAGAAGGATCAAGATCAACAGCCCAAGGCTCATACCTATGACATGCCTCCACCCCTTACTGCTCTGGGATGGCTCATTTTAAGTGTAGCATGATGGCAAACTTATTTGAATGGTCCCACCCTCACAAGGGTACCCTGCACCTTATTTACATTATTAACAAGCTATCCAATCCCCTTGGTGGACCACAAGCACTTCGCATTTGCAAAGTTCCACCCAGTCATATCAGGGTGGAACCATGACTAGAAAGGCCATACATATCATGAATTCACTGTACCATACCATTGGATTCAGTAGATGAGGAAGTCACTGGTGATTTTAAACAACAATTTCTTCAGCTGAGTAAGGAAGATGGAATTCAGAGTACAAGAGTATGGGGCACTGATCTGGGATCCACTATGTGCCAGATACTATGTATCTCTAAAGGACTTCATGAGCTGAGTATTAACTTTCCCACTTCACAGATAAGGAGAAAGTCTTCACGCATAAGTAACTTGCTTAAGACTTTATACCTTACACCCTCATGGAAGATGGCTTTAAAGAGATGCAGATATCCTGGAAACCACAGACAGCCCAGACCTGACTCCACACAAGTACAGTAAAACCAGAGATTAAAAAGTTACTAGGCAGGAAAACCACAGCAAAGTAGCAAAAACTCTGAAATACAGAGTGTATGATAAGATTCTGGTACCTTTCAACAAAATTAAAACCCTAAGAATGTATCTAGTATAAGAAAGATGTTTCAAAAATTAACAATTCTTTAAGTAACATCTCATGTCACTAAAAAAAAAAAAAAAAACAACCCCCAAGATGGGCTTATAGTCTGTCTTTTATTTTCAGACCAAAAGACCTGAGCAACCTTAGCAATCACTGCTTACAGTCACAGAGTTTTTATTAAGCATTGTATCTTAAAGTACGTGTGGCTGTCATGGCAGATATTAAAACTCTGCATTTTCTGTAGGCTCAGGGTGATACTACAAAAAGGGTGAGGCCCTCTTCTTTACAGAAGAACACCAGCTGAGGTACGAAAAATCACTTTTACTCAGACTTCCTTGCCATGGTTTTGTAACTCTCATCAAATGACTGGGTAAACAAAACAAACTCATTGCCATGGAGTAGGTTCTGACTCATAGTGCCACTCCTTGTGTTTCCAAGGCGCTATCTCTATGGAAGTAGATTGCCCAGTCTTCCTTCTGAGAAGTGGCTGGTGGGTTTAAACTACGCCTTCTGGTTAGCAGTTGAATGTCTTAGGCATTACGCCACCACAGTTCCCAATGACTGGGTAGGACTATGTAAATAAAGGGCTTGTGGCCCACCAAGGGGATTGGACAGTTTGCTAATAGTGCAATTCAGGTGCATGGGACCATATATATAAGGTGTACAGAACCCTAACAAGGGGATTGGTCAGTTGTACCATCCCACCAGGCTTAAAATAAATCATCCCAGAGGTAGAAAGGGAGGACATCACTACCATCAAGAAGTGGAGATGGGAGCAGAGGACATCCTTTGGACCTGGGGTCCCATGCTGAAAACTTTCTAGACCCAGGAGCCAGCTGTAACACCAGAGACAGCACAGGTTGGCAAGAAGTGGCAGAGAATCAGCAGCAGCAGAACCAGAAAACTGGGCAAGAGGCTTGCTGGCTGAGTAGGGTGCCTCCAGGCTCTTTTCTATGGAGGTAGGCTTGCCAATTCATGGAACTAGAGAGCTGAGTGCCTTTGAGCCAAGGCTTACTGGTAGAGTGGGGTGCCCCTGGGCACTTACTGGCAGAGCTAAAGAGCTTTGTAACACTTGCCTAAGCAGGGCAGAGGCCTGGCTGAGACGCCAGGGGCCAGAGAGAGGCCTGCCTACGGGCATGGTCAAGGAGCTGTCCTGACCAAAAAACTGTATCCTGAGTCATTTCTGATCCTAAATTTAACCTGTTACTTCCCTAATAAACTTCATAACTGTGAATATGGTCTGTGAGCTCTGTGTGGCCACTGCAATGAATTATCAAACCCACCAGAGAAGTAAAGAGTGCTGTGGGAGGGATGGCTGGTATCAGAATTGGTAAAAAGGTTGGAGAGACAAGGTATGTATGACCTCTACTTCTTGGCTCACAGTAATCAGGCTATTGATCTTTATTCTCCTTCCCCTTTGTGAGGCTGGAGATCATATGTCCCTGACACACCATTTTCACTCAAGCTAATAAACAGAATGAAAATATTATAAAGATGGAATGACAGAATTTAAAAATCAGCATTTTGAAGCTATCAATGTACTAAATGATAAGTAGCAAAGCTGGTCACTGGCAACAAAACCAGTGTGTAGAAAAACATTTATGAACAGGATAATTCAGTTGCAAAATTTCCCTCCTCAGATCACTTAATTATTACAAAGGAAGAAGTGTACCTTTACAGTAGAGAAATTTAGCAGACCCACTGAGCCAGATGATCAAACTTATCACTCACAATGACTCAAACTGATATGTGATTTAATAAGAAGAACAGACCATCACCTATACAGTATTGTTATCAAAAATATTTAACCTGACTCTAATGAGACTCATAGCAACCCCTCCTTGAGGAACAAGGGATATCACTGCTGATGTTAGATGGATCTTGGCTCAAAGCAAAGAATACCAGAAAGATGTTTACTTGTGTTTTATTGACTATGCAAAAGCATTTGATTGTGTGGATCATAACGAACTGTGGATAACAGTGAGAAAAATGGGAATTCTAGAACACTAAATTGTACTCACAAGGAACCTGTACATAGACCAGGAGGCTGCTGTTCGAACAGAACAAGGGGACATTGCATGGTTTAAAATCAAGAAGGGAGTGTGTCAGGGTTGTATCCTTTCACCATACTTATTCAATCTATATGTTGTGCAAATTGCAAATAATCCGAGAACCTGGACTATATGAAGAAGAACGTGGCATCAAGATTGGAGGAAGAATCATTAACAACTTGTGATAGGTAAGATTTTAACAGCCAGCAACAAAGTAGACAGAGTGGATAAGAACAGTTTCAAGTATGTTTTAGATACATTAGAAAAAGGTTGGTGGGATCACAACTCAGAGTATACCATAGGGACACTTCTTAAACACCTGTTGATAATCTTATTGCTTATCAAAGGCTCAAAGTTCAACTTTTAAACTGAGGTTACATCTTAACATTTTTTATAAGACTACAGACATTTGCAATTATAATAAAGAGTATTCAGCTAGAAGGATGCTAAAAATTAAAACTTTAAATCAAAAAGAATAACATTTGAACATTCATTTCTTTGCTTGGGCTGCATCAAAGGTAACTTTACATCTATCAGTGTTTAACTTTACCTGGCTTTGTCTAAAGTCTTCTGTTCCTCAATCTTCTGTTCAGCATCTTTCTCAGCTCGATTTGAAACTCCTGCATTCTGTTTGCTCCAGATACTTGGTTTCTGGAGAATAATTTTAAAAAGACAAGATAGAATCACCAAGTGATTGTAAAAAAATTTCTACTTGTGTACCAGAGATAAAAAATAAGAAAAAAAGATCACTAGATCTTATGACTCAATGGAGACAACTAGATCTTATGACAGCTAACCTCTGTCCTACAAATAGACACATATATGGCACAACAGCTGGAGCTGAAAAAAAGCCCTCAATTGTATAAAGAATTTCTTTATACAAGTGCATACCAGGACTTCTCCACTGTCTTTTATCTTCTAAATGATTACAGCTTAATTCAAGGTTCTAATGAAAATGTATAAATCACAGAGAATTAGCGATACAAATAAGAGATACCATTACCACTAAAATTGGAAAACTGTAACTCTTAAACACTCCAATACTTTCTACTATATTCCTGTATCATTTAATTGTTTATCTGTCTGTACTGACAACACCTATATAACTAGATAATCTTCTCTAAGACTGTAAAAAATCTACTTACTAATAGCATAAACTTTTCTAGAAGTGCTAAAGAACTGGATCATTATAATGTGCTTGCAAATAATTTTACTTATTCCTATTTTATTTAAGACATCTCATGTAGATGTTTAAAACACAATACAAGGATTTTTCCTTAATATTTATATGGCGTGGACACAATTGACACTTTCAAAAAACTTAAATATGGTATAATTCCCCATGTTCAGAATCAATGGAGATAATTAGATCTTATTTTTACCTTATTAGTTGTTTTTGGTTTTGCTGAAACTCCAGAATCTTTTAGAATTTTTTCTTGTTTGAATTCTTCTTGTTTTCGAAAGAGTTCAGCTTTCAGGTCTACTAACTAGAATAAAATTAATAAGCAAACAAAAACATTAAATTAATTATAATGGGCGATTGGATTTCTAAGTAACTCTAATTCTCAAAGCAAGATTATAAGTTCTTCTAAACAGACAAAATGGATACAAAATAAAATGTTATAAATGTGTAATACAGTACAAAATAAAACCAAGTGGTATTTTATTCCAGCTGTGTTACAAAGGCTTTTCTACTGTACCTTTAACACTTTTAAGGATGCCCTTTGGGCAATGAGAAAGTGATAAAATGAAGGAAATAATGAAGACTGCATCTTTTAGATTGATTCAACCAACATTTTTTTTGTGTGTGTGTGTGTGATCTGGGTGAAGATTTACAGAGCAAATTCACTTTCCATACAGCAGTTCACATATACTTTGTCTCATGTCATTTGTCATTGACCACAGTTTACCACAATGCAACAGCTCCCCTCCCACTTCCTCCCCATAGTTACCTCTTCCCAGTGACCATCCCTCCATACTCTCCTGCCCCCTGAGCTGTCTCCCTGTGCATAAGCAGCCCGTCCTTCTCCCATGATTGTTCTCTCCAGGGCGTGTGTCTACTTGAGGTAAATGTTTAACTCACATGCCTGTACATTGTTTGGCAGATTGATTCAACCAACATTGTTAAACATCTTTTCTCTGACTGGCACTGCACTTGGCTCTTTCACATGGAAATCTCATTTAATCAACACAACAATTTATTGTTTCTACAGGGAAATGTCTCTGTTTACCAATTATCTAAGCACCCAGTATGTTGTGGCATATAAGACTGAAGAACAAATACAAACATGAATTAGACATATATCCTGCTCAAAGAGCCTATAATCTAACAAGAAAGTCAAGCTATAATACCAGTAAAATGTAATGAATGTGTAAATGTTTTTAAGAGTGGAAAAAAGTAGCATAAAAATCCAGATTTGGGAGCATTTCCTTCTGTCCAGAGTGATCCAAGAAGGCTTGGAGTTAAGCTCTAAAAGACAGGTAAGATTTTAACAGCCAGCAACAAAGTAGACAGAGTGGATAAGAACAGCTCCAAGTATGTTTTAGATACGTTAGAAAAAGGTTGGTGGGATCATAGGGTTCCAAAAAGGAAAGAAGGCCAAAGAGAAGGGAATAGGGTGGCTAGGTGAATTCTTATGCCTAACCCTCAGCTATAGGTCAGAATAGACACAATGGTAGTAGGTTTGGATTTGGTTAACCTTCAGTTGTATCGGTCATCATTGGCTGCATGGCCAAAAAAAAAAAAAAAGGATACGTAGTTTCTAGAGAAAAAAATAAAAAGGATCCAGGTACAGTTGCTTATAAGCATGGGCTAATTTTTAGGGAAATCAAAATGATTGCATTTAATGACTTCTATTTTGGTAAAGGGAGCTCTGGTAGTATAGTGCCTAAGGCACTTGACTGCTAATCAGAAGGCTGGCGGTTCAAACCCACCAGTCACTCCTCGAAAGGAAGATGGGGCAATCTACTTCTGTAGTGATACTGCCTCGGAAACCCAAGGAGGGGTTGCAGTGAGTTGGGTCTGACTCGAAGGCACGTAACAACAACAACAACATTTTGGTAAAAGTCAGTTTAAAAGTAATCTTGGCAGGGATTTTAACAATGCAAAGGACAGTTTCATTTCAGGACCTAATATTCTAAAATATTAAAAACAAATTAAGAATTTTTGCATATTTGTCTATAAAACTTCTTAATCACTTCAATTCTCCATACATTGGCCTATTCTACAACTACTTTGAAATTTTAAAAGCAAGATGCTCATAAAGTTAGCAATACCCAGATGGCATTCCTATTATGATTACTAATTTTAACCTGTTAGGGTAAGATTACTTTAGTATCTACAGTTTTCTGGTTCCTAATCCTCAAGCAAACATAATAACAAGGACCAATTTTCATTATTAGACAAAGAAAAAGGCCTCAAATATTTGGACACTCAGCTCAGATGATTTTCCATTGTACTCTAATACTATGTCGTTAAAAAAAAATGCTATTGAGTCAATTTTGACTCATGGACCCCCATAAAATTTCCAAAGCTTTAAATCTCTATGGTAGCAGACGGTCTCATCTTTATTCTGCAGACCCACTGGTAAGTATGATCTGCCAACCTTTTGTGCCTTAACCAGAACTCCTTACTCTGTCAAATCCACTGCCATCGAGGTAATTGTGACTCTTAGCGACCAACATCGGGTTTCCAAGGCTGGTACAGAAGTAGATTGCCTCCTCCTCCTCCCCTGGAGCAGCTGGTGGGTTCGAACCTCCTACCTTTTGGTGAACAGCCCAGTATCTGAACCACAGTGCCACCAGAGCTCCTTACTCTGTAATAAAGTCAAGTTTAAATCAAAGGTTTGCTTTGATGTAATGAAAAAGACAATAGCTTTGGAGTCAACCAATCTGAGTGAGCCCGGTTCTATCACTTAGAATCCAGTACATAACCGAAGGAAAGCCACTTCATCTCTGACCCTCAATTTCTTCATCTATAAAACGCAGGCATTAATACCACCTACCCCCTAAAGCGGGAGCTCTGGTAGCGTAGTGGCTAAGGCACTTGACTGCTAACCAGAAGGCTGGCGGTTCAAACCCACCAGCCACTCCTCGGAAAGAAGGTTGGGCAATCCTACTTCCGTAGTGATACTGCCTCGGAAACCCAAGGAGGGGTCGCTATGAGTCAGGGCTGACTCGATGGCACATAACAACAACAACAACCCCCTAAAGCTGGGCAATATCAGATCTCTACGGAATCTAGATCTGGGAGGACCTTGCTGATTCCTGGATTGGAAAGGGGGAACATGTCTGCGAAGGTTCTTCCTCGCCTGTCAAAGGAGGGAAGGCTGGCACGGGGCAGGTCCCTGAAGACAGGAGGCTTGGCCAGTTGTGGCAGAGGGAAGGCACCGAGGAAAAACACCAAGTTCAAGTTTGTGCCTGAGAAGCCTAGTCTGGGTCCATGCCCACGGCTAGAAGCCAAGTTAGGATCTCGTAAGAAAGGTGGCTTGGGTCCCCCGTTTGTAGAGTGAAAGAAGGCCCAGGCTCCTGTTGGAAGGGAGAAGCTACGTCTGAGTCTGCGAATGAAAAAATAGGCTAGATCGAGCTTCTGCCTGGTGGAAGCGGGGGAGGGGGGGCGCACAGCCCACACTCACCGAGGAGGCAGTGACGTCCAAAGGCTTTTTCCTCCGGTCCATGGTCACTATGCGGGCGGGCTAACCTAAGGGGTACCCTCTGCGAATTCCCGCATGCCTGAGGGGCAAGTCTCTAGAGCAACCGGAAGTGTCTGCTTGTCAGCGACCGCAGTGTCGTGAGTTTGCGACGTTTGCGCCATCTTGCAAAGGTCATGGTGTGGTGCGTATTACGTTCGGTACCATTTTGAGAAGGTCGGAGGATGGTTCAGTTTGAAATTAACTGGAAAGTTGTGTAGAAGAGGGAGGAAGGTAACAGACACCGGGATCAGCGCCATCTTGAGAAGGGCGAAATTAGGCTCTTGCGGGGGACGTCATCTTGAATGGGGCGTACTGAGTGAAGGAAGGCAAAGGCGCCATCTTGGGAAGGGCGGAGTGAACGGAAGCCTCTTCCTAGTGTGTAGTTGATTACATCCACTGCCGTGGGGATCCCGACTCCTAGCGACCCCTCCTTGGGTTTCTGAGGCAGTATCACTAGGGAAGTAGATTGCCCAACCTTCCTTCCCAGGAGTGGCCGGTGAGTTTGAACCGCCAGCCTTCTGGTTAGCAGTCACATGTCTTAGGCCTTAGGGTACTATAAGGAGTTAGGCAATCTACTTCCATAGTGATACCGCCTAGGAAACCCAGGAGGGGGTCGCTATGAGTCGAAATCTCTGTGGCAGTGAGTTGTTTTTGTTTTAAAAAATAAGGAAACTAGGCGCTCTGGTGGCTTAATACCTAAGGCATTTGACTGCTAACCAGAGGGCTGGCAGTTCAAACCCACCAGCCACTCCTCGGAAGGCAGGTTGGGCAATCTACATAGGTAGAGATACCACCTCGGAAACCCAAGGAGGGGTGGCTAGGAGTCGGAACCCACTCCAGGGCAGTAGGTTTGGTTTGGTAAGGAGCTCTGGTGCCGTAGTGCCTAAGGCATTTATTTGCCTGCTGACCAGAAGCTTGGTGGTTCAAACCCACCAGCCACTCCTCAGAAGGAAGACTGGGCAATCTAATCTACTTGCGTAATGATTTACTGCCTGGGAAACCCAAAGAGTGTTGTTATGTGTCGGCATTGACTTCATGGCAGTGAGTTTGGCTTTTTTGTAAGGAGATTTGGTGGTGGAGTGGTTAAAGGACTCCGCTGCTAACCAAAAGGTCAGTGATTGGAACTCACCCGCACTCTGCGGGAGAAGAATGTGGCAGTCTATTTCCTTGGAAATCCTACAGGGCAATTCTACTCTGGCACATAGGGTCACTGTGAGTTGGAATGACTTGAGTACACAGCATAGGGGTGGGTGGGCTCACTATGAGTCAGAATCAAATTGACAGCAATGGGTTTATTTGCTTGTTTTGGTTTTAAGAATGGTAAGTCGTGAATACCATTTGAGAACCTGCTGTGTATGCCAGGCACTGTCTGGTTCTTTTCATATGTTAATGTATTTAATTCTCACAAAAGTTGTATGAGATAAATATTATTAATCCAATAATAATAATTGGGAGCTCTGGTGGCGTAGTGCCTAAAGCATTTGACTGCTAACCAGAAGGCTAGTGGTTCAAACTCACCAGCCATTCCTTGGAAGGAAGACTGGGCAATCTACTTCCGTAGAGATACCACCTCGGAAACCCAAGGAGGGGTCCCTATGAGTCAAAATGGACTCAACGGCAGTGAGTTATTATTATTAATACTGCATAGTACTTACTCTATGTATTTCAACCCGTGAGAACATGAACTCAAGAAACACACTTCCTGGTGTTACCCGACAAATACTGGGATCTGGTCCTGGAGCAGATAGCCAATAGTCTACACCAACATTCAAGAGAAGAGAGTGTGATTAGGAGGTGCACCAGCAGAGAAGGACAGGGTCTCAGTGACACCAAAAACGCCTGCTTTGCCCAGAACTTTCAATTGGGTTCTTATACTAAAGGAGAAAGAAGCATAGCATGTATGCAGGATTATTTAATAATTTCCCAAAAGTTAGATAGGACAATGAGCAACTAAGAAAGGAGTGTTTCCTGTGAGTCCCCAGCAGTCAGGTCATCCTTAAGAGGCTCCATCAATGTTTGTCAAAGCCTCGGTAGCCTGTCCCAAAATCTGGCCCAGGATTGTTTAGCTGGCGCTGTCTCAGACTCAGGATGCACCAGGAACAGATAACTGTATCTTAGAGAGATAACAAGTTATTTTTTAGCATAAGGATGAAGCCAGATTTTAAAGAAATGGCATTTTAACTAAAACTATGGAGTCTTAGTCTACAAATATGGAGTCAGGCCTAACAAAGCAAAAGTCCTTGTCCTCACACTGTGTTGCAATCATTGCCTCACCACATAACTGCCTGTGTGACCTTTTGTGAGTTACTTAACTTCTCTGTGCTTCAGTTTCCTAATAGGAATAAACCAGTATTGTGAAATGTTGATGGTGGTACTAGCAGCATCATTAGAACCTGTCTAACCTCAGGAGGGGAGCTCTGGTAGCATAGTGGCTAAGGCATTTGACTGCTAACCAGAAGGCTGGTGGTTCAAACCCACCAGCCACTCCTCGGAAGGAAGGTTGGGCAATCCTACTTCCGTAGTGATACTGCCTTGGAAACCCAAGGAGGGGTCGCTGTGAGTCGGGTCTGACTTGACAGCACATAACAACAACAACAACAACAACCTCAGGAGGATTGGATGATGTGAATCAAGAGCAGCCCAAGGCTGATCCCTATGAGGTAGAGATCGCACATACCTCCACTCTCCAAACTTTCTATCCATTCTGACACCATTCCTCCCTCCCATGGCATTCTCTACTTTTCTGCTGAGTTAATTAATTTGTTGCAATGGCCACACAGAACTCACAGACCCTACATATAGTTAAGTGGTTTATTAAGGAACAGATTACAACTCGAGATCAGGATCCACAGGCTACAACTCAGGATGAAAATCAGGATCAGCAAGCATAGGCAAAGTCTCCCTTCTTCAGTGCAGGGCAGCTCTCTCAGCTCCTCTTATCCTGCCCTGTCCTTTCCTTGCGTCCTCTCCTCTCCCTCTCTCTATTCTCTGTTCTTTCTTCCCTCTGCTTCTTCATGTCTCAAAAACTTCTGTTGGGTTAGCTCCATATATACACAACTCCTTGTCGGTTGGGCTCCTTTTGCTCATATGTCCCCTCCTGTGGAGGAGGACACAAACTGACCAATCCTGTCTTCCTGGCCACAGACATTTCATTTGTATAGTAGGCTACAGATACTTAATTTGCATAGTCTATTGAAATCCCTGCAAGGTACATACCAATCACAGAGCAGGCTGCAGCCCAGGGCCAGGAGAAAAATTATCAAACCACAAGTTTCTTATAGTTTATCCAGAAAATGTCAATCAATCTGGACAGAAGTAACAAACTGTGGTGGTGGTGGTGGTGGTGGTGGTGATGGTGGGCAGGGGATTGTAGAAAACCAGGGCAAAAGTAGCTCCTCAAAGTTTAGGTGAAAAATTACTCAAGCTGTTTCTCCAAATAATCAAGGTAAAAGGCCACATAAAGGAACTCATTTCACCAAAGTACCTACTTCATGGGATTGTAATGAAAATTAAATGTTAGTTTTGAATAAAATATTAATGATTGTAGTAGACAGAATAATTACACACACGCACACACACACACACAATGATATCCGTGTTCTAATCCTCAGAACCTATGACTATGTTACCTTACATGATAAATGGGACTTTGCAGATGTGATTAAATTTAGGATTTTGAGATGGAGAGATTATCCTGGATTATCAAGCTGAGCCCAATGTAAACACAGAGGTCCTTATAAGAGGGAGGCAGGAGGGTTAGGATCAGTGAGAGTGAAAATGCTACCTGCTCCCTTTGAAGAGGAAAGATGGGCCCATGAACCAAGGAATGCAGATGGCCTATAGAAGCTGAAAAGACAAGGAAATGGAACCCTCAGAAGGAATGCAGCACTGCTGACACTTGATTTTAGCCTTGTAAATCAAGTAGATTTTTGTTTTCCAGAATCTTAAGAAAATGCATTTGTGTTGGTTTAAGCCACTCCGTGTGTGGTAATTTGTTACAGCAGCCATAGGGAACATATATAATGATGATCATTGAGTAATAGCACTGCAGGTCAGGCATGTGTTAAATTCTTTCCATAGATTATCTCATTTAATCCATGCAAGGAATCCTAGAAATAAGAGCTATTATCTCTATTGTACATATGAGCAAAAGGAAGCCCAAAATGGTAAAAGATAAATCAAAGATAACTTGCCAGCTACCAAATGATAGAACCTAGAGTCAAAGAATAACTCAAAGACATTGTGTTAATTATTTGCGCACTACTTACTTGTAAAGAATGGGACCCACAGGTTGATTTCATCTAACAAAGGTGAGAAGAGGATTTTTATAAAACACAAAAAGGAGAGGTATAAAATTGCTGTGTGGCGTGGTGTCAGACTTCCTTGTCTAACTTCACAAGGAGGGAGGAGAATCGTTATCAGCATCAACAAACCAAGGTTGATTCCTATGAAGTTGGGAAGGTCAGGTATACCTCCTCTATCCAACCTTTTTACAATTCTGACACAGCTACCCCTCCCACAGCACTCTCTACTTCTCTGCTAGATTCAGTAATTCATTGTAATGGCCATAATGACCAAGCTACAGTTCTTTGCTCAGAACAGCCTTTTCTTGCCCTCTGCTGCTGGGTCCTCCTTGGGGGCTTCTTGAGCAAGTGTCACAAAGTTCTTTAGCGCCACTGATAGGTGCCTAGAGGCACCCCAGTCCACCAGCAAGCCTCAACCTGAAGGTCAACTCTCTTGCTTCATGGGCCAGGAAGCCCACTGCACCGTTTCCTTCTGGTCTTCTAGTTCTGCTGCCTCTGCTGCTGCCATTTTGTTGCTTCTGCTTCTTACTGTCTCTCACCATCTCTTATGTTACAGTTGTCTGTCTCCTGGGTCTAGAAGGTTCCTGGCACAGGGATCCCAGGTCCAAAGGATGCACTTACCTCTTATCCCTTTTTCTTGGTGGTAGTCAGATCACACCTTTCCACTTCTGGGATGGCTCATTTTAAGCCTAGAGGGGTGGCAAAGACAACCAAGCCCCTCATTAGTGTTCCATACAGCTTATTTGCATGGTCCCACAACCAGAGTGGTGCCATGTACCTTATTTGCATTGGTAACTATCCAATCCCCTTGGTGGGCCACAAACACTTCATTTGCATAGTCCCACACAGTCATTTGGTGGGATTTACAAGACCATTGCAAGAAAGGCCACATAATGCAGCCATTTTGAATGTTTACAGGTGATCCAACCACATGGGATATTTAAAGTGATAGCATTCTCTCAGAGGGACCTAAGAATAGGCTCTGCTTGCTGGGGACCACAAGGACATTCCAGACACTGAGGACTGGAAAGGTGTGACAATCCCTTGTTACTCCTATACCCCACACCTTCTTGATGAATAGAGGTGTGGCCATCCATCACTCCCACCCACCTTCTGGTCCTGCAGGAATTCCATCCCACTCTATGTGCTCTGAGAGCGCCTAGGTGCCCTGCCCCACCTTGCCCAGATTTTTTGTTTTTTAGTTTGTTTGCTTTTGTCTCTTTTTAAATTATTACTTTATTTTTTTGTCCTTTTTGTATTAGTGTTCTTTCTCCTTGCATGCCCAGGTTCTAGTTTTTGGCTTTTTCTTTCTTCCTTTTTTCTGGTTCCCATTTTTTCTTTCATGTGGTTCTCTCCATTCCTTGTTTTCCTTTTTCCCATTTTTTGTCTTCATTATTCTCCAATTCAAGCTCTTTTCTCTTATTCCTCCCTCCCCAGATATTGTGGGGTTTTTTATTCCGCCTTTTTCCATTCATATTTCTTTTGGCTTTTTAAAGTATTTCTTTAAATATTTTCTCTCATTTATTGCCTTTCCTCTTTTTTTTTTTTTTCCTTTCTTTTTTCTCTTTTTGGTGATTGTTCCTGTGTGTTTATGTGGTGTGTGTTTTTGTCCTCTTGCTTTTAGTTTTTTGATGGTTCTTCGATTATTCTTTTTGTCTAACTGACTGGGAGACAGCAGCTGTGCCTATATGACCCAACCACACCCACACCTCCTGCAGCTCTACTTACTGAGAGCCACCACTTCCTTCTTCATCAACTGCTCAATGATACATGACCATCAATAAGAGCCTGACTCACCCTTAACTGCTCTTCACAAACAGTTAACAGAAACCTGTGCAACTTTTCTCATTCTCCATCACACCCACCAGGAGACAGGTGGTGAGTGCATAAGTGCTGCTAACTAGTGAATAGAGGAGCACAGTACCCTGCTTACTCAGATACATCCAAAAAAGAAAATGAAAAACAATCAACATCATCCATCACATAAATAAAACAAAAGAAAAGAACCACATGATCATATCAATCAATGCAGAAAAGGCATTTGATAAAATCTAACACCAATTCCTGATCAAAACTCTCAGCAAAATAGGAGTAGAAGGGACATTCCTCAACATAATAATTGCTTATATGAAAAACCAACAACCAACATTATTCTCAATGGAGAGAGACTGAAACCATTCCCCTTGTGAACAGGAATCAGACAAGGATGCCCTCTATCACCCCTTCTATTTAACATTGTACTGGAAGTCCTAGCCAGGGCAATAAGGCAAGAATGGAAAATCAAAGGCATCCAAATTGTTAAGGAAGAAGTCAAACTATCCCTACTTGCTGAAGATATGATTCTATACCTAGAAAACCCAAGAGACATAGCAAAGAAACTACTGAAACTAATTGAGAGATTTAACATAGTGGCAGATAGAAGATCAACATATAAAAACCAGTTGGATTCCTCTACACCAGCAAAGAGATTGCTGAAAAGGAAATAAGGAAATCAGTACCATTTACAATAATAGTAGTAATAAAAAAAAATCCAAACTCTCTGCTGTCAAGTCAGATCCAACACATAGCAACCTCTCCTTGGGTTTCTGAGGCATCACTACAGAAATAGATTGCCCAACCTTCCTTCCGAGGAGTGGCTGGTGGGTTTGAACCACCAGCTTTCTGTTTATCAGTCAAATGCCTTAGGCACCACGTCACCAGAGCTCCCAATAGCTAATAAAATAATAAAATACTTGGGAATAAATCTTACCAAGAACACAAAAGGCCTGTACAAAGAAAACTATAAAAGACTACTTCAAGAAACCATAAGAGATCTACATAAATGGAAGAACATACCATGCTTGTGGATAGGAAGATTGAATACTGTGAAAATGTCAATTCTACCCAAAGCAATCTATACACTCAATGCAATCCCAATCCAAATCCCATCAACATCCTTTAAGGATATGGAAAAACCAATCACTAACTTTATATGGAAAGAAAAGAGACCTCAGATAAGCAAAGCAGTATTGAAGAAGAACAAAGTAGGAGGTCTCACACTTCCAGATCTCAAAACCTACTATACAGCCACAGTAGTTGAAAGAACCTGGTATTGGTGTGACGACAGATGCATAGGCCAATGGCATAGAATTGAGAACCCAGAAATAGATCCATTGACCTATGGTCAGCTGATCTTTGACAAAGGGCTAAAGTCCATTAAATGGGGAAGAAATTGTCTGTTTTAACAAATGGTGCTGGTAAAACTGGATATCCATTTGCAGAAAAATGAAACAAGATTTGTAACTCACACCATGCACAAAAACTAATTCCAGGTGGATCAAAGACTTAAATGTGAAATCTAAAACTATAAAGTTCCTCAAGGAAAAACTAGGGGCAAATTGTTGTTGTCATTGTTGTCGTATGCCGATGAGTCAGCCCCGACTCATAGTGACCCCTCCTTGGGTTTCCGAGGCAGTATCACTGCGGAAGTAGGATTGCCCAACCTTCCTTGGCATAAATAGACTAGCAAGGATAGCCCAAAATGCATAAACAACAGAAGATAAACTAGATGAATGGGATCTTCTAAAAATCAAATTTTTATTTGCTTCCAAAGACTTCTCCAAAAGAGTGAAAAGAGAACCTACAGGTTGGGGAAAAATATAGGATCCTTTTGTGGTCCCCACTCTTCCTACTCCACTTCTTTCCTAACTGTTCCCCTGTGTGGGCTGATGCTACTCTGCCATCAGCCAGCTCTTGTGCCTCCTCACCTGATGTCTGCATTTCCTGGCCTTAACTGAAACCTGCTTCTCCAAGTTTACTGCTGTATCAGCAGACCTTGCAGGTAGAAGTCCCATACGGTGTGTACCATGGGGTCTGGAAGCAGGAGGTGGGGATCATTACTGTTCCATTCCTCCTCCTTTGTGGCTCATTTCAATCATTTTTTGTCTTCTGCCTCTTAGTGCTGTAAGAGCTTATCTCTAAAATTTATAGAAAATTCCAAAACCTTGACAATAAAAACACAAATAATCCAATTAAAAAATGGGCAGAACCTTCAGGTCTGGAATTGAACCCACACCTGTGGCTTCCAGCCCAACACAAGACAGGCATATGAGTTGAACATTTACCTGAGGTAGATACACTCCTTGGAGAGAACAATCATGGGAGAAAGAAGGGCTGTTAATACACAGGGAGACAGCTTAGGGGGCAGGAGTGCATGGAGGGATGGGCACAGGGAAGAGGTAACTATCGGGAGGAAGTGGGAGGGGAGTTACTGCATTGTGGTAAATTATAGTCACATGAATAGACACTTCACCAAAGAGGATATTCAGGTGGCTAACAAACACATGAAGAAATGTTCGTGATTATTAGCTATTAGAGAAATGCAAATCAAAACAACGATGAGATACCATTTTACCCCAACACTAGTAGCAAAGATCAATAAGGCAGAAAAATAACAAATGCTGGCGAGGATGTGGAGAGATTGGGACTCTCATACACTGTTGGTGAAACTGTCAAATGATACAATCACTGTGGAAAGCAGTATGGCGATTCCTTAAAAAGTTGGAATTAGAAATAGCATTTGACCCAGCAATCCCATTATTAAGTATATATCTTAAAGAAGTGAGAGCCAGGACAAGAACAGATAAATGCACGCCCATTTTCATCGCATCACTATTTACAATAGCCAAAAAATGGAAACAATCTAGGTGCCCATCAACAGAAGAATAGATAACCAAACTATGGTACATACACACAATGATATACTATGCAACCCTAAAGAATAACATAGAATCTGCAAAATACTGCATAACGTGGATGAACTGGGAGGACATTATGCTGAGTGAAATAAGTCAATTACAGAATGACAAATATTGTATTAGTCCGCTATTGTAAAAAGTCAAGGAAAGGTTTATATAGGGAAGGAAACTTTCTTTGTTGGTTACCAGGGGTGGCAGGGGAGGAGAGGAAACACTGCTAGACAGGCAGAGAGAAGTACTGATTTGGGTGAAGGGAAGGGCAATATACCAAATGTGAGTGATCAACATGGTGGCATCAAAGAAGAGGAAGATGTAGAGAGGTGTATGGGAGGTACAGACAACAAAGATGAACCCTTTTGCACATACAGTAATGCGTTATCAGTGATGGCAAACATTGATCTAGAGGTGGATAGATGAGTGGACAGGCTGAACAATTAGGTATATCTACGCAGAGGGAAGTGTGCCCATGACCATGTATAGAGTTGGCAGACAATGTTTCTACAACTCTATTTGTATGTTCTGTATGAATTTCTGGGTATATAGTAGAGCTGACAAGGGACAAGGTTGTAGTCACTTCTTGGCCACAGCCAGCTACACAGAGGGAGTAGGTAGTTGGACCTGTGGGTTCAGGACCGTGGGCCCAGAGGACATCAAGCTCAATTGGCATAACATCCTTCACAAAAACATTGTTCCACATCCTACTTTGGTGAGTAGTGACTGGGATTTTAAAAGTTTGCTAGCAGCCATCTAGAAGCAACTATGGGTCTCTCCTCATCCAGAGCAAAGAAGAATGAAGAAAACCAAAGATGCATGGAAATAATTAGTCCAAGGGACTGGTACACCATGCGATCCTCAACCTATAGCACTATGAGACCAAAAGAGCTAGATGGTGCCCAGCTATCACTGTCAACCACTGGGAGGCAGATCTCTGTGGGAGATGGATAGAGTGGGAGAACAATGAAACTCAAAATCATTAAAAAAAAAAAAAGGGGGGGGGGACCTGGTTTGCTGGTCTGATCAAGCCTGGTGGAACCCTTGAGAATACAGCCCCTAGATGTCCTTCAGGTCTGTAATTGAACCCATTTCTATGGCTTCCAGCCCAACAAAAGACAGGCATATGAGCTGAACATTTACCTGAGGTAGATACACTCCTTGGAGAAATCAACCATGGGAGAATAGAGGGACTGTGTATGCACAGTTTGGGGGACAGGAGTGCATGGGAGGGAAGGCACAGGGAAGAGGTGGCTATGGGGAGGAAGTGGGAGGAAAGCTGTTGCATTGTGGGAGATTATAGTCAATGTCATGAGACAAAGTGTATGTGAACTGCTGTATGGAAAATGAATTTGCTCTGTAAACTTTCACCCAAATCACAATGAAATTAGATAAATTAAAAAAAAAGGCCACATAAAAGCAATTCATTGCACTACAAGAGGGGAAAAGAAAAAACTGCAGAGAGCTTGGAAACCATGAACTTTGGTTTCCTTTTCTTGCTGCCCACTGGCAATGAGGTCAGTCAGGGTGTTCTGACCTTGGGCAACTAGAAAGAAAAACAATAATTTCAGTTGTTTATTAATGCCCCCAGAAAACCATAAGAGTTTAGCTTTCTCTGTGTAATGCCTTTCCAAGTCCTTTTTTGTTGACTAGTTGTGCTGGGTATGTACCTTTATCCTTATCAGAAGTACTCACTGAAGTAGCATCAGTTGATTACAATTCCCTCCTGAGTGCTTTAAATGACTAGGTACAAGTCAGTATGCCTCCCTATTACCTCACACATAACAATGTCTGGAGAAACACACACAGCTTAGTCTTGGAATAAATCGGTACCTTGTTGGCATGTGAATGATTTTTTGTACATATTCTGTTTCTTCTCACACTGCTCTTCCTCTGATCCTTTCCAAGTGTCTGGGCCTATCTGGAATTGTCTTCCTCTACCAAGAACAAGGAATCCTTGGGTGGTGTAAATGATTAACGTGCTCAGTTGCTAAGCAGAAGATTGGTGGTTCAAGTTCACCCAGAGTGGCCTCAGAAGAAAGATCTGGTAATCTACTTCTGAAAAATCAGCCATTGAAAACTCTATGGAGCACAGTTCCCCATGAATTGAAATAGACTCGACAGCTACTGGTTTTCACCAAGAACAAAAATTGAGACCATGACCCAATATGTTCTTTACTGCCATGCTCTTCCTAGGGTGCCATCTTTTAAACCAAGTCTCAGATCACAGTGCCCCACACATATATTTGGGTTTGCTCTGGAAGAAAGGGGAAGTCAGGGACCACTCTAGTCTGGTGCAGAGAGCGCAGAATTGCCTCCAGGGAGACAGGGACTCCTGTTCCAGCTGCACTAATGTTTGTAATAATGTAATCTTTTTTGTTGACCTGTGAAAGCATGTCCCACAGCATGTCCCACACCTCTCTGAGCCTCCATTGGGTGCACAGGATGTTTGCGATAAAGAGTGTGGAAAAGATTTGTGTGCTGAAAAGTGCTGTGCATGCATCATTTGTGGGATACAGTAGTTGTGCTCAGTGCCAGATTTCTCACAGCAGAAGGCGAGTGCATAATAGCACATCTGTGACATGACGCTGCATATTTTGCAGTTTTGAGCCCACCCCTGCTGGGTCCTAACAGAATAGGACAGGGTGAGAGATGGATTATTTTTTTCCTTCTCTTATTGGGTTTTAATTGTCTGCCAAACCTCCTAGGTCTTTCAATAAAGGGGGAGGGAGGAAACCCTCCTAAACAGACAATAATTATTTTCCTCGTGATCACGGTCACCAAGCCATGTTCTTATTTTTGAATGGGGGGCCTACAGTCATTTTCCCAATATTACAGCTCATAGTGACATGATTGCAGCCTGTATAATGTGCTGGTATTATAATATTTTAATTGGTGATTAAGTGAAGGGCTTTAATTTAGTTCAGGTCCCCTTTGGGCACCGAACAATTTTTCCACTTATCTTTTTTCCTCAAAGGAGCTCTGGTGGTGCAGTGGTTAAGGTATTTGGCTGCTAATCAAAAGGTCGGAGGTTAGAACCTACCAGCTGCTTCATGGAAGAAAGAAGAGGCAGTCTGTTTCTGTAAAGATTTACAGCCTTGGAAAACCAATGGGACTCACTGAGTCAGAATTGACTCAATGGCAGTGACTTTGGTTTTGGGTTATTTTTTTCCCCTCAAACTAAAACTGTGCCTCTCTTGAATGTGTCTATCCCACAGTGTCTTGATCTTTGCTTCATCTCTAGTGTCACTGTCTCTGATAATAAATTACTCAGCAGTGCATGAATTAGCTGAGCCCAATGTGTGGAAAAAGATTAGATAGGACCTGAGAAAATTAGGTTCTGAGCAAGGGCACAAGATGAAGCATAAAGATAATGAGACCATTGCTTTGAATGACAAAGAAGCTAGCTTTTACCAAGTGTCAAGCATGGAATCTGTCATTGGCATTATGTCATTGAATCCCCAGTGATAACTTCAGGGGTAGGTGCTAGTATTGTCCTTATTTTATAGATGAGGAAACTGAGACATAGAGAAGGTAAGTAACTTGTCCAAAGTCACACAACTAGTCTTGGCCCCAGGGTTTGAACCTAGATAGGCTACCTCCAGGACAGGGCCCTCACACTGTCCTCCCTCACTGGATCTGAGACTGTATTAGCTTTGCATTCATTCACTGCTTCATTTATCCATTCAGCTCTGCTAGGGAGGGAGGAAATTTTTATTATCTTAGGAGCTGGTCCAGAATAGTTCTGCAGGAAGGACCTGTCATTAGGACATTGCAGACAGGGGGAATTGACTGTGATAAATGCCAGCAGGCCTGACTGAGCATGGCTGGAACTACAAAAGGATTGTTTGATGGCCTGGAGAGCCCAGCTGAGCTTGCAAATCTGGAGTAACAAGGCAGTGACTGGGGCTTTTCCTGAAGCCTGGGAATTGTCCCTTGAGGCCTCAGCTGAAAATGACAGGTGATAAGAACTCTATAGCCCAGAGGAAACTGCCAACAAATGGGCAGAATACTGCCTCTATCCTCAACCCAGCAGCTTGTTAAGAGGCAAGAGAAGATGCCGTAGCACATTTAGCCCGCCCCAGCCCCAATGCATGGAAAAAGACAGCTAGGGGTAGGGGTGGGAGCCATCAGTGTCATGGGACATTGACTTCATTGGGAGGGATGCAAGGGGTCTTTCTTCAAACTCCTGAAGTGAAGGGTTCTAAAAATGGGTGATGGAAGTGAGACCAGGGACCTTGGCAAAGCTGTGGTGGGGAGTGGCATCCCTCAGACGGTCTTTATAGTGCACTGAATAGCTTGACATGGCCCTTTTGGCTATAGTCTTGTGACTCTCACTGGATAACTAGGTGAGACTATGCAAATGTGAGGTGCTGTGGCCCACCAAGGATATTTGATTGTTTGTTAATAATGTAAATAAGGGGCATGACACCCTTGTGGGGGTGGAACCATGCAAATAAAGTGTATGGAACCCTAACATAGGGATTAGTCATCTCGCTAGGCTTAAAATGAACCATCCTAGAGATGGAAGAGGACAGGGGGATATCACTACCATCAAGAAAAAAGAGCCAGGAGTTAAGCATGTCCTTGGACCCAAGATCCCTGTGCTGAACCTCCTTGATCCAGGAGACAAAGAAAGAGGTATAACACCTTGTTCTTGGCTTGTGAGAAGCAGCAACAGAGAAATGGCTACAGGAGACCCTGCAGCAAACTCCACAGCAGGTGACATAGTGGGCTTCTGGACCCATGGAGTGAGAAAGCTGAGCACAGTAGGGTGCTTCTAGGTATTTACCAACTTTGTTACACTTTCCCAGGCAGGGTAGAGGCCAAGGGACTGGGTCCACAAGGCTAAGGGGCCAAGGGCCAGAGAAGCATGCCTGAGGCTATCTTGATCAAAGAACTGTATCCTGAGTGTTCCTTATCCTGAACTGTAATTTGTTACTTCCCTAATAAACCCCATAGTTATGAGTATTGTCTGTGAGTTCTGTGTGGCCATTGCAATGGATTATCAAACCCAGCAAAGAAGAGAGTGCTTTTGGAGGGATGATTGGTGTCAGAATTGGTTAAGAAAAAAGAAAAAAAAAAAAAAAAAGATTGGAAGGTGGAGGCATGTCTGACCTCTGCCTTAAGTTTCACAAGATCCCCTTGGCTGCTGTGTTGGGAAGAGGTAGTTTTTCCAGAACAATTCTCTATTTACGTGCTTCCCACTGATACACAGAAAAGGTACTAACAACTGCTCTAAACTTAAGGGTAGGCATAGGCCAAAGAGATACGGTACAGTGAGTTACTTAATATGGCCCTTTTAGTCATAGAACTGGGAGCTTTGGTGACGTAGTACCTAAGGCATTTGACTGCTAACCAGAAGGCTGATGGTTCAAACCCACCAGCCACTCCTCAGAAGGAAGGTTGGGCAATCTACTTCCATAGTGATACGTCCTCGGAAACCCAAGGAGAGGTCGCTATGAGTCAGGACCAACTCAACAGCAATGAGTTTGGTTTGATTTGGTTTTAGTCATAAAACTAAATTCACTGCTGTCAAGTTGGATCCGACTCATAGCAACCCCTCCTTGGGTGTCCGAGGAGGTATCATTATGGAAGTTGATTGCCCAAACTTCCTTCCAAGGAGTGGCAGGTGGGTTTGAACCATCAGCTTCTGGATAGCAGTCAAGTGCCTTAGGCACTATGCCACCAGAGCCATAGTCCTTGCAATTCCCATTAAATCATTGGGTGGGACTATGCAAATTAGGTGCCTGTGGCCTACCAAGAGCTTTGGACAGCTTGTTGCTAAGGCAAATAAGGAGTATGGCACTGTTGTGGGGGTGTGGTTCTTGTTGTTAGATGCCATTGAGTCAGCTCCGACTCATAGCTACCCTATGTACAACAGAATGAAACACTGCCCAGTCCTGTGCCAGCCTCACAATCCTTGCTATACCTGAGCCCATTGTTGCAGCCACTGTCAATCCATCTCATTGAGGGGCTTCCCCTTTCTCTCTGACCCTCCACTTTACTGAGTATGATATCCTTCTCCAGGGAATGGTCTCTTCTGACCAAGTGACCAAAGGTGGAGAGACAAAGTCTGGCCATTCTTCCTTCCAAGGAGCAATCCAGCTGCACTTCTTCCAGGATAGATTTGTTAGTTCTTCTGGCAGTCCATGGTACTTTCAGTATTCTTCACCTACACACAACTCAAAAGCATCAACTCTTCTTTAGTCTTCCTTATTCGTTGTCCCACTTGCACGTGCATATGAGGGGTGGGACTACAAATAAGGTATGGAACCATAGAGAGGGGATTTATCAGTTTTGCCACCCTGCTAGGCTGAAAAAAGAACCAATCCCAGAGCAAAGTTGGGAGTGGAGCATGTTCTTTGGACTCAGGATCCCTGCATCAAGAACATCTTAGACTGAGGAGACAGAAAGAGAGAACTATAATACCAGAAACAGTGAGAGATGGTGAGAAGCAGTTGCAGAGAAATACAGCAGCAGAATCTGCAAAACCAAGATCAGCAGAAGATGGCATGGTCAGCTTCCTGGCCTATATAGACAGAATGCTAAGTGCCTTTGGGCAGGAGGCTCACTGGCAGAGTGGGGTGCCTCTGGGCACTTATAGGCAGAGCTAAAGAGCTTTGTAACACTAGCCTGAGCAGGACAGAGGCTGAGGGGCCCTGGGGCTGAGGGCCAGAGAGAGATGTGCTGCAGGTACAGCTCAGAAGAGGCTATCCTGACCGAAGAGCCACCTCCTGAGTTCTTTCTGATCCTGAATTGTAACCTATTACTTCCCTAATAAAACCCATAATTGTGAATATCGTCTGGGTTCTGTGTGGCCACTGCAGTGGATCACTGGGCCCAGCAGAGAAGTGGATAGTGCTGTGGGAAGGATGGTTGGTGTCAAAATTGCTGAAAAGCCTGGAGAGAGAAAGTATGTCTGACTGCCACTTCATACGAATCAGCCCTGGATTGGTAATGCTGATAATGATTCTTCTTCCCTCTTGTGAAGTTTGAGGAGGTCAGATGATGCTGACACCATGACACTTTTAGATACCAAACAGAACATCCTCATATATCTAGTGGCTGGGAGCCCTTAGCACTCATGACATGCCAAGTACCATGCTGACCACTTTACATATTTAAATTCATTTAATTTTCACAACCATCTGACCAGCAGGTACTGTTACCATCTTCATTTTATACATGAAGTGACCACCTTAAGGTTATGGGGGAACTCCTAAGCTCTGCATGACCCTGTCTCTCCAAGAAGATAGGGTTCCTGGACCTGTAGGTCCCCTAGTTTACACCTCTCTGCATCTTCCCTGCTATCTCCTCTGCCACCTCTGCTTTCATATATCCAGAGGTGAGAGCAACCTAAGTTCCTTTCACTGATATAAGACTGCACTTGAAAGAAACAGGACCCTGAGTCATATTTCTGTCTGCAGACACTCACGGGCCCTAGGGCCTGAGGTCTGAGTTCTTTACTACAAACTGATGCCCACTTTAATTTCCTGCCTGGGCTAGATGGACACAGATGGAGATAGAGCTGGGAGACACCAGTGGGGGCAGGGGCAATGGCTGCTTTGCTCCTGGATCCTGCAAGGAGAGGCAGGCTGCAGGGGAGTGAGGAGGTAGCAAGGATGTGTCTGGGGGTCTGTGATTTTGGCAGAAAGAGAGATATTCATGGTCTTAAAGGAGAGATGACACCTGGCCAGGCCTTGGGCTCCTGTGTGGGTGAGAGAAGATAGTCAAAAGAGGGAAGCAGAAGCTGCCGGGCCTGGTAAAGGGCTCTGTTCATGAGCGCACATGTTCTCCATCCTGTCATTATGGCTCCTGTGGAGATCCTCCACCCTATCAGCCCATCTCCACCTCCCTCCTCCCCAAGGGTCACTCCTTCAGAACATCAGCACTCAGGAACTCTGTAAGCATTCTCTCATGTACTCAATAGTCAATGCACACCTCTTATGCCTCTTCTGTACTAGAAATTGTGTCATGTATTCTTCATATGCTATACCATGTAATCTCCATAGCAACCTGTAAATTACGATTATTGTGCCCATTTTACAGGTGAGGAGAAGGAGGCTTAGAAAGTAAAGTGATATGGGCTGGTGGTGGGACCAGAATTCAAACCCAGCCAGGTGTGACCCACGCCAAAGAATCTGCCCTTTCCACCAATAATTCATTTATTCATTCGAATATTCAACAAATATTTTTGATGTCTTACATATGTGCCAGGGTCCCTGGGTGGTACAGTTAATATGGCTTGGCTGCTCACCAAAACGTTGGAGGTTCAAATCCACCCAGAGGCACCTCAGAAGAAAGACTTGGTAATCTACTTCTGAAAAATCAGCCACTGAAAATCTTGTGAAGCACAGTTCTGCTCTAACACACATGGGGTTGCCGTGAGTCAGAATTGACTTACAACGATTCATTATGGTTACACATGTGCCGGTTATTATGATTTCTGGAGATGCAGAAATAAGAGCAGCATGGTGCCTGTCCTCATGGACTTCATGTTCCAGGCGGAAAACAGATGTTCCCCCCACCCAAAGTAAACAAACATACATGACAAAAGTGTAAATCATGATCATTGCTGTGAAGGGAACAAAAGGTGTGATGACAGAGAATCCTGAGGTGGTGGGAGGGGATCTAATATAGAGTAGGGATGCAAATTTCAGGCCAAGGCACCAAGAAGGCTCACTGAGAAGTTCCCTAGACCCCAGCATGAAGTCTTTTGAAACTTGTGGCATATGGCTGTGGTTTGTCTTGCCAGGACCCTGTTCTCATTTCCTAGGAAGAACCGTCAATATTTGTTTGGGGAGTTAACCCATACACACTAGTTCCAGGCAAGGCTCCTCGCCTCAGGCTTGCATATCACCCAGGTCTGAGCCAAAGGTCAGGGTGGCATTTATTGGACCAGCATATCCTCATTCTGTTCAGTCAGAGTGAGTCTCGAAGTTTCAAGATTCTTGCTGAAGATGCTGGGACAAAATCTTACCTTTCTCAACACATTGCAAACCTAATGCTGCTGGGGGCCTTCTTGCGAATATGAATGAAAGCCTGTCTGAGAACACAGGCAACTTAGAGCAAGTGGAGAAGAAAGAGACAGAGAAATCAAGTACAGATGAGCTGTTTGAGCCCGTCTCTGACCACTCTGGAAGTCAGATATACCCGTGGATTTTCTCATTACACCAACCAATGAGTTCCCCTTTTTTGTAACTTGCAAATAGAGAAGCAAAAAACAGCATACTACATTTTCTCCTATAGCCCAGAGATCCCTGGGAACTGGGAAGGGGCTGAATCTGCAGGCCAGACAGGCTATGAACCATTCCTGGGATGCTGCAGAGTGCCAAAGCTGGGGACAGAAGGCAAGAAGCTGTGATCCAGGGCAACTAGGAGAGGTGTTAAATATTTCTAATATCAAGATAAAGTTACGTATGTTTTGTTGTATGTGTTTTCATTACCCCCCCCCAAAAAAAAAACAGTTAAGCTAACATGCTGCCCTTGACTTAGATGTTCAAATAATGAAGATAATATAATATTTGTTCAGCTTATAAATCACTTAGCTGATGTGCCCTGACCACAACCCTGAGAAAGGGATTCCATTGAGACCCCCATTTTATAAGTAAGGGACTCAGAGAGGCTAAGTCACCAGCCCTAGTTCACCCAGCTAGATAATGGTGGAATTGACACTTGAATCCAAGTTCCTATGGATTCTACAGAATATGTTTTACATAAATTGTAACATCTTTCTGAGCTTGTTTTAGAAAAATAATTTCAGGTAACTTTTTCTTTTCTTTTTTTTTTTAAATCCAAGGCCTGGGATTTATCAGGCTATCCAGCCAGGTCTCTCAGAGACAGGCTAGAGAAGCCAGAATCACATCTCCCACACTTCCACTATTAGGTCCTATGTTTGAGTAACAGTGAGTACATATTTAAGCATCCACAGGGTACACAACATCTGCTGCATCGATGTGCACATCCTATTCTGCAGGTGCAGGGTTCTGCATGGGCAAGATGATGTGAAGAAGATATACTATAAATGGCAGCATGGTAGTCACACCCGACTATCTAAGAATCAACAAGCTTTGGGAAATGGCTACTGCTGGCAGCCCCATGGCATGGGGGCACATATCCCTTCAGGCACAGTGCACTTGTGCAGTTGGTATCGAGAATGCTCGAGGTCATATTTTTGGAGCTGTGTGTACATGTGTGTTTTGTGGGTATGCACACAAACTCATTTGCTCACATCCCCAAATCAGAGCTGCACCAGAGGGAATGAATCAGCCCACCACTGCCAAGGAAAAAGGAGGCAAGATTGTTATACAGCTTTATCAGATGGAATGCTGCTTCCTGCTGCTTAAAGGAAAAAAATGTTGTGGTAATTTAGAGGAGACTACAAAACAAATCAAAACCCAACTCTTATATGTTATATTGACTCATTCTTGTGAGAGGTATTGTACAGGAAAGAATTGAGTTTCTCTTCTGATAAGCAAATCAACATGGAAGCCTTGTTATTTCTCTCAACTAATTCTGTACAGCAAGCTGAAGTTTGAGTTTTATTATGAGTTCTGTTTGCTCTCCCCTCAGCCCATTGGGAGTGGCAACTTTTCACTCTTCACTGACTATCCTCACATGAGGGATGTTCTCAACCATTGTTCTATCCTGCTGTCTTGGAATGAGAACAGACAGGGACAGGCCCCTGGTAACCAGTCCCAGGGGTCTAGTGGACCCCTAAAGTTTCTGTCTGTACTACATCCATTCTTCTCTCTGGTTATAGCACTCCAACTTATTGTGGGTATCTCCATGTCCTCACTCTCAAACCACATGATTTGGATGGACTGACCCCACATCTAGGTCTAAGGATGGAGACATGATTCAGGCATAGCCAGCAAATTTCATTGCCCATGGTCACAGTCTTGATCTATGGACATCAAGGTCAGATCAGCCATCACCTCCTCTAGGAAGCCTCCCTTGCCTCCTCTGGGCTCTCACAGCCACTAGGTGCTGGGGAGCCCTGTATGGTTTATCTCCAATATCCAGTGCCCAGCACAAGACCTTGCCCAGCGTGGGTACTGGTGAGTGTTTGCTGCTAGGATACTCCTAAGTTCCTGGGGATGGATGGATGAGGGACAGACATGCTGACTTTCCTGGAGGGAGGAGTTTTATGAATTTAGGCTCTACAGAGAAGAGGGCTACTTGGTGAGTCTACAGGAAAGCAAATCTCTAAGGCCTCCCAGAAGATAAGAAACACTGGCCACTTCCATGTTTTGTGGCTCATGATATACTAAGTAGAGACCTAGGGTGGTGCAAATTGTTAATACATGTGGTAGTTAAAGTCATGCATCAGCTTGGCTGGGCTATGGTTTTGAGTGGGGCAGCTGGATGCAATTATTCCCCATGATAAGATTGAAAGTGGTATAATCAACAGCACGGTGGAATCTGCTGTGAGCAGCTAATTAGTTGCCTTCAAGATGTGGCCTGCTTCCAGCATATAAGGAGATGCTTTGAGAAAGGTCTCAAGCTTTTTGGCATGTTTGAGTCCTGGGTTTAGCTGAGTCTTCATTCAGCAGCCTGCCATGTTGCCTGCCAATCTTAGGACAGTTTTCTGGACTTGAACTAGTACCCTGCTTGATGATCTTGGAACTGTGCCATTCTACTTGTTGACCTTGGGTTTGTCAGCCTAAGCAGCCAGCAGCTGCCTGAGTTAAGAGAAGCCACCACCTCTAGTGGGTCAGGAGCAAGAGGCAAAGCTGAAGCCCAAGGCTGAGGGGCTTTCACCCAGGCCATGGAGCTGGCACTTTGAACACAGACTTCTAGCCTCCTAAACCGTAAGAAAATAAATCCCTGTTTGTTAAAGCCATTCATTTGTGGTATGTCTGTTATAGCAGCACTAGAGAACCAAAACAATACACTAGGCCAAATAAAAGATTGGATGTTCCAGTCTATCCAGAGGTGCCTCAGAAGAAAGGGTTGGTGATGTACTTCTGAAAAATCAGTCATTGAAAAACTCTATGGAGTGATAAAAATAAAAACAACAGTGAGATACCATCTCACACCAGCACTAGTAGCAAAGTTCAATAAGACAGAAAATAACAAATGCTGGTGAGGATGTGGAGAGATTGGGACTTTCATACACTGCTGGTGGGACTGTAAAATGATACAATCACTGTGCAAAACAGTATGGACAGGCTGAATGATCAGTATGTCTAAGCAAGGGGGAGTGTGTCCATGACCATGTATAGGGTTGGCAGACAATGTTTCTACAAGATTGTATGTTCTGTGAGAATTTCCAGGTATATGGTAGAGCTGACAAGGGACAGGGTTGTAGTCACTTCTTGGCCACAGCCAGCTACACATAGGGAGCAAGTAGTTGGACTTGTGGTCTTGGGACCATGGCACAGGGGACATCAAGCTCAATTGGCACAACATATTACACAAAAAGTTGTTCTACATCCTACTTTGGTGAGTAGTGACTGAGATCTTAAAAGCTTACGAGTGCCCATCTAGCTGCAACAATGGGTCTCTCTTCAGCTAGAGCAAAGAAGAATGAAGAAAACCAAAGATGTATGGAAACAATTAGTCCAGGGGACTGGTACACCATGTGGTCCTTAGCCTATATGACTATGAGACCAGAAGAACTAGATGGTACCTGGCTACCACTGCCAACCACTTGGACGAGGATCTATGTAGGATATCCTGGATAGAGTGGGAGAACAATGTGGCACAAAACTCACAATCAAAAAAAAAAAAAAAGACCAGGTTTGCTGGTCTGATAGGACCTGGTGAGACCCCTGAGACTATGGCTCCTACCTACCCTTCAGGTCTCGAATTGAACGCATTCCTGTGGCTTCCAGCCAAACATTAGGTACATACACTCCTTGGAGAGATCAACTATGGGAGAATAGAGG
>NW_006921869.1:1269880-1271139 GCF_000298275.1 Orycteropus afer afer
GGTGGAACCCCTGAGACTATGGCCCCTACCTGCCCTTCAGGTCTCGAATTGAACGCATTCCTGTGGCTTCCAGCCAAACATTAGGTACATACACTCCTTGGAGAGATCAACTATGGGAGAATAGAGGGGCTGTGTATGCACAGTTCAGGGGGTAGGAGTGCACGGGAGGGAAGGCAAAGGGAAGAGGTGGTTATGGGGAGGAAGTGGGAGGAGAGCTGTTGCATTGTGGGAGATTACAGTGAATGTCATGAGACAAAGTTTATGTGAACTGCTGTATGGAAAATGAATTTTCTCTGTAAACTTTCACCCAAATCACAATAAAAATTTAAGAAAAAGAAAAAGAAAAACTCTATGGAGCACAGTTCTACTTTGACACAATGTGGAGTCACCATGAGTCAGGGTCAACTTGACAGTAACTGATATGATATACTAAATAATGAAGATATGGGTGTCAGAAAGTGGTATGTTTTAAATGGTCCAAAGGAATGAATAAATACTTTTAACAACCAAAAAATAAAAAGCTAAAACACAATGATACATGTGTGAGAAATGTGTTCCTGAAGGCCTTGCATAATTCAAAACTCTCATAATTCAAGACCAACATGGCAGGATGGCTAGTGACTTTTCTATATGGCCAGCATGGTACTACCATATGGCAATAGTGCAATATGACTTATACTTCCTGTGGCCTCCTAGCTTTGAAAATACTTGATACTTCAATTTCCTCCTACTTATTGTGGGGAGAGAGAACCCAGGCACGCGCAAAGCAGCAGGATGGTAGAGCAGGAGAAAGGGGATTAAAAGCCAGGAACCTGGACAGAGGAGCAGTCAGCCGCAGGGATCCAGGTGAGGAGAGAACCCAGGCATGCCCAAAGCAGAAGGGCGGGAGAGCGGGAAAGGGGATTAAAAGGCCAGGAACCCAGACAGAGGAGGAGTCAGCCGCAGGGACCCAGGTAAGGGTGGTACGAGAGATTTCCAACAAGGAGACAAACTTGTCTGTCGGTTTGTCCTACAGTGGTGACATGTTGATGTGAGTTTTGAGGCTGAGCCACTGGTGTTTTAAACCCAGCGGGATGCACATGGTGCACAGGTATCAGCCCAGCTTACAGACTGAGACAGACTAGTAAGAAGGAAGAGGCCATTCATTTCTCAAAGAATTGGCCAGGGAAAACCCTATGAATAGCAAAGAAACACTGTTTGATACATTACCGCACAACTTTATGAATAGTCTGGTTAGGTTAGAAGGCTCTCAAAATAGG
>NW_006921869.1:1272330-1273498 GCF_000298275.1 Orycteropus afer afer
GCAAAATATTGAATGATGCAGGAAACATCAAGAGAAGATGGCAGGAATACACAGAGTCACTGTACCAAAAAGAACTGGTCAATCTTCATCCATTTCAGGAAGCAGCATATAATCTAGAACCAATGGTACTGAAGGAGGAAGTCATAGCTGCAATGAAAGAATTGGCAAAGAAAAAGGCTCCGGGAATTGACGGAATACCGATTGAGATATTTCAACAAACAGATGTTCCATTGGAGGCACTCATTTGGTTATGCCAAGAGATTTGGAAGACAGCTATCTGGCCAACTGACTGGAAGAGATCCACATTTGTACCCATTCCAAAGAAAGGAGATTCCACAGATTGTGGAAATTATAGAACAATATCATTAATATCACAGGCAAGTAAGATCTTACTGAAGATAATTCAAAAACTTTTGCAGCAGTATATTGACAGAGAACCTCCAGAGGTTCAAGCTGGATTCAGAAGAGGACGTGGAACAAGGGATATCATAGCTGTTGTTAGATGGATCTTGGCTGAAGGCAAAGAATACCAGAAAGATATTTACTTGTGTTTTATTGACTATGCAAAGGCATTTGACTTTGTGGATCATGACAAATTATGGATAACACTGAAAAATGGGAATTCCTGAACATTTGATTGTTCTCATGAGGAACCTGTACCTTGACCAGGAGGCTGTCATTCGAACGGAACAAGGGGACACTCCATGGTTTAAAATCAAGAAGGGAGTGTGTCAGGGTTGTATCCTTCCCCCACACTTATTAAATCTATATGCTGAGCAAATAATCTGAGAAGCTGGGCTATATGAAGAAAAATGTGGCATCAGGATTGGAAGAAGTATCATTAACAACCTGAGATACACAGACGATACAACTTTGCTTGCTGAAAGTGAGGATTACTCTAGGCACTTACTGATGAAGGTTGAAGAATACAGTCTGCAGTATGGATTACATTTCAATATAAAGAAAACAAAAATCCTCACAATTGGACAGCATCACAATAAATGGAGAGAAGATTGAGGTTGTCGAAGAATTCACATTGCTTGGTTCTACAATCAATGCCAATGGAAGCAGCAGTCAGGACATTAGATGGCGTGTAGCACTGGGAAGGTCAACTGCGAAGGAACTGTTTCAAGTGCTGAGGAGCAAGGATGTCTCCTTGAGACTAGGG
>NW_006921869.1:1273760-1284115 GCF_000298275.1 Orycteropus afer afer
GAGGCCTTCAATGAGATGGATTGACATGGTTGGTGGCTGCGATGATGGGTTCAAGTATAGCAGGGATCATGGAACTGGCGCAGGATTGAGCAGTGTTTTGTTCTGCTGTGCATGGGGTCGCTATGAGTCGGAAACAACTCGAGGGCACCTAACAACAACAACAACATTGGGGGTATATGTGGGAAAGAGGAGATTTGCATTATTTCCAGTTTTGCATTTAAAATGAGACCTCATTAATATTTTTACATTACACTGCCTCATACTCACATAAACTGTGACCCCTCTGGCACATCAGAAGTCTGAATGTGTGAGGCCTGGTGTGAATGTGAGGATGGGCCCAATTGCCACACCATGGCCCATGACAAAGGCTCTGCGAGCTACCATATTCACTCCAAACCACCTTGTCCCTACTCCTATCTCAGGCTGGTCTAGTCCCAATAATATGGAGGCATGAGGCCAAGGTCTCAGTGGTCAACCACATGAGCCATATCAGTGGCCCCATATCAGTCTTGAGCTTTGGATCCAAGACATCTCTGATAATTCAGTCAGTCATTAAATGAATAACTATTTATTATTAGCAATATGTGCTAGTTACTGTGGTAGACAAAGAGGGTCCCCACCACCATGAAACACTGTCCTGAGGGCTTCTTTCCCACCAGACTCCTTTCCTGACATGCTCCATTGCATGTCAGATATTCAGTCAGCATATTTGGGCAGTATTAAGGCAATTCCAAGTCTTGTGCATTCTCGAAGGGGAAGAGAAAGCAGTCAGTTTGATGACATTTAAAGAGCACCTGCTGTGTGCCAGGCAATGTTCTTGGTTCTGAGGATCCTACAGTGAGCAAACAAAGACCCCTGCCCTTATAAAGCTGGCATTCTAATTGGGGAGACAGATAACAGCAATATAAATAAATAAAATATGCCATATATCAGTGATTCTATCATGTCATTTTTATTTTTCTAATTTCTGAAATCAGGGTCTGTCCTTCAATGGGATCTTTGCCTTGCTCTGTAGTTTAGTTGACAGTGTTTTATTCTTTCTTCATAGTACATAAACTAACAGCTAGCTCTTCTTTCTATTAGTGACATCTGAATTTGGTGAAATATGTAGTATGTTACTTGGTAACAAATAATAAGGAGAAAAATCAGGCAGGGAAGCAGAGTGGGAATGCAATTCTTTAGACAGTCTTGACAGACACGAAGAAGGTTTCAAGGAGAAGGCGAATTTGAGTGAAGACCTGAAGGAGGTAAGAGAGAGAGAGAGCCATGTGGATGTCTGAGGGAAGATTATTCCAGGCTGAGGGAATAGCATATGAAAAGGCCCTGAGGAAGCAGCATTTCTGGAAAAGTAAGAAGGCCAATGTTGTTGTAATTAGGTGCCATCTAATTGTCTCCGACTCATAGTGACATTACGTACAACAGAATGAAACACTGCCCAGTCCTGTGCCAGCCTCACAATTCCTGCTATGCCTGAGCCCATCACTGCAGCCACTGTGTCAATCCATCTTGTTGAGAGCCTTCCCCTTTTTTGTTGACCCTCCACTTTACCAGTCATGATATCCTCCAGAGAATGGTTCCTTCTGAGAACATGACCAAAGTAGGTGAGATGAAGTCTGGTCGTTCTTGCTCCCAAGGAGCTTTCTAACTGCACTTCTTCCAGGACAGATTTATTAGTTCTTTTAGCAGTCCATGGTACTCTCAATATTCTTTGCCAACACCACAACTCAAAAACACCAGTCTTCTTTGTGTTGTTGTTGTTGTTCTGTGCCGTCGAGTCGACCCCGACTCATAGCGACCCCTGCTTGGGTTTCCGAGGCAGTATCACTACGGAAGTAGGCTTGCCCAACCTTCCTTCAGAGGAGTGGCTGGTGGGTTTGAACCGCCAGCCTTCTGCTTAGCAGTCAAGTGCTTTAGCCACTATGCTACCAGAGCTCCAGTCTTCTTTAGTCTTCCCTATTAATTGTCCAGATCTCACGTGCATATGAGCTGATTGAAAATACCTTGGCCTGATGTGCTAGTTAAGGTTATTGTCAACTTGCCTGGGCCTAGCTGAGTAGCTGGGCAGTTGGTGGTAGTTATGAGGACACTGACAATCATCTCCATGGTGGGATCTACCACAAGCAGCTGAGTAGTTACTTTAGGGCTGTGATCTGCTTCCCCTATATAAGAAGCAGCTTTGGGACTGGTCTCTAGCTTATGGCACACTTGAACTCTGCATGTAGCCGTGTCATTGTTCAGCAGCTTGCCATGCTCTGCTGACCTTGGGACTTTCAATGGACTTGAATTAATGGCCTGCAGTGTGGTTTGGTAACATCAGGACTGTGCCATTTTATTTGTCCACCTTGGGCTTGTTAGCCTCAGCAGCCAGCAGCTGTCTGAGTGAAAAAATGTCTCTAGCTTCAGTGGGCTGGGAGCAAAAGGCAGAGCTGAAGCCCAAGGTTGAGGGGCTTTCACCCAGCCCCTAGAGCCTGGCACTTTGAACTCAGACTCAAAGCCTCCAAACTGTTAGAGAGTAAACTCCTGTTTGTTAAAACCATACCATTTGTGATATATTCCTGTCAGAGCAACACTAAGTAACCAAAACACCTGGGCTAGATGCACCTTAGTCTTCAAGGAGACATCTTTGCTCTCCAGCACTTGAAACAGGTCTTTTGCAGCAGATTTCCCCAATGCAATATGTCATCTGATGTCTTGAATGCTGCTTTCATTGGTGTTGATTATAGAACCAAGTAATATGGAGTTTTTGACAACTTCAATCTTTTCTCCATTTATCATGATGCTGCTTATTGGTCCAGTTGTGAGGATTTTTGTTTTCTTTATATTGAGGTGTAATCCATACTGCAGACTGTAGTCTTCAATCTTCATCAGGAAGTGCCTCACGTCATCCTTACTTTCAGCAAGCAAAGTCATATCATCTGTGTATCTCAGGTTATTAATGAGCCTTCCTCCAATTCTGATGCCATGTTTTTCTTCACATATTCCAGCTTCTCAGATTATTTGCTTGGTGTAGAGATTGAATAAGTATGGTGAAAGGATACAATCCCGACATACTCCCTTCCTGATTTTGAACCATGCAGTATCCCCTTGTTCTATTCAAACAACAGCCTCCTGGTCTATGTACAGGTTCCTCATGAGTACAATAAGTGTTCTGGAATTCCAGAAGGCCAATGTAGCTAGTAGAAAATGGGCACGGGTGAGTTCAGAGTGGGAACAAGGGCCAGACCAGGTAGCCTCCAAGATTTTATATGAACCTTAATTTTCACTCAACAGCAATATTGGTCTTCTGTTGTCCATTTTGCAAATGAGAAAGCTGAGGCCCAGAGAGGTCCTAACATGTTCCAAAACAACCAAGGAATTTGTAGAACCAGATTCTGAGCCATATCTGACTCCAAGGCTGTGCTTTGTCCCCTAAGCAGCCAGACATATGATTGGAAATGAGAGAAAAAATAGGTGGTCGAGTGCCCAGCCAGGGGGATGGCAACGGCTTCATGGAGGATATCCAGGTAACTGGTCATTGTAACTGGAGAATATCTCCTTCAGATCTCTCTAATGGAATCTCCCAATGCTCAGGCCCCCAATTCCCACAATGAGTGCCCCTTGATTGTGTAGTTCTTGAAAGAGCTCTGGATTCAACGATGGTCAAGGAAGTGATGCCACTGGAACATGACTTAAAAGTGTTATCTCATGGCTCAGAGACTTGGATAAACGTGTAACAATTAATTGCTAGTTTAAAGCATGGCTTATGCATTAAGCCAACTTTGGCCCTGACTCATGTTGTCCTTACGCACAATGGAATGAAACGCTGCTTGGTCCTTTGCCATCCCATTATCAATTGTGGATCAGACCATTGTGATCCATAGGGTTTCCATAGACTGATTTTCAGAAGTAGATCACCAGGCCTTTCTTCCTAGTCTGTCATAGTCTTGAAACTCCGCTGAAACCTTTTCATTATCATAACACACAAACCTCTACTGACAGATGGTGGTAGCTGCATATGAGGTGCAGTGACTTGGAGTTGAACTTGGTCTCCCACATGGAAGGCAAGAATGCTACCACTGAACCACCAATGCCCTCTCTTGTGAGCAATAGTAAGTGGTTATTGTTTTAAGCCATTGAATTAGGAATGTCTGTTGCACAGCAATAGCTAACTGATACAATAGCTAACTGATACTGAAGTTGTTCTTGATGGAGGGGTCAGTGCAATTTAGGCTATGAGATCTCTTTGGCCTTTTTTTCTTTGCAGTCAGGAGAAAATAGTGACTTCCTAGAATCTCTAAAGGAATGTTAGCATATTTGGATATTATTATAACATGATAAAAATGAAAAAAATTACTGTAATAGGAAAAATGTAACAGGATAAATATGTCAGGGAAAGCATATAAAAAATAAAGTTTATGTGCTTCTTTTTCCTTCAGCAATGGGGACACCTGTATAAGCAAATAAATTAATATTCCTACTATAACAGACTCACGTTCACTCATGAACTAACCCTCATTCCCTCTTGGAATAGTAACAAACCAAAAGCAAACTCACTGCTGTTGAGTCGGGTCAGATCCGACTCAAAGCGAACCCTCCTTCAGTTTCCAAGGCAGTATCTCTACAGAAGTAGATTGCCCATCCTTCCTTCTGAGGAGTGGCTGGTGGGTTTGAACCACCAGCCTTCTGGTTAGCAGTCAAGTGCTTTAGGCACTAGGTCACCAGAGCTCCTCTTGGAATAGTAGAAAGTATATATTCTTGCATTTGCTTGCTAACAAACATTGAGAAATAGCCAGTTTTGCCTTTGTCTGATTTTCACTGAGACCTTTATTGACCCACCACAGAATTGTGGTGGAAACTTCCTGAGTAAAGATTGCAATGTTGAAAGGGGAAAAATTATGGAGAAGGCTTCTCAAGTTTATCAAGAAACTTAGTGACCAATTTTGATAGAAAAACCCTTAATATCATGAAAATGTCAATACTACCCAAAGTGATCGACAGACATAATGAAATCCTGATCCAGATTCCATCATCTTTCTTTAAAGAGTTGGAAAAACTAATCAACTTTGTATGGAAAGAAAAGAGACCATGGATATGTAAATCACTACCAAAGAAGAAGAACATAGTAAGAGGCCTCACATTCCCCACTTTCAAAACCTACTATGCAGCTACTGTAGTTAAAACAATCTGGTACTGGTATAATGACAGAGACATAGACCAATGGAACAGAATTGAGAACCCAGAAGTAAATCCATCCACCTATGGACAACTGGTATTTGACAAAGAGCTAAACTCATTAAATGGGGAAGAGATAATTTCCTTAATAAATGGTGCTGATAAAACTGGATAACCATTTGCAGAAAAATGAAACAGGACCCATGTATCACACCATATACAAATACAAACTCAAGTTAAATCAAAGACCTGAGCATAAAACCTAACATGAATCCACTATTGAATATAACTGAAAAGGTACAAACACAAGAAGACAAAATAGATGACTGGGGCTTTCTAAAAATTAGACACTTACACAAATCCAAAGATTTCATCCAAATATTTTCCCATAGACTGGGAAAAAAAAATTGGCAATGATATATTGGAAAAGGGGCTAATCTCTGAAATTTATAGAAAACTTCAACAATTCAACAACAAAAATCAGATAATCCAATTGAAAAATGGGAAGAGGACATGAACAGACACTTCACCAAAGAAGACATTCAGGCAGATAGCAAACACATGAAGAAATGTTCCCAGTCATTACCCATCAGAGAGGTGCAAATCAAAACAACATTGAGATATTATCTCACCCCAAAAGTGAGCAAAATGAATAGCAAAATTCAAAAAAACAGAAAACAGCAAATGCTGGAAGGATGTGGAAACACTGGAACCCTCATACAGTGCTGATGAGACTGTAAAAGGGTGCAACCCCTGTGGAAAAATTTTTTTAAAATTAAAAAATTGGAAATATACATACCATATGATCCAGCAATCCCACTACTAGGGATATGTCCTAGAGAAATAAGAGCTATGCTTGGAAAAAATATATGCATACCCATTTTCATTGCAGCACAATTTACAATAGTAAAAAGACAGAAACAACTTAGGTGCCCATCAAAAGGTGAATGGATAAACAAAATATCGTATATACACACAATGGAATACTATACTATGCTCAAGAACAATGATCAATGCACAAAACATCTCATAACATAGATGAACTAAGAGGTCATTGTGCTGAGTGAAGTTAGTCAATCACAAAAGAACTGATATTTTATGAGACCACTATTGTAAAATGTCAAGAAAAGAGTTCCACACACAAAAAAGGAAATATTCTTTGATGATTACCAGGGGTAGATGGAGAAGGGAGGGTAAATGACTAACTAGAGGGTAGACACATAATAACTTGGGTGAAAAAAACAATGAGTGCAAAACAGGAAAATCTAGATACTCTGGGCTTATGGGGATTATAATATCTGTAAGAAGCAAATCAGTAGAAAATAAAAACTAAATGATAAAGAAAAAAAAAAACCTGTAAAAATAGTGAAAATAAAGCATATTCATTTCACATAGTCTGTTGGGTATAACACTAAAACAGCAAGGGCTTTGGTAAAACTGAGTGTGTGCAAAACCATGCTTGAAAACATGCTTCTTCAAAGTCTTTCCACTAAGACTTGGTATACCAAAAAAGAAACTTAGTGAACAATTTTTCCAAAAGAAAAGGCATTTGGCAGCAAAATTTACATATCAATTTATGTTTTTTTTTTTTTTTTTTTAAGTAAAAAAAACTCCTTGAGGTAGGTCCTAGCATTACCCCATTTCATAGATTATCCATTTCATAGATAAGGAAACTGTGTCAATCCATCTTGTTGAGGTTTTTCCTGTTTTTTGCTGACCCTCTCCTTTATCAAGCATGATGTCTTTCTCCAGGAACTGGTCCCTCTTGATAACACATCCAAAGTACATGAGACAAGGTCTCATCAACTTCGCTCCTAGGGAACATTCTGGCTGCACTCCCTTTTTTTTTTAATAATTTTTTTTTTTTTAATTGTGATTTGGGTGAAAATTTACAGAGCAAATACACTTTCCATACAGCAGATCACATATACTTTGTCTCATGACATTGACCACAATTTAGCACAATGAAACATCTTCTCTCCCACTTCCTCCCGATAGGTACCGCTTCCCTGTGTCCATTCCTCCATGCACTCCTATCCCCTGAGCTGTCTCCCTGTGCCTGAGCCTGTCTGTACATCTTCCAAGACAAATATGTTCATTCTTCTGGCAGTCCATGGTATATTCAATATTCTTCACCAACACCATAATTCAATGCTATCAATTCTTTGGTTTTCCTTATTCATTGTCCAGCTTTTGCAGGCATATGAGGTGATTCAAAATACCATAGCTTGGGTCAGGTGTACCTTAGTTTTCAAATTGGAAATTTCAAATTTCAAAGTTTTACAGCAAATTTGCCCAATGCGATACTCCATTTGATTTCTTGACTGGTGCTTCCATGGGTGTCGATTGTTGATTGTGGATCCAAGTAAAACGAAATCATTGACAATTTCAATTTCTTCTCTGTTTATCATGATGTTGCTTATTGATCCAGTTGTGAGGATTTTTGTTTTCTTTATGTTGAGGTGTAATCCATACTGAAGACTGTAGTCTTTGATCTTCATCAGTAAGTGCTTCAAGTCATCTTCACTTTCAGCAAGAAAGGTTGTGTCATCTGCATATTGCAGGTTGTTGTTAATGAGTCTTTCTCGAATCCTGTGCTGCATTCTTCTTCATATAACCCAGCTTCTTGGATTATTTGCTCAGGATGCAGACTGAGTACGGTGAAAGGAGTAAACCCTGATGCACACCTTTCCTGATTTTAAAACATTCAGTATTCCCTAATTCTGTCTGAATGACTGCATCTTAATCTATGTACAAGTTTCTCAAGAGCACAATTATGTGTTCTGGAATTCCCATTCTTTGCAATGTTGTCCAAAATTTGTTATGATCCACACAGTCAAATCCCTTTGCATAGTCAATAAAACATAGGTAAACATCTTTCTGATATTCTTTGCTTTCAGTCAAGACCATCTGATAGCAGCAGTGATATCCCTCATTCCATGTCCTCTTCTGAGTCCTGCTTGAATTTCTGGCAGTTCTCTGTCCACGTACTGCTGCAACATTTTTGAGTTATCTTTAATAAATTTTACATTAAAATTTTACAATTTTAATGATGTTGTTTGATAATTTCTGCATTCTGTTGAATCTCCTTCCTTTAGAATGGACACATATATGGCTCTCTTCCAGTTAGCTGGCCAGGTAGCTGTCTTCCAAATTTCTTGGCACCAATGAATGAGCACCTCCAGTGCTACATGTATTGTTGAAACATTTCAACTGGTATTCCATCAATTCCTGGAGCCTCGTTTTTCACCAATGCCTTTAGTGAAGCTTAGAGTTCTTCCTTCAGTGCTATTAATTTTCGATCACATGCTATCTCCTGAAATGGTTGATTATAGAACCAATTTTTTCCTGAAAATAGCCTGAGTCATTTAGGTGTTATTTGTCTTCCTAAAACAGCCAGTAAGTAGAGGCTACACAGGTCCCATGCCTGGAGAACTAATGTCAGGAAAGGAGAGGGGCCTAATGTAATCACATGCATGTTCATTGATTGGATAGATCATAACTGTGCATTAAGGCCCAAGTCATGTATATTTATTGAGGTCCTAATCACTAGGGGAACTGGGGCCTTTGAATACTCTCTTTTGGGGCCTCATGTGTTGGTGAGAACATCTATGCACAGGAGAGGGTACAGTGCATCCCTCGGGACATTGCAAGGCTCATAGTTCTGGGACCTCTCCCAGACCTTGTCTAACACATCTCTGCACTTGTATCCTTTCTGGTTATAATGAATGCATAAGTATAAGTATAGGAAATAGTTTCTACGAGTTCTGTGAGTCATTCTAATGAATTATCAACCTGCCAGGGGCTGAGAGCCAGCAGAGGCTGGCACTTGTCTATATGGTAAAGCCTGGAAGGACAGAGTCCTAAGTTGTAGGACCCAGCTCTGGATGCTTAGGGTTAGAATGATGAAGTGGGAAAGTGGGGGGATAAGAGTTGTCTTCACATTTTGGAAATTAACTTTAGGTTGGCTGTTATTTATACAGAAATATTTTATCATAATTTTCTTCAAAAAAAAGAAAAGAACTTAACCTATATTTTTCACCAAACCAGAGGAACTGCATTAGAATCTCTGATGTGTTCTTTACAACTATCTTGTTCAACACTGTAAAAAGTGAGGAAAATGGCAAGAAGAGTGAAAGGAAAAGCAAATAGAATGAACAACCCGGCCAATAGTTGGGCCAGCTGGCCACATCCACCATAGGCCTCCTTGGGTCTGGGGATGATGCACCTGAGGGGCTCCTCCATCAAGGGTCTAGTAAAGGTCACATTGTCTCTCTTGTATTTTCTAGGTTGGCCTTGATTTCAAATATTTTGTTTTTCTATGAAGAGTGGTTCCAAGCTGGGGAGGAAAAGGTTTTTGGAAGCCTCTGTTGGTGCAAACGTGAAGTTCTTCACTCTTACACTTCAGCTCACGCTGGCTGGTCCATCTGCCAGGGTCTGTCTGCCCACCTGAGGGCTTTTCCTTGCTGTTGGACATGAATTATCACCCTCTGTGAGCAACCCCCAACCAATGATAAAAGAGAGTTAGGTTATAGACATGGCAGCTCTTTCACCCCTCAGGCAGGATAACTTTAAACTATATTCTCCCTTCATTGGCTGCCTTCTCCACATCTCTCTTCACCTGCCAAGTGAAATACATGCCCTTGAATCCTCATCTCAGAATCTACCTCTGAGGGAATATTTTTTAAAAATCACAAAAGTTATTTCTGAGATTCTCTCTCCCTGCCTTGCTGAATTGAGAAACCATTCTGCAAACTACCAGGAGCTCTGGTGGTGCACGTCCTAAGGCACTTGACTGCTAACCAGAAGGTTGATGGTTCAAATCCACCAGCCACTTCATAGAAGGAAGAAAGGACAATCTACTTCTGCAGATTTATTGCCTCAAAAACCCAATGGAGTTGCTGTGAGTCGGAATTGACTCGATGGCAGTGGGTTTTGGTTTTGGTTTGCAAACTACTGGAATTCCTGGGTGGTACAAATGGTTAATGCACTCAGCTACTCCCCAAAAGTTTAGAGGTTCAAGTCTATCCAGAAGCATCTTGGAAGAAAGGCCTGGCAATTTACTTCTGAAAAAATCAGCCACTGAAAACTCTATGGAACATTGTTCTACTCTGATGCACATGGGGTCACCTTGAGCCACAGTTGACTCAATGGGAACTGGTTGTTGTTATTTTTTTTCCCTTTCTGTGAACCATCAGAAGGTT
>NW_006921869.1:1301546-1311935 GCF_000298275.1 Orycteropus afer afer
GACATGAGACAAAGTATATGTGAACTGCTGTATGGAAAGTGAATTTGCTCTGTAAATCTTCACCCAAATCACAATAATAATAATAAAAATGATTTAAAAAAAAATAGAAAGAGGTAGTGGAAAGTATATGGCTTCAGAGTCAGTCTGTCTGGAAATAACTCCCAGCAATTCCATGCACTAACTGTCTCATAGCCAATAAACTATTTAAGCTCTCAGGCCTCAGTTTTCTCACCTACAAAGGAAGAACCCTGCTTTCCCCAGTATGGTGGTGAGGATTCAGTAAATACCATACATGGCTCAATTCATGATATAATATGTCAGAAAGCATGACCTTAATGTACACAAAATCTTTGTCAGACTTGGTTGAGATTAACTTGTATATAGGTCAAATAAGGAGCTCTGGTGGCTCTTTGGTTAAAGCATTGGGCTGCTGATGAAAAGGTCAATAGTTCAAACCCACAAGCTGCTCCATGGAAGAAAGAGGAGGCAGTCTGCTTCTGTAAAGATTGACAGCCTTGGAAACCCTATAGGTGGTACTAAGCTGTCCTGTAGGGTGAGCTGGAATTGACTCGATGGCCATGAGTTTGCTTTAGTTTACAGGTCAAATAGCAAGTACATGCCTAAAAAGTGCAATTTAATGACCATTCATTAAAAGCCTTGTGTTAGTTAAGGTTGTTGTCAACTTGGCTGGGCCTGGTTGAGTGGCTAGGCAGCTGGATATAATATTCCCCATGATGAGACTGACAATCAACTCCCTGGTAGAATCTGCTGCAAGCTGAATAGCTGCTTTAGGGATGTGGTCTGCTTCCAGTATATAAGAAGCAGCTTTGAGGAAGGTCTCTAGCTTTTGGCATGCTTGAACTCTGCATGTAGCCAAGTCATTGTTCAACAGCCTGCCATACCCTGCTGATCTTGGGACTTCTAGACTTGAATTAGTGGCCTGCTATGTTGTTTGGTAACATCAGGACTGTGCCTTTTTACTTGTCAAACTTGGGCTTGTCAGTCTCAGCAGCCAGCAACTGTCTAAGTAAAGAAAAGCCTCCAGCTGCAGTGGGCCGGGAGCAGGAGGCAGAGCTAAAGCCCAAGGTTGAAGGGCTTTCACCCAGCCCCTAGAGCCTGACACTTTGAACTGGGGCTTAAACCCTCCAAAATTGTAAAAGAATAAACTCCTGCTTGTTCAAACCATTCCATTTGTGGTATATTCCTGTCAGAGTAGCACTAAGTAACCAAAAATAATCCTCTTCCCTTGGGCTACAATGATGTCCTGGAATTTGTAAATTAGAAGGGCCCTTGTTCCCTACCTAGCTGGAAGAGAGTCATATAGACGAAAAATTGTTGTTGCAGCTTGGTCCTATGCATGTGGTGATCCCCCCATGCTCAGGTGGCATAGTGCCTAAGGTATTTGACTGCTAAACAGAAGGCTGGTGGTTCAAACCCACCAGTCACTCCTCAGAAGGAAGATAGGTCAATCTACTCCCACACAGATACTTCCTCGGAAATTCAAGGAGAGGTAGCTATGAGTCGGATCTGACTTGATGACAGTGAGTTTTTTTTTTGTTGTTGTTGTTTTGTTTTTTGGAATTGAGCTCCATAGGACTTTCATTAGTTGATTTTTAGAACCAGGCCAACAGGCCTTTCTTCTTCATCCATCTTAGCCTGGAAACTCCCCTGAAACCTGTTCAGCATCTTAGAAACACTCAAACCTCCACTGAGAGATGGATGGTGGCTATGCTTGAGGTGCATTGGCTAGAAATTGAACCTGAGTCTCCTGCATGGAAGGCAAAAATTTTACCACTGAACCAGAAATGCCTCAAATAAATGATTGTTGTTGTTGTTGTTAGGTGTTGTTGAGTCGGTTCCAACTCATAGTGACCCTATGTACAACAGAACAAAACACCGTCTAGTCCTGCACCATCCTCACAATTGTTGCTATGCTTGAGCCCATTGTTGTAGCCACTGCATTATCCATCTTGTTTGAGTACAGTGAAAAGTCCTCTAAGAGAGGTCTGTGGTTGGCAGTTGTGGGTTTAGGCTGCCTACCCCCTAGCCTCCAGTTCCGTGACCCTGAGTTTCCTGGAGATGCTGCCCTGCTCCATTTTAATTCTCTGATTCTAGGAGTGGCTATGTGACTCAGACCTGGGCCAATCAGAGCAACTGATACCCTGGCCACAACGATTGGCTCAAGGATCAGCATGTGAGCCAAGCCAGACCAATGAAACTCATTTCTAGGACTTTGGGGACAGCCATTGGGAGAGTGTAGCCTTCTGCTAGATTAACATAGGGAGCTTCAAAGGGCTTCTGAGGGCTGCCAGAGAGAGAAGCCCACATAAAGGAAGATAGAATAAGTAGACAGTGAGAAGCAGAGTCACATGGGCACAGTTCAATCCTTTGTCTCAGCTGTGTCAGAAGTCAGGTCTACCACTGGGACTTTTCTGTACCTTAAATCAATAAAATTCCCTCCCCCTTGTTTTCTCCAAAGACCCTTTGAGACAGTTTTTGCTATTAACTACCAAGAATCACACCTTATATAAAATCTATATACAACACAAAGGAGGCATGGGGGAAGAAGTTACCTTCTGTATAAAAGGGTGGAGTGGCCTTTTGTCTTGATTCTTTGGGAAAAAACAGCTTGAGAGGTTTTCCTCCTAAACCCTGAGGTGTTACCTTTCCCCTAGTTTTCTGTCCCAGAGGATTTGTTACTTTTATCCAGGTTGATCAACACTTCCTGGGTAAACTATAAACAATTTGTGGTTTGAGATTTTGTTGTCTGGTCCTGGACTATAGCCTGTCCTATGATTGATCTGGTGGCATGGTGCCTAAGGCATTTGACTGCTAACCAGAAAGCTGGCGGTTCAAACCCACCAGCCACTCCTTGGAAGGTTGGGCAATCTACTTCCATAATGATACTGCCTTGGAAACCCAAAAAGGGGTTGCTATGAGTCGGATACGACTCCATGGCAGTGGTTGTGTTGAGTTGCATATGATTGGTCTATTTTATGCACCTTGCAGTGATTGGTCAATATACAGTAAAACCTGCAAAAGCTGGAACCTGTGTAAGGTAGAAACCTGTCAGAGAAGGAAAACTCACTGGGTGTTTATCAGGATTTCTTAATAGAGAGTGATAGAAAAATGGTAAGCATCCTGTCAAAGGTGGTAAATTTTGAGACCTGGAAAAACAAGACAGTTCCAAAGAGTTTCAGCTCTTCAGAGTTTGTACTGTACTATAGACTATGCAAATGAAGTGACTATTGTCCACAAAGGGAATTGGTCAGTTTATGGCCCTGCTGGGAGGCCTTGAAATTGTGAGTTTGCTTATATTTGCAGCCCAGCCCACAAAAGTTGGATAAAGAAAAATAAATAGAAAGGAAAAAAGGCAAGACAGACAAGAAGAGAAAAGAACCTGAGAGAGAGGAATTGGGGAACCTCCTAAAAGAGGTGTAACATAGGTCAAGGGCTGTAACATTGAAGGCAGTGAGAGGTCCAGAAAGGGCTCAGAGGCAGAACTGGTGGTATAGGCCTGGAAAGGGCCTCATAGCAGAGCTGGTGGTGATAGCAGAAACCTGCTACTAGGGATGTAGCTGAGAGAGTCAAAAAAGCTGCTACACTTGGTCTGAGCTGGACTGGTTAGTAGTGGAGAGGCCAACGCTAGGGAGGATGAAGGCAGGCAGGCCTATGCAGCTGGGTGTGAGGGGTGCACAGTCAAGAGAAGGCCTGCCCTGAAGGGGCTGAGAGGATTTCTGTATAACTAAGAGGGGGCCTGCAGGGCAAAGAGGCCTATCCTGAGGGGACCAAGAGAGAAGCCTGTCCTGAGGGGCTTGAGAGAAGGGCCTGCTTGCTTCTACAGATGAGAGGAGCTGAGAGCGCTGTCCTACACTGAGGGAGGGATGTGCTCTCCATTTCAAGGGATACTTCCAGACTTTGCATGCTTCCTGATCCTGAATTGTACCTTGTTAATTCCTTAATAAACCACATAAGTATAAGCAAAGTCTGTGAGTTTTATGTGGCCCGAGCAATGAATTATTGATCTTAGCAGAGAAGTAGAGAGTGCTGTGGGAAAGACAGCTGGTGTCAGAATTTGTAAAAAGGATGGAGAGTGGAGGTATGTCTGACTTCTACCTCATAGGAATCAGCTTTGGGTTGATATTGATTCTTATCCCTCAAAGGTATCTAGACAATTTCTGATGCTACTACTACTGGAATGTTACAAAGGACAGGGAAGTCTTCTCTGAAGAAGAGACCTGCATTCTGGGTTTCCAGGGATGAGTACTAGTTGTTCTTTGGCGATGAAACCAAAACCAAACCAAACTCACTGCCATCGAGTCAATTCGACTTATAGTGACTGCTCCTTGGTTTTCCAAGGCATATCTCTACAGAAGTAGATTGCCCAGTCTTCCTTCCAAGGACTGGCTTGTGGGTTTGAACTGCCAGCCTTCTCACATGGAGGTATTAGACCTCATTAACTTCATAAGGAGAGAGGAGTATCATTATTAGCATCAACAGTCCAAGGGCTCTGGGTCCAAAGAACATGCTCTACTCCCATCTCTTTTTGTTGGTGGTAGTTAGGTCGCCCCTTTCCACCTCTGGAATTGCTCACTTTAAGCCCACTAGGGATGGCAAAAACTGACCAATCACCTTGTTAGGTTTCCATACACCTTATTTGCATGGTCCCATACTCACAGGGATGCCATACACCTGATTTGCATTGTTAGCCAGCTATTCAATCCTCTTTGTGGGCCATAAGTACCTCATTTTCATAGTCCTATGTAGTCATTTGGTGGGAGTTACAAGACCATGGTGAGAAAGGTCATATAAAGGGTGATTCATTGCATCACAGCAGGGAAGGGCATTTCAGTGGAAATAGCATGGGCAAAGGCATGGAGGTTGGAAATTTATGGAACAAAAGAAGATGAGGTAGGAACATTACAAGGGGCCAGATCATGTAGGGGTTGAATACCAGGCTGGGCTTTTCTCCTATAGGAAGCTTGTGTATAGTAATCAGGAGAGAGGGTGGGTCAGGCCAGCTTGGGGCTGTGGGGACTCAATGAACAATCTCTTGGAAAAAGTGCCCTCTCTGCTGGAGCTGATATCTTAAGGGTTTAATATCCTCAGATTTCAGCTGAGAACACTCCCAAAGTTAAAGCATGAGGTACCCTGGTCAAGCTAATCATTTGGCTCATCTTTTTTTTTTTTAATTTTATTTTATTGTAATTTGGGTGAAAATTTACAGAGCAAATTCACTTTCCATGCAGCAGTTCACACACACTTTGTCTCATGACATTGACTACAATTTACCCCAATGCAACAGCTCCCCTCCCACTTCCTCCTGATAGTTACCTCTTCTCTGTGTCCAGCCCTCCATGCACTCCTGCCTCCTGCACTGTCTCCCTGTCATTTGGCCCATCTTTATAACAAAATTTAATTAAATATGTGTTTAGAACTCATGTGGAAGAGGGGCTGATGTTGTATGAGGAAGGAAGAGAAGAATGCAGCTTGGGCCTCTGCTCTAGACCCTGGCCAATTCCACTCTGGCCCAATCTGGCAACCCATTCAGTAAGACAAAGCCCTATAGTACCTGGGCCACCCTCCTTGCAGCTGCCTACTAGACGAGGCTCCTCAAAACTCTCACCCCACATCCCAGTGGCTTCTCCAAATCCACACAATTCTAGTGATATTTAGGGACCTTAGATACTAGTGCCTTGAACACCTCCTGACTGTCTGGCCCTTTAATTCTTTGGTGGACTTCAAGAGGCCCCCAAGAAAGGAGATTCAGGGACTGGTGCAAAGAAGCTGGGTGAGTGCCTAAGGCTACACAGCTGGCAGCTGACCTCAGCTCCACCTGACTCCAAGTGCGGTCTTTGTCATCTTTGAGCTTATAAGAAATGCAGACACTCAGGACCAACATAGACCTACAGAGTCAGAATCAGTGTTTCAACAACTCCCCAGGCAACCCAGGTAACCCTGGGGAGTCACATCAGAATCTGAAAAGCACTGATCTATATATGCTGCATGAAACTAGCCAAACAAAAAGACAGAAGGAAGATATCAAAAAACTAACTTTGGTTGGGTTAAAATGAGAATATGATAGGGGTTATTTTTTTCTCTTCTGCATTTTCCAAAATGTGGTTTTATTACTTTCAAAGTAAAAAAGCAAACACTTAAAAAAGTAAGATAATCTGAAACAAAATTATGCAGTGTTATAAAGCTAGTAAATTATGAAATTGTTATTTGCATTTTGAAATAGACCCCATTTTCAATCGCTATTCCTTTTTTTTTTAATTGTCTTTTTTTTTTTTTTTTAATATTCCTGCCTCAAAAGCCAGAAGCAAATGTGCTTTTGAAGGCAGGCCTGGGCCTTATCTTCTTGGGAATGACCAGTACAGAAGAGAACATCTTCTTGCCTGTGAAGGGAGCTCATTACAATTTAGGTCTTATCAGATGTAAATAGAGATGAGCATTTCTGAGGTTTAACAAAACTGAAGACAATCAAAATTTAAGCATTAAGTGTGATTAAGCACTGAATTAGGCAGAGCTTTTGATAGCAAGTGATAGAAAAACAAACTTAAACTAACTTAAGTCAAAAAGGGCAACTGTTGGTTCAAAGAGGAAAGACCAGTGAGGAGGGTCTAGATTGAGGCATAGCTGGATGTAGGATCTCAAATAACATCACCAAGAAGTTCCCTTTCTGAATATCTCCAATTTCCTCTGTAGGGGCTCCAGGCTCAGGCAGGCTCCTTGCTGGTGCCCTCATGGTAGCTCCAGATATTTTACTTCCCAGTTTAGGAATCCCAGCAGAAAGAGAGTTTCCCTCTCCCAATTGTACCTAAAAAAGTCCCAGAGTCAAATCTTATTGGTCAGACTTAGGTCACATGCATTATTTTGACCAATCATTGAAATGGTGTGGGGAATGGAATGTTGATTGGCCAGGATCATGTACCTACCCTAAACTCATTCCCGCCTGAGCCACATGAACTGATTGAAGGGAAAAGTGGGTCTCCAAAGAAAATGGAAAAGCTGAGGATATGAAACTGGGTGGGCAATAACAATAGCAGTTTTTCTACAGACTTTCTGTTATAAGGTTTCACGGCACCCTGCAATTTACCTTTGTAAAATTTGTTGGCTTCTATAAACTATATATTGATGTGACTGATTACTTGCTCAATGTCTGTCCTCCCAACTAGACTGAAACTCTAAGGGCAGAGATTATGAGTGTTCCAAGATAATGGTATCTAGAATGTCTGGCACACAGTAGGTGTTCATTAAATACCTATTGAATGAATGGACTTGATTCAGCTACTTTAACAACAGCTGTGTTTACTCACAATACTAGAGGCAATTCTGCAATGCTGGCAATCAGGTTCCCCATTTGGAATCAGATTTGGCTATTGACACAGCTAGAACCTCTGTCCTCACTGTGCCCCAGCATAATCTGTGCCAGGGAAATGCTGCTCTGTGGAACCAGGGACATCTGCCACATAGCAGATGGCAACTGGAAGCTGTTGTCAGATAGTACAGACCCAGGAGTGGGTTGGCAGTAGACTGGGAGGAAGAGAATTTGAATTCTGCTGCATGATAACACCTGACATCCGCAAAGAGGACTAGCTCAAGCCTCACAGCCTTTATGTATGATACTATGGTTACATCCTTTTTTAGGGGAACTGGGGGTGGGAAGAGACTGAAGAGACTGTGGTTCAGAGTGACACACAAGCTTTCACAGCTCATGCACAACAGAATCAAAACTTGAACCTGAGTCTTCCAGACAGACATGGGTTCAAATCTAAACTCTTCTACTTTCAACCAGTCTCTTTTCCTCCAGAAATCTTTGTTTCCCTATCTATAAAATGGGGGGTGGTTATCCTCAGTGTTGTGAGATGATATGCGCTTCTGTACAGTATGTGAAAGTCCTAGGTGTGTAGTGGGGATTTGCCTTCCCCCACTTTTACATTTCTCCCAAGCTAACCTTTATCTTCCAAGGACCTCTCTAGCTATAACTGACAGAAAAGAGGAGCCCAAGAACCCTAGTGTGAATTGGGCTAATGGAGGAATGACACCACATGTCTTATGGGAGCTTAACTAGAAAATTAAATTCTCACAACTGTAGTGCCATTGTTTGTTGTTGTTGAGTTGACTCCAACTCATGGTGACCCTATGTGTTACAGAGTAGAACTGCTTCATAGGGTTTTCTTGGCTGTAATCTTAACAGAAGCCAATCACCAGGCCTTTGTTTCTTCCCTGCAGTACTGCTGGGTGGGCTCAAACAATAAACGTTAGGTTAGCTATCAGTTAACACCCAGATGGATACAGACAAAGAAACAACTTGCCTCAGGGTGGCACCAACCTGTTCCATCCATGATAATTCCCACAGCAGTCCAGTTGCTAGTCTTGTCTGGTTCCCTGGTGACCACATAGTTGCCAGATATAAGATTCACATTGGGCAAAGATCCACATAGGAGCCAAGGCCTCTTGGAACACCTCCATAAGCAAAGCTTCCAGGGTGCCTACAAGGGACATGTCTAGTGACAAGTCAGTGGACTCAGGAAAGCCCATAGTTAAAATATTCCCATCAAGTATTTATAATTTATTCGTGGTCCTTCCAATTCAGATGCAATTTACCAGTCAAGTCATTTTTAACATGAGCAATGTTGCCTGGCAACACAGCCTACCTTACCAGTCACTCCTCAGAAAGAAGATTGGGCAATCTACTTCCTTAGTGATAACTCACTGCCACTGAGTCCATTCGACTCATACTGACCACTACTTGGGTTTCCGAAGTGGTATCTCTACGGAAGTAGATTGCTCAATCTTCCTTCCAAGGAGTGGCTGGTGGGTTTGAACTGTCAGCCTTGGTTAGCCGTCAAATGCCTTAGGTACTACACCACCAGAGCTCTGGCCTCAGAAACCCAAGGAGGGGTCTTTATAAGCTGGTTCTGACTTGTGGGCAGTGAGAGGGTTAACCCAAGGTCAAATTTGTTAAGAGAAAGAGAAAGGTTTTGTTACCCCTTTACCTGCAAATGGGAGCTCTGGTGGCATAGTGCCTAAGGCATTTGACTGCTAACCAGAATGCTGGTGGTTCAAATCCACCAGTCACTCCTGGGAAGGAAGATTGGGCCCTCTACTTCCATAGAGATATTACCTCGGAAACCAAAGGAGAGGTCGCTATGAGTCAGAACCAACTTGACCGCAGTGAGTTGTTGTTTTTTTTTTTCCTAACCTGCAAATATTTACTGATGTTCTCCCCGCCTTCCCAACTCACATACATGAGCACATGCACACACACAGAGCTGACCTTTCTTTGAATCTGTCCCTCTCTCCTCAACCCCTACTGACATTCATTATTTCAGGGAAAGAATCATAAGCGAAAGACAGACAGAAAAAAAAATGGCTTTTGAGTTTCAAAAATCTAGAGCTTTGAGTTTCAATTGCCAAGAGTTTTAGAAGCTGGAACTTTTAAAAATCTAAGTCTTTTTAAATCTTGTAAGTCAAGACTTTTGAGTTTCAAATGTCAGGACCTTTTAATTCCAAGGCCAAGATTTCTAAGTTTCAAATGCTCTTTTTGATTTTCTGGAGTCTTTTGGGTCTTTTGGGTCTCCAAACTTGAAGCCCTGAGTCAGAAAATAAGTTTATGCTCTAATCAGTAGATTTGAGGGGAACAGGTAAAGGTTCAGGTGCCCTGGGTCTCAGAACATGAAAGGTTCTTGGGTGATGAGGGGATGAGGCCAGAAGGGTCTGACAAGGGGGCCTGACTGTTGGTCTTGGCACCTATGAGGACCCCTGCCCTGAGCAACAAGATGAATACCATCTGTGTCCTGAAACTTTTCTCAGCTCCATCTGAGGCACCCTGGGTTCACACACCTCTTCTGCCCTTGACCTGAGGTGGAGAGGCTGTTTTAGGGTCTGGCAAGGTGCTGGTGGCCTGGGGGAAGCCTGTGACCTGCACTTGGTTGGTTCTGACCATAGCCCACCTGAAATCTCCCCACCAGTTGAAGCAGCTGGGAGACCCACCCCTACCCTTCCAGAAGTCCACACCCTGGGAGATGAGGACTGATGAGGCCTACTGCCAATTGAGAGTCAAGTGGTAGTTGTGGTAGTGTCCCAGTGAGAGATTTGATTTCAAATTGTAACTCAAAGGACTTAGGCTTTGGAGTCAGAGTGGTAACAGTTCATATCCCCATTTCCCTGTGTGACCCAGGGCAGGATCATTGCTTCATTCAACAAATGAACTTTGAGGGCTTACCTTTCTCAGCACAGCTTCTGGAGCCAGACTTCCTGGGATTCCCAGTTCTGCTACTTCCTTGGATTAGTTATTTAATCTCTATGTGCCTCAATTTCCTCATCTATAAAATGGGGACAAAGGCAATACTCACTTCTCAGGGTACTTTTTTTTTTTTTTTT
>NW_006921869.1:1317925-1319598 GCF_000298275.1 Orycteropus afer afer
CAGTGGCTGCGATGATGGGCTCAAGTATAGCAGGGATTGTGGGGCTGGCGCGGGATCGGGCAGTGTTTCGTTCTGCTGTGCATGGGGTTGTTATGAGTCAGAAACGACTTGACTGCACGTAACAATGACATCAACAACCCACAGTGTCACAAATGGTTTGCAGTCAACTACTAACCTGAAGGTTAGCAGTTCAAACCCATCTAGCAATACCATGGAAAAGAAACCTGGCCATTTCCTTCATAAAGATTATAGCCAAGAAAACCCTGTGGAGTGGTTCTATTCTGTAATACATGGGGTTGTCAGGAATCAGAATTCACTTGAAAGCAATGGGTAATAATATCCACTCAGAAACCTATAAGACCTCTTTTTCCCACTCTCTTGTCCTCACTCTTACAAAGAAACTGCATGTACAATCTGTTGGCTTTGCTTGAAAAGCAGCTCTCCAAATGGTTTTTGTTTTGGTTACCTAGTGCCGCACTGACAAGAATATACCACCAATGGGATGACTTGAACAACAGGAGTTTATTCTCTTAACAGTTTGGAAGCTTTAAGTTGGTGTTCAAAGTGCCAGGCTCTAATGACTAGGTGAAAGCCCCTCAACCTTGGGCTTCAGCTTTGCCTCCTGCTCCTGGGCCACTGAAGCTAGAGGCTTTTCTTCACTCGGACAGCTGCTGGCTGCTGAGACTGACAAGCCCAAGACTGACAAGTAAAAAGACACTGTCCCGATGTTACCAAATCACACTGCAGGCCATTAATTCAAGTCCATTGAAAGTTGCAAGGTCAGCAGAGCATGGCAGACTGCTGAACAATGACACGGCTACATGTAGGGTTCAAATGTGCCATAAGCTAGAAACCATCCCCAAAGCTGCTTCTTATATTTGGGAAGCAGACTGCATCCCTAAACCAGCTACTCAGCTGCTTGTGGTAGATCCTACTATGGAGATGATTGCCAGTCTCATCATAGGGAATAACTACCACCAGCCAGCCACTCGACCGAGCCCAACCAAGTTGACAAACAACTTTAACTACCACAATTCCACCCCTTGTCAACTTGGCACCTGTACAGATCTCTTTCACTGAGTGGCTCCAGTCCTCTAGTTCCTGAGTGGTGACCTCACCTCCTTGGCCTGTCAGGCCCCATTCCTTTCCCTCTTGGGCATGGCAACCCTGCCCCCTCACTCTGGGACAGTGGCCATGGCTCCATCTCACTGACTCACACAAATGAGCAGCCCCACACTCCAGAATCAAGTTGTTAAAGATCTGACTCTGAAACCTAGGGGGCTGTGGTGGTTTCATCCTCAAAGGCCATGGTCCTACCCTTGAGGCTGAGGCAGCTCTACTTCCTGTTTCCTTGGTCTCTCCGCTTCTGCTGATTAATGCTGAAGGCAAACCTCTCCACCAGAAATCTTCCTGCACAAAAAGCACTCAGTGGGCCAGCGAACCTGTTACTCCATCTCATGCCACTCTTTTCTACCAATTAATGCCTGAAGGCAATCCACTCTGCTGGAAGCTGCCTACCCAGTTGTACCTGGCTTTCTCCTTCATGGGCTGGTAAGCAACCCAATTCTCATATGACTACTAATGGCCCAGACCCTTCAGGAATGAAGGTTTTGGTCACTCCACCAGGCAAAGAACCACGACCAGCTGAGGTGCTTGCTGAGGGCAAGGGAAAT
>NW_006921869.1:1320803-1322839 GCF_000298275.1 Orycteropus afer afer
GGTACTTTTGAAGATAAAAAGAATTGAGACATATAAATACTTAACAAAAGTGGCTATCATCTAGGGGAGAAAAAGCTGCCATTGAGTTGGCTCTGACTCATGGGACCCCATGTGTGTCAGTAGAAAACCATAGGGTTTCCAATGGATGATTATTCAGAAATAGATCACTAGGCCTGTTTTCTGAGGTGCTTCTGGATGGACTCAAACCTCCATCCTTCCAGTTTGCAGCTGAGCAGTTTAACCATTTGCACTACCCAGGGACTCTAGTATCTAAGAACCCAAACCCACTGCCATCAAGTTTATTCTGACTCATAGTGATCCTATAGGAAGCATCCCATAAATGTATGTACTGTTACTATGTGTTAGACATTTTTCTATATATAGGAGTATAACCAAAAAAACAAACCTACTCCCATCAAGTCAGTTCCTACTCATAGTGATTCTAATTGAGTTTCCAAGGCTGGAAATCTTTATGGAAGTAGATTGCTTCATCTTCCTCCCATGGAGCAGCTGGTGAGTTTGAACCACCAACCTTCTGGTTAACAACCAAATGCCTTATCTACTGTGCCTCCAGACACACCAAAGAATCTGTCATCATAGAGCTTATGATAATAAGCAAACAGACAATGTAATACCTTTCTTTTGAAGAAAAGTAAAACAGGATAAAATTAAGGGAGTTCTTTTACTCTCTGAGCTCTGGTCCTCTGTGGCATAAATTCAGTGCTGGCCTGGCATGTAGTCAGTGTGTAGTAACACATGTATGTGCCTTCTCTCACTTGCTTTCCTGTGCTGCTGCCCAGTTGACCAGCTGGGCCCTCTTCCCTTCTAGATAGGGAAACTTGGGCATCAGAGCAATAGGGGAATAAATAGAATTATAAGTAAAAAAGAAATTCCCAGAAACAATTCCCGCCAACCAGATGTTCCCACATCTTTCTCAAACAGATTAGTGTCCTAGCAACTGGAAAAAGGGGGAAATGCTCTGCTTCTCTCTGGAAACAGAATAGACAAAAGATATTTATTTAAGTTCAACCTTCTGGTAAAGCCCCGAGACAAGGCATGCATTTGGTGCTGAGAGTATTTAGCTCAAGTCTACCATTTCATCACCATCACGTTCATCAGGCCACCTCCCTGCTCTTGTCCTACAGAGGAAATGTAATGTCACCCCTGATTTTCTCCACCAATCCTCTTCCCCTGCTTTCTAGGGTCCCAATCTCCTCTCACCCTCATCTTGATTTAGAGTGCTCCACCCACAATGCTTTGGAATTTTTCCACAAAAGCAAGGAACCCAGACAGAGGAGCAGTCAGCTGCAGGGATCCAGGAGAGGAGAGGGAAGTCAAGCATGCTCAAAGCAGGGCGGGAGAGCAAGACAAAAGGGATAAAAAAAAATAAAAAGCCAGGAACCTGGACAGAAGAGCAGTCAGCTGCAGGGATCCAGGTGAGGAGAGGGAAGTCATCACACCCAAAGCAGCAGTGAGGGAGAGCAGGAAAAAGGGGATTAAAAGCCAGGAACTCGGACAGAGGACCAGTCAGCCACAAGGATCCAGGTGAGAAGAGGGAACTCAGGAACACCCAAAGCAGCAGGGCAGGAGAGTGGGAGAAAGGGGATAAAAAGCCAGGAACTCGGACAGAGGAGCAGTCAGCCACAGGGACCCAGGTGAGGAGAGGAACTCAGGCATGCCCAAAGCAGCAGTGCAGGAGAGCAGGAAAAAGGGGATTAAAAACCAGGAACTTGGACATAGGAGCAGTCAGCGGCAGGGATCCAGGTGAGGAGAGGAACTCAGGCACGCCCAAAGCAGCAGGGCGGGAGAATGGGAGAAAGGGGATTAAAAGACCTAGGAATCTGGACAGAGGAGGAGTCAGCTGCAGGGACCCAGGTAAGGGTGGTACAAGAGGTTTCCAACAGGGAGGCAAACTTGACTGTCAGTTTGTCCTACTGTGGTGACGTGTTGATGTGAGTTTGGAGGCTGAGCCACTGGTGTTTCAAACACAGTGGGATGCACATGGTGCACAGGTATCAGCCCAGCTTACAGACTGA
>NW_006921869.1:1328104-1335130 GCF_000298275.1 Orycteropus afer afer
GCCAACTTTGAGCTCGTCAGCCCCTGCAGCTGTGTGAGTCAGGAAAAGCCTCCAGCTTCGTATTTGATCCAAGAACTTTGGACTTGCCAACTTCTATAAGTGTGTGAGTCATTTTCCTAAGATAAATTTCTCTCTCTCTCTCTCTCTCTAAGCTTTACTGGTTTTGCTTCTCTAGAGAACCCAGCCTAACACAGTTTTCTTCTGTATCAGTCATTTATTATCACAATACTGCTGCCCAACAAACAACCACAACCTCAGTGCAATACAACAATAAGTGTTTATTCATGTGTATGGGGTTAGCTGGAGATATACTAGGTGGCTCTGCTGATCTTGACTGGACACTCTCATGTGTCTGGGGATTGGGTGGCTGATAACTGATCTAGGCTAGCCTTGGCCTAGAGCAGCTCCATGAACCTCTCATCCTCCACCAGGCTAGCCCAGTGGAAGCTGGTAAGAAGTAGTGGACTGGGTTGGTGCCTGACACAGATTCCTCTTACCAGGTGGTGCTCCTGTTCCCTAGCTGCTGTGAGTGTTGGCTGCTTTTTCTCCTGAGAATTTCCCTTAGCTGACAGGAGCCTCCCTGGGAAAAGTCTGGCAAGTTACACTCTCCCTTTAGAATGGGAGAATGTCCTCTGAAGTATTGTTCATCCTCCACAGCTTCCTGTGGGTGTCACATTGCACCCAGACATTTCCAAAACCACATCCCTATTTGGTTTCTTCCCTGCCTGATACTGTTTCCTTCCTTCCCTCCCTTCCAGGTTTTTCTGAGAGCTCTCCCTCAGGAAACACTTGCATAAGAGTCCCTGTGTAAGCTTTGTTTCCAGGGAATCTAATCTAAGACCCTCTGTTCTTCACACATCTCTTTTATGTGGTATAAGTCATATCCAAGCTTGGATGATAGAACTTTTCCAAACATAATCCTGTCTCCTATTTCTCTTTCTTGTAGCTTAATGTAGATGAACATGTTGAAGTTGCAGGGCGCATTATGCTGTAAGCTTAATCCCTGAAGTACTGTACGGGGGAGATGATTTTGGACTTTATATGAGTGAGAATTTCACTTTGATGATATTTGAGCCAATATATATTTGGGGGTCTGACACAGCAGCTAATGTCATTGGAATAAATGCATTTGGGTTCAAGCCATTTGAGACCCCTAAAGTCCTGACTGATGCTATGGAAAGAGTGTGGGCTTTGGAGTTAGAGTTTCACATCCAGCCACATCCATGCTATATGACCTTGTGCAAGTCACTGTACCTTGTTGAGAACTCAATCCCCTCATCTTTAAAAGAAAAAGCACAAGCCCTTTCTTTGTGGGTCGTTATGATCATACTTAGTTTGGTGCTTAGCAATGCACAAATGAAGGACTTGATAAATGCTAATTCCTGTCCTCAAAAGTTTCATGATGCACTCACCTCAAGTTTTGGGTCATGTTTTGACACTGTCCATTCTAGGCTTGGGTACAAATCATGAAAACAAATATCTAAAAGGAACCACACAGTTGATCTATTCAATTGTCCCATTTTACAGGTAAGGAAACTGAGACTTATAAGCAAAAACAGTTTTTTAATGTAACCATAATGTTGATTGATCTGAGTTTTACAAACCTTGTGGCCTTTCAGGAGAATAGATTGGAGCTGGCTAGATCTGAGGCAGAGAAATCAATGAGGGCTTCTGTGATGGTCCACATGCAGATGAGGAAGCCTCAGAGATAGCTGAAGAGGACAAGGCTCATATGGGTGACATTGTGTGATGTGGCCATGTTTTAGCTGGCTGAAAAACCCCGTGTTATCCATAGAATCTTTTACTCCAACATGCTCAGGAGGTGGCCCTGAGCAACTGCTCTATAGCACTGCTGAGATGTGAAGCCAAAGGGGAAGGGGGAAGCTTGGGAAAATTAAACTTAATAAGATACCAAATTTAAGCTTCAATAAGATACCACTACATTCTTATTATAATGGCTTAAACAAACAACTCTGAAAATATTAAGCATTGTTATACATGTGGAGCAACTGGAATTTTCATGAACTGCTGGTGGGAACTCAAAAGGGTACAACCACTTTGGAAAACAGCTTGACAATTGGGTATAAAGTTACTCATTCACTTATCACATGACCCATCAATCCCACTCAAGTATCTACACAGGAGTAATGAAATCTTGTAGTCACATAAAGACCCATATTTAAATGTTTGAACATTAGTAATAACTAATGCTAAAAACCAGAAGCAATCAAAATTGTACTTCAATTGGTATACTCAGCAATTAAAAGAAAGAAACTACTTATATAAAGAGCGAGTTACAAATGCATTACGCTGAATGAAAGAAGCCAAACTCAAAACTGGGTAGCTTGTAAGTACAAAAATTTATCATCTAATAGTTCTGGAGGTTAGAAGTTTGATTCAGAGTGTCAGCAGGGCCATGATCTCTCTCAACATTCTAAGGGGAAGAGCCTTTATTGTCACTCCTAGCTTCCTATAGACCCAAGTATTCCTTGGTTTGAAGATGCAGCAAAATTCCATGATCACATGGCCATCTCTATTTCTTATCCTCAGATTGGATTAAGACACTTCCATTCCAGTATGACCTCATATTATCTCATGATGTATTCAAAGACCCTATATCTATTCACAGGTATGGGCTAACATTCACAGGTTAGGACTTTCACACGCATTTTTTTTTTTTTTTTGTGGGGAGGTACACAATTCAATACATAACTCTGAAATTGTGAGGAATGAATATAAGAGACTGGGAACAGGGGCAGTTTTAGGCATTTATGGCCATATCTCAAGTATAGAATCTGCTTACTTAAAGATATTTTTACAGAATAGGGAGCCAGTGACCCTACCTCAGCCATACCTGCCACGATTGCCACCACACCCACTGGGCAAGTGCCCTACCCACTCCAGGACCACTGGATTGATGACATATGATGGCCAACACCTACCTACACTACCCTCAGCTGCATTCAAGTGCCCACTACCTACCAAATTCACCTGAAGATAGATGGTGAGTGCCTCAGTGCTGCCAAACTTGCAACCAGAGTAGCATGCTCACTCAGGAATTTTTTTTTTAAGTGAAATTAACCAACATACTATCATCAGATAAATACAGGACACCACCATGTCTCAGAGATGACAAACAAATTCAAATCACACATCAAAACAAACAAATAAATAAAAACCCCACAGGAAAATATTGCTCAAGACACAACATGAAACTTCCAGTAAGATGGTGGAACAGGCAGACAAGCTATACAGACCCTCTTCAACAAAGAACAGAGAAACCAATTGACACAGATACAGAAGATAATCCTGGAGTCCTGAGCTTTGAAAGGAAGGATAGAAAAGTGGATTAAACACCAATTAGTAGAAGAACCTGAATGAAAACAGTGAACAAGAAGACAAACAGAAGTGCAGACTGTCAGTTATCCTGATGGTACAGACAGTTTGAATATTTCCAAGTGGTGTTAAGACCTAAGAATTAACCTAAAAATTGGCCCTACTTGCAAAGGGCTGCATGGACAACTGCACTTGGTGGCCGATGACTGAAAAGGGAAGCAGCAAAGAAGGAGACAAATTGAGCTGTGGACTTTCAGCTGTCTGGAGAGTGTAGCCGTTTTGAACGTTTACAAGTAGTGGCCATTTTGGATATTAAAGCAACAGGATTCTCATTCAGATTCCAGGGACCTAAGAATAGGCTCAAGTTGCTGAAGACAGCACAGACATACCAGAGGCTGATGACTGGAAAGGTTCTAGTTTTGGGATTTTTTTCTCTTCCCTTTTTCTGGTTTCCATTTTTTCCTTTCTTGTGGTTCTTCCCATGCCTTGTTTTTACTTTTGCATTTTTCTAACTTTTTTCCTCATTATTCTCTTACTGTAGCTCTTTTGTCTTTTCTCCCCTCCCCAGATATTTTTTTCTTTTTATATATCTTTTGTCTTTTTAAAGTATTTCTTTAGATATTTTGTCTCATTTATTGCCTTTTCTCCATCCCCCTTCTCTTTTTTTGTGATTGTTCCTATGGGTTTATGCAGTGTGCATTTTCTGTCCCCTCCCTCTTTTTTCCCCCTTTTTGGTGTTTTTTTTTTTTTTTTTTTGGTTGTTGTTTTTGTCAAACTGATTGGGAGACAGCAACTGTGCACATTAGACCCAACCATACCCACACCTATTGCAGCCCCACCTACTGAGTGAGAACTACCACTTGCTTCTGCACCAACTGGGCAATAATACCAATCTGACTTGCTCTTAACTGCTCTTCACAAACAGCTAACAGAGATCTGTGCACTCACTCTCATTCTCTATCACACCCACCAGGAGACAGGTGGTGAGTGTATAAGTGCTGTCAACTAGTGAATAGAGGAGTACAGTACCCTGCTTACTCAGATATGTCCAAACAAAACAAATAAAACAAAAATCTTGGGCAAATCACTCCAACATAAAATCTCCAATTAAATATAAATACAACAATGTCACAATGTCTCAAAGACAACAGACCATCACAGTCCACCCAAAGAACCAAGATAAAGCAGTAGAAACAAAGGAACAGGATATATAGACCCAGAACACATCCTTGAGGAAGAAGCAGCATTGGAACACCCTGAAAAGGAATTCAAAAGAATTATATTTAGGTACCTTCAATGGATTGAGAGACAGATCAAGGAAAACACTGACAAAATTAGGGAAAACGCAGACAAAACCCTACAACAATTTCAGAAGACAATACAAGAACAAACTGCAAAATAAATGAAAAATTAGAAATGATACAAAATCTACAGACATAAATCCAGAAGATTAATACTAAATTCTCAGAAATAGATAACACATTGAATGGGCAAAGGAGTAGAATTAATGCAATGGAAGACAGAATTAATGAGATTGAAGGCAAATGCCCGAATACTTCTTTGGAAAGGGATCAATCAGAAAAAAGATCAAAACAAAATGAAGAAAGTCTAAGGTTCATGGGTAATGCCATCAAAAGGAATAACCTACATGTAATTGGAATTCCAGGAGAGGAAGAGACAAATAAAACTACAGAGAAAATTGTTGAAGATTTGTTGGAAGAGACTTTCCCTGATATGAAGAAAGATGGGAATATATCCATTCAAAGAGTCCAGTGAACCACAAAAAGGATAGACCCCAAATGAAAATCACCAAGATATGTCATCATCAAACTCATCAAAACCAAAGACAAAGAAAGAATCCTGAAAGAACCATGGGAAGAACAAAAAGTTACCTACAAAGGGCAACCAATAAGACTGAGCTCTGATTTCTCAGCAGAAACCATGCAGGAGAGAAGGCAATGGGATGGTATATATAAAACTCTGAAACAAAATTTTCCAACCAAGAATTATATACCCAGCAAAATTGTCACTCAAATATGACAATTAGGAGATTTCCAGATAATCAGAAATTAAGGGGATTTGTTAAAAACAGACCAACCTTACAAGAAATACTAAAGAGAGCCCTTTGGAAAGAGAACCAACCAAAGCAAATAACAACTGACTATTAACACACATGATGACATAACCCAGAAACCAACCCAACTATGGGAGTATCCAAAGTAAAATAAGTTCACAAGATTGTAAAAAGGGAACCAGAGACATCAGCTGACAAAGGAGAACAACTACAAACCAGAAAGAGGGGAAAAATTGTGTAGTTATAGAATTTCTTAATTGTGAGGAAGTCGAGGCAATTGCAAGATAGATTGGACTGTTCTAAACTTGGGAAGAAAATTATAAATCACAGGGTAACCTCAAAGAAAAAGAATAAACCTTTGCATTAAAATGAGAAAGAGAACAAGCACAAATATTTAGCAAATACTAAAACAATAACAACAAAGGAAATGATAACACAATTCATAAACAAAATGAGCTCACCACAGACAATTATATGGAACAAAGAAATCAACAACACCATGAAAAAATACATAAAATGGCAGCAACAAATTCATACTTGTCAATAACTACACTGAATGTCAAGAGATTAAATGCACCACTCAAGAGAAAAAGAGTTGCAGACTGAATAAGAGAACATAACTCATCAATATACTGTCTACAAGAGACACATCTTAGAGACAGACAAAAATAGACTAAAATCAATGGTTGGAAAAAGATATATCAAGCAAATGGCAACCATAAAATATTAATTTCTGATAAAATTGACTTTAAGACTTTAAGACAAAACCACCATAGGAGACAAGGAACATTATATAATGATTAAAGGATCAATTGAACAAGAGGACAAAACAATAATAAATATCTATGCACACAATGAAAGGGCCCCAAGATACATAAATCAGACATTAACAGAACTGAAAAAAAACAAATACATGACTCTGCAATCATAGTAGGAGACTCTAATACACCACTTTCAATCAAAAATAGAGCAACTGGAAAGAAATTCAAAAAAGATGCAGAAGAACTAAACAATACAGTCCACCAACTAGACCTTATAGACACCTACAAAGCACTTCACTCAATGACAGCACAGTAGGCATTCTTTTCCAGTGCACATGGAATATTCTTCAGGATAGACCATATGGTAGGCCATAGAGCAAGTCTTAATAAATTTAAAAACATTGAAATACTACAAAGCATCTTCTCAGATCATAATGCTATAAATTAGAAACCAACAATAGGAAGATGAATGGAAAAAGAGCAAACACATGGAAAATGAGTAATACCCTCTTTAAAAACAACTAGGAGCTCTGGTGGCATAATGCCTAAGGCATTTGTCTGCTAATCAAAAGGCCGGCAGCCGCTCCACAGAAGAAAGATTAGGGATCTACTCTGTAAAGGTTTACTGCCTCGGAAACCCAATGGGGGTTATGCTGAGTTGGAATCGACTCAATGGCAGTGAGTTTGTTTTTTTGATTTTTAAAAATGACTGAGTTATAGAAGAAATAAAAAATGAAATTAAAAAATTCCTGAATCACAGCACTAGTATCAAAGTTCAACAAGACAGAAAATAACAAATGCTGGTGAGGTTGTGGAGAGATTGGGACTCTCATACACTGCTGGTGGGACTGTAAA
>NW_006921869.1:1336511-1338262 GCF_000298275.1 Orycteropus afer afer
ATATGTGAACTGCTGTATGAAAAGTGAATTTACTTTGTAAATCTTCACCGAAATCCTAATAAATAAAATAAAATAAAATAAAATTCCTGAATCAAACACAACATATCAAAATCTTTGGGACAAAGCAAAAGCAGTGAGCAGAAACCAATTTATAGCAATAAATGCACACATCAAAAAAGAGGAAAGAGCTGAAGTAAATAGCAAACTGAACATCTCCAACAATTATAAAAAGAGCAGCAAAAAAAGCCTACAGTTACCAAAACAAAAGAAATAATAAAAATTTGAGCAGAAATCAATGAGACAGAAAACAGAAAGACAAGAGAAAATCAACAAGAATAGAAGTTGGTTTTTTGAAAAGATTAATAACATTGATAAACCACTGCCAAATTGAACAAAGGAAAAGAGGGAAAGAATAAAAAGAACATGAATATGAAATGAATTGGGTGACTTCATGACAGAACCAACTGAAATAAAAAGAGTAATATCAGGATATTATGAAGAACTATATTCCAACAAATTCAAAAATCTAGAAGAAATGGACAGATTTCTAGAAATATATTCCTTATGTAAAAAAACACAGACTGAGGTGGAAAAGTGGAACAGACCCATAACAAAAGAAGAAATTGAACAGGTCATAAAAATATCACCAACAAAAACAAGCCCTGGCCCAGATGGTTTCACTGGAGAATTCTACCAAAAGTTAAGAGAAGAACTGACACTAATCCTTTTGAACTATTCCAGAACAAAGAAAAGGATGGAATGCTCTCAAATTCATTTTAAGAAACAAGCATAAGCCTGTTATCAAAATCAGGCAAAGACATCACTAAAAAGGAAAACTACAGACCAATATCCCTCATGAATATAGATGCAAAAGTCTTCAACAAAATCCTAGCCAACAGACTCCAGCAACATATCAAAAAAATTAATACATTATGACCAAGTGGGGTTCACACCAGGTTTGCAAAGATGATTCAACATTAGAAAAACAATCTGTGTCATCCATCACATGAATAAAATAAAGGAAAAGAACCACATGGTACTATCAATCGATGCAGAAAAGGCATTCAATAAAATCCAACACCCCTTCCTGATCAAAACTCTCAGAAAAATAGGAATAGCAGGGACATTCATTAACATAATAAAGGGCTTCGTTGCAAAACCAACAGCCAACATTATTCTCAATGGACAGACACTAAAACCATTCCTCTTGCAAATGGGAACCAGACAAGGATGCCCTCTATCACCAATTCTATTCAATATTCTGTTAGAAGTCCTACCCAGGGCAATAAGGAAAGAAAGGGAAATCAAAGTCATCCACATTGGTAAGGAAGATGTAAAACTATCCCTATTTGCTGATGATGTGATCCTATACATAGAAAACTGAAGAGACTCAGTGAAAAAAATGTACTGGAACTAATTGCAAGATTTAGCATAGTGGCAGGATAAAGACCAACAACCAAAAACAGTTAGATTCCTCTATACTAGCAAAGAGATTGCTGAAAAGGAAATAAGGAAATCAATACAATTTATCATAGCTACCAAAAAATAAATACTTGGGAATAAATCTTACCAGGGACACAAAAGACCCGTACAAAGAAAACTACAAAAGACTACTTCAGGGTCTCCGGGAAGATGGTGGACAAGGCAGAAAGACTGAACAGACCCTCTTCAACAAAGAAAAGGGAAACCAATTAACACAGACACAGAAGATAATCCTGGACCCCTGAGCCTCGAAGGGAAGGATATACAAG
>NW_006921869.1:1342352-1346053 GCF_000298275.1 Orycteropus afer afer
GTAAACTGTGGTCAATGTCATGAGACAAAGTACATGTGAACTGCTGTATGGAAAGTGAATTTGCTCTGTAAATCTTCACCCAAATCAAACACACACACACAAGACTACTTCAAGAAACCATCAGATGTCTACATAAATGGAAGAACATATCATGCTCATGCATAGAAAGATTGAACATTGTGACAATATCAATATGACCCAAAGCAATCTATACAGTCAATGCAATCCCAATCCACTGCCCATCAACATTCTTGAAGAATATGGGAATAACATTCACTAATTTTATATGGAAAGGAAAGAGACCTCAGATAAGCAAAGCACTACTGAAGAAGAAGAACAAAGTGGGAGGTCTCACACTCTCAGATCTCAAGACCTACTACACAGCCACAGTAGTCAAAACTGCCTGGCACTGGTACAATGACAGTCACATAGAACAGTGAAATAGAACTGAGAACTCAGAAATAGATCTATCCACCTATGGTCAGCTGATTTTTGACAAAGGGCTGAAGTCCATTAATTGAGGAAGAGATTGTCTGTTTAACAAAAGGTGGTGGCAAAACTGGATATCCATTTGCAGAAAAATTAAACAAGATCTGTACCTCACACCATACACAGAAACTAACTCCATATGGATCAAAGACTTAAATGTGAAGCCTAAAACTATACAGTTCCTCAACCGCAAACTAGGGGCAAATTTAGGAGCCCTAATATGTGCCATAAATAGACTATCAAGCATAACGTAAAAAACACAAACAACAGGAGATAAACTAGATGAATGGAACTTTCTAAAAATTAAATTTTTATGTGCTTCAAAAGACTTCCCCAGAAGAGTCAAAAAAGAACCTACAGATTGGGAAAAAAATATTTGTCAATGACATGTCTGGCAAGGGACTTAATCTCTAAAATTTATAGAAAACTAGAACACTTCAACAACAAAAAGACAAAAAATCCAATTGAAAAATGGGCAGAACACATGAATAGACACTTCACCAAAGAGGATATTCAGGTGGCTAACAAACATATGAAGAAATGTTTACTATCATTAGCCATTATAGAGATGGAAGTCAAAAGAACAATGAGATATTATCTCCCTCCATCACTAATGGCAAAGTTCAACAAGACATAAAATAACAAATGCTAGCAAGGATGTGAAGAGACACTGCTGGTGAGACCATAAAATGATCAAACCACTGTGGAAAGCAATATGGCAATTCCTTAAAAAGCTGGATTAGAAATATCATTTGATTCAGGAATTCCATAACTAGGTATATATCCTAATGAAGTGAGAGCCAGGATAAGAACAGATATATGCACATCCATGTTCATCACAGCACTATTTACAATAGCAAAAAGAAAGAAACAACCTTCCATGCCCATCAATGGAAGAATGGATAAGGTAAGTATGGTATATACACACAATTGAATACTATGCAACCCCAAAGAATAATGTAGAATCTGCAACACACCACATAACATGGATGAACTTTGAGGATATTATGCTGGGTGAAATAAGTCAATGATAGAAGGACAAATATTGTATGAGTTCATTATTGTAAAAAATCAAGGGAAGGTTTATATATGTTAGTTACCAGGGGTGGCAGGGGAGGGGAGGGAGCACTAAAAAATAACAAATAAATATTGCTCAAGTAACATAGGACCAGAAAATCTTCCAGAGGAAGAAATTCTATTGTAACTACCTGATAACAAATTCAAAAGAATTATGTTTAGGTACCTCTAACAGATTGAGAGAAAGATCAAGGAAATCATAGAGACAATCAAGGGGGAAAAAAAAAAAAACCAACTCTAGATCAAATGGACATAATAAATGGAAAATTAGAAACTATACAAAAGCACCATTTAGAAATCCAGAAGATTAATGGTAAAATTTCAGAAATAGGTAATGCATCAGCAGTGTCAAGGAGTAGAACTAAATGAACAGAGGACAAAATTACCAAGATACAAGACAAATATCTTAATACTACTATATTAAAGGAACAATTAGGAAAAAAGAATGAAAAAACATGAAAGTTTAGGAAATATATGAGACACAATCAAAGGTAATAACTTAAGTGTGATTACAGTTCCAGAACAGGAAGAGACCAAAAAAAAAATAAATAAATAAATAACCACCAAGAAAATTGTAGGAGATTTTTGTTGGAAGAAAACTTCTTTAATATCATGAAAGACGAGAAATATGCATTTGAGAAGCTCAATGAACCCCAAATTGAGTGGAGAAAAAAACAAGACATATCGTAATCAAACTTTACAAAACCTAAGTCAAAGAAATCAACCCAGCTCTGTTGCTGTTGTTAGTTACCGTTGAATCAGCTCTAACTCATAGTGACTCTATGTAAAACAGAATGAAACAGTGCCTGGTCCTGCACCATCCTTACAATCCTTGCTATTCAGTGGCTCATCGTTGCAGCCACAGTGTCAGTCCATCTTGTTGAGGGTCTTGCTCTTTCTTGTTGACCCTCCACTTTACCAAGCATGATATTCTTCTCCAGGAACTTGTCCCTTCTAACCACAAGACCAAAGTAGGTAAGACAAAGTCTGGCCAATCTCACTTCTAAGGAGCATTCTGGCTGCATTTCCTCCAGGACAGATTTGTTAGTTCTTCTGGCAGTCCATGGTATTTTGATTATTCTTTGACAACACCACAATTCAAAGGCATCAACTCTTCTACAGTCTTCCTTATTCATTGCCCAGCTTTCACATGCATTTGAGACAATTGAAAATACCATGGGTTAGGCACACCTTAGTCTTCAAAGTGATGTCTTTGCTTTTCAATACTTTAAACAGATCTTTTGCAGCAGATTTTTCCAGTGCAATATGCCATTGTATGTCTTGACTGCTGCTTCCATGAGGATTGTGGATCCAAATACTATGAAATCTTTGACAACTTCAATCTCTTCTCTATTTATTGTAATGTTGCTTATTGGTCCAGTTTTGAGGATTTTTGTTTTCTTTATGTTGGGTGTAATCCATACTTCAGACTGTAGTCTTTGAACTCCATCAGTAAGTGCTTCAAGTCATCTTCACTTTCAGCAAGCAAGGTTGTGTCATCTGCATATCACAGGTTAATGAGTCTTCCTCCAATCCTGATGCTACACTCTTCTTTGCATAGTCCAGCTTCCTGGATTATTTGCTCAGTTTACAGATTGAATAAGTATTTTGAATGGATACCCTGACACACACCTTCTTGATTTTAAACCGTGATGTATCTCCTTGTTCTGTTTGAATGACAGCCTCTTGATCTATTTACAGGTTCCTCATCAGCACAATTAAGTGTTCTAGAATTCCCATTCTTGTCAAAGTTACTCATAATTTGTTATGATGCACATAGCTGAATGTCTTTGCATAGTCAATGAAACACAGTAGACATCTTTCTGGTATTCTTTTTTTTCACCCAAAGTTCATCTGACATCAGCAATGGTATTCCATGTGCTCTCCTGAATCCAGCTTGCATTGCTGGAAGATCTTGGTCAATATACTGCTGCAACTATTTTTGTATTATCTTCAGCAAAATTTTCCTAGTATGTGATATCAATGATGTTGTTCAATAATTTCCACATTCTGCTGGATTATTGATCCAACTCAGGTATACCAAACCAAACTCACTGCCATCGAGTTGATTTTGACTCATAGTGACCCCCATAGGATTTCCATGGCTGTAAATCTTTATGGAAGTAGATTGTCTC
>NW_006921869.1:1347258-1349775 GCF_000298275.1 Orycteropus afer afer
ACTGTCTGCCAGCCCTATACATGGTCTTGGGTACACTCCCTGCTGCATAGACATACCTAATAATTCAGCCTGTCCACCCATCTATCTACCCATATACCTATGTTTGCCTTCACTGACAATGCAGGACTGTATGTGGAAAAGGGTTCATCTCTTTTGTCTGCACCTCTTATGTACTTCTCTGTGTCTTCCTCTTCCTCAATGCCACCATGTTGATCACTCACACTTGATACATTGCCCTTCTCTTTACCCAAACCAATACTTATCTCTACCTGTCTAACAGTGTTCCCTCTCCTCCCTCTCCACCCTTGGTAACCAACAAGAAAATTTCCTTCCATATATAAACCGTTCCTTGACTTTTACAATAATGGACTAATACAATATTTGACCTTCTGTGATTGACTTATTTTGCTCAGCATAATGTCCTCCAAGTTCATCCACATTATGTGGTGTTTTGATTCTATGTTATTCTTTGTTATTCTATGTTATTCTGTTGGGTTGCATAGTATTCCATTGTGTGTATGTACCATTGTTTGGTTATCCATTCCTCAGTTGATGGACACCTAGTTTTTTCCTAATTTTTTCCTATTGTAAATAGTGTTGTGATGAACATGAGTGTGCATGTCTGTTCTTGTCATGGCTCTCACTTCTTTAGGGTATATACCTAGTAAGGGAATGGCTGGGTCAAATGGTATGTCTATTTCCAACTTTTTAAGGAATCATCATGCTGCTTTCCGCAGGGGTTGTACTATTTGACAGTCCCACCAGCAGTGTATGAGAGTCCCGATCTCTCCACATTCTCACCAGCATTTGTTATTTTCTGTCTTTTTGAACTTTGCTAAATGCTGGGGCAAGATGGTATCTCATTGTTGTTTTGATTTGCATCTCTTTAGTGGCTAATGATCATGAGCATTTCTTCATATGTTTGTTGGCCACTTGAATATCATCCTTGGTGAAATGTCTATTCATGTCTTCTGCCCATTTTTTAATTTGATTATTTGTCTTTTTGTTATTGAGGTGTTATAGTTTTCTATAAATTCTAGAGATAAGTCCCTTGTCATATATGTCATTGCCGAATATTCTTTCCCAATCTATAGGTTCTCTTTTGACTCTTTTGGAGAAGTCTTTGGAAGCACATAAACATTTAATTTTTAGAAGATCCCATTTCTCTAGTTTCTCTTCTGCTGTTTGTGCATTTTGGGTTATACTTGATAGTTTATTTATGCCATATTTTCTTTTGTTGTTGTTGTGTACCGCTGAGTCGCACCTGACTCATAGTGACCCCTCCTTGGGTTTCCGAGGCACTATCACTACGGAAGTAGATTGCCCCATCTTCCTTCCGAGGAGTGGCTGGTGGGTTTGAACCACAGCCTTCTGGTTAGCAGTCAAGTGCCTTATCCACTATGCTACCAGAGCTCCCATGCCATATATATGCCATATTTTAGGGCCCCTAAGTTTGCCCTAGTTTTTCCTTGAGGAACTCTAGTTTTGGGTTTCACATTTAAGTGTTTGATCCACCTGGAGTTCGTTTTTGTGTATGGTGTGAGGTACAGATCTTGTTTCACTTTTCTGCAAATGGATATCCAGTTTTGCCAGAACCATTTATTAAACAAACATTGTCTTCCCCATGTAATGGATGTAAGCCCTTTATCAAAGATCAAATGACCATAGGTCAAAGGATCTATTTCTGGGTCCTCAATACTATTCCATTGGTCTATGGTCTGTCTTTGTACCAATACTAGGCAGTTTTGACTACTGTGGCTACATAGTAGGTTTTGAGATCTGGCAGTGTGAAACCTCCTACTTGGTTCTTCTTCTTCAGTAGTGCTTTGTTTATGCAGAGTTTCTTTCCTTTCCATACAAAGTTTGTGATTGGTTTTTCTATATCCCTAAAAACTGTTGATGGGATCTGGATTGTGATTGCATTGAATGTATAGATTGCTTTGGGTAGAATTGGCATTTTCACAATGTTCAATCTTCCTATCCATGAGCATGGCATGTTCTTCCATTTATGAAGATCTCTTATGGTTTCTTGAAGTAGTTTTTTTAGTAGTTTTCTTTGTATAGCTCTTTTGTGTCAATGGTAAGATTTATTCCCAGGTATTTTATTTTTTTTTGGTAGCTATTGAAAATGGTATTGATTTCCTTATTTCTTTTTCTGCAATCTCTTTGCTGGTGTAGAGGAATCCAACTGATTTTTGGATGTTGGTCTTGCATCCTGCCACGACGCTAAATTTCTCAATTAGTTCCAGTAGATTTTTTACTGAGTCTCTTCGGTTTTGTAGGTATAGGATCGTATCATCAGCAAATAGGGATAGTTTGATTTCTTCCTTACCAATGTGGATGCCTTTGATTTCCCTTTCTTGCCTTATGGCCCTGGCTAGGACTTCCAGTACAATGTTGAATATCATCAGCAAATAGGGATAGTTTGATTTCTTCCTTACCAATGTGGATTTCCCTTTCTTGCCTTATGGCCCTGGCTAGGACTTCCAGTACAATGTTGAATAGAAGTGGTGATAG
>NW_006921869.1:1350344-1352108 GCF_000298275.1 Orycteropus afer afer
AACTTTTTCTTTTGACTTGTGGTGTTGGAGAACAATGCTAAGAATACCATGGACTGCTAAAAGGACTAACAAATTTGTCCTGGAAGAAGTGCAGCTGGAATGCTCCTTGAAAGTGAGAATGGCCTGACTTCATCTCACCTACTTTGGTTGTATTGTCAGTTGTAACCATTCCCTGGAGAAGGATATCATGCTCAGTAAAATGGAGGGCCAATGAAGAAGGGGAAGGCCTTCTACAGGATGGATAGACACAGTAGCTGCAATGATGGGCTCAGGTATAGCAGGGATCGTGAGGCTGGCACAGGACTGGGCAGTGTTTTGTTCTGCTGTGTATAGGGTCATTATGAGTTGGAGATGACTTGACGGCAGCTAACAACAACAACAATAATTCAAAATTTTACTGGAAGTCTTAACCAGAGCAATAATGCAAGAAAGAGAAATAAAAGGCATCCAAATTAGCAAAGAAGTAAAACTAACTCTATTTACAGTTGATATGACCCTCTCTAAAACTCTAACTGCTGTCAAGTCTACTCATGGCAACCCCTCCTTCGGTTTCTGAGGTGGTATCTCTATGGAAGTAGATTGCCCAACCTTCCTTCCAGAATGGCTGGTGGGTTTGAACCTCCAGCCTTCTGGTTAGCAGTCAAATACCTTAGGCACTATGCCTCCAGAGCTCTCTATACATAGAAAACACCAGAGACTCAACAAGAAGGTAGCTAACAAACACATGAAAAAATATTCACTATCATTAGCCATCAGAAAGATGCAAATCAAAACAACAATGAGATATGATGCTAGCATTAATGGTAAAGTTCAATCAAACTGAAAACAGCAAATTCTGGCAAAGACCTGGAGAGAATGGAACCCTCATACACTTCCGGTGGAGTGTAAAATGGGACAACCAATGTGGAAAATGGTTTGGTGCAACTTAAAAAATTGAAAATAGAAATATAATATGATCCAGCAATCCCACTACTAGGGATATATTCTAGGGAAATAAGAGCTATGAAAGGAACAACTATATGCACACCTATGTTCATCACAGCAATATTCACAATAGCAAAAAGATGGAAACAACCCATGTGCCCATCAACAGATGAATGGGTAAACAAACTATGGTATATACACACAACACTAAAGAGTAACAAGGAATCTGTGAAACATTTCAAACATGTTCATAATGTGGATGAACCTAGAGGACATTATGCTGAGTGAATCTGTCAATCACAAGAGGACAAATATTGTATGACACCACTTTTGTAAAAAATCAAGAAAAGGTTTATACACAGAAAGAAATATTATTTGAAGGTTATCAGGTGTGGTAGTTAAGGCTGTTTGTTAACTTGGTTGGGCCATCATTTTGAGTGGCTTGGCAGCTGGATGCAGTTGTTTCCTGTGATGAGACTGTAATCATCTCCATGATGGAATCTGCTGTGGGCAGCTAAATAGTTGAAGGGGAGTTACCTTCAGAGTGGCCTGGTTCCCATATATACGGAGAAGCTTAGGGAAAGATCTCAAGCTTTTTGGCACATTGTGGATCCTACGTTTGGCTGATCATATCCATTTCCTGTACTTGAACCAGTAGCCTGCCATGTTGCCTGCTGATCTTGGGATCATGCCATTTTACCTACCTCAGCAACCAGTAGCTGAATGAATTAGGAGAAGCCTTTAGCTCCAGTGAGCCTGGAATAAGAGGCAGAGCTGAAGCTCAAGGTCGAGGGGCTTTCACCCAGCCCCTAAAGCCATCACTCTCAACTCAGACTTGTA
>NW_006921869.1:1355595-1361683 GCF_000298275.1 Orycteropus afer afer
CAAAACTCACGTCTATATGTCACCGCAGTAGGACAAACCGACAGACAAGTTTGTCCTGCGGCTGGAGACCTCTCGTGTCACCCCCACCTGGCTGACTGTTCCTCTGTCTGGCTTCCTGGCTTTGAATCCCCTTTCTCCTGCTCTTCTGGCCTGCTACTCTGGCGTCCCTGCGTTGTCTCTCCTCGCCTGTAAGCCATACCCGACTCATAGCGACCCCTCCTTGGGTTTCTGAGGCAGTATCAATACGGAAGTAAATTGCCCCATCTTCCTTCTGAGAAGAGGGTTTGAACCGCCAGCCTTCTGGTTAGCAGTCAAGTGCCTTAGCCACTATGCTACCAGAACTAAAGGTTATATACATATTAACTTTGGTGAAGGAAAAGGTAATATACAATAAGAGGGAGGTCAGCACAAGATGATCAAAGCAAAGGAAGATATTGGGAGGAGCACAAGAGTTAAAGACAACACAGATAAATGCTACTACATATACAATCCTGCAATAATAGTGATAACAATAATCCACAAGTGGATAAATAGCTAGACACTCAAGCTGAACAGGTTTGGGAAGGCGAATGGGACTACATCCATAATATACGTAGGTTTGACAAAGGAAATTTCTATATATGTATATATATTGCTGCAAATATATTCATGAATACAGTAGAGCATACAGGGGAAAAGTTATGAAAATTTCTTAGACAACAAAACACCTTAAGGGAATGAGTTACTGGACCTGAGAGCTCAGGACCATAGTCTCAGGGGACATCAAAATCAATTGGCATAATATAGACCACAAAGACAATGTGCTACATCCCACTTTGGTGAGTAGTGACTGGGTCTTAAAAGCTTGTGAGTGGCCGTCTAAGGTCTGTGATCTCTTCCCATCTGGAACAAAGAAGAATGAAGAAACTCAAAGATGCAAGGGAACAATTATTCCAAAGGACTAACGGACTATGTGAACTCCAGTCTCCCCGACCATGGGACCAGAAGATTCAGATAGTGTCCAGCTACCACTGCTGACTACTCTGAAAGGGATCACAATAGGAAATCCTGGATAGCAGGGGACAAAAATGTGGAATAAAACTGAAAACAATGAAAGAGACAAGGCTTACTGGTCTGATAGGGACTGGTGGAACTCCCAAACTGTGACCCTTAGATACCCTTCAAGCCTGGAACTGACCAGCCCCTTGGCTCAACTTTTAGCCCAAAAATATACAGGCCTATAAGGTGAACAATAACATCAGGAGAACAACCAATCATATCAAATCAAATTTGCCAAGGGATAAAGCTCAGAAGGCTGAAAGGGATAGGAAAGAAGATGAATGGAAGTGATAAATACAGGGAATAAGTGGGATGGGTGCTGTTACATTATGGGGATTGAAATCACTGTCACAAAACAAAATGTGTATGAATTTGTTGAATGGAAAACGAATTTGCTATGTAAGCTTTCACTTAAATCAGAATAAAAATTATTTTGAAAAAATAATGATATTTTTCTTGAGCTGTACAGCCAACCCCATGGAGACTGAGCTAGATTAAAGGTCAGGCAAACAAGGCAGTTTCCTGATGCTCTATTTATAGGGGATGTAAAACATCCTTGAAAGGGTACCAAGATGAAGAAAATTATGTATTCCTCAGGGAAGAGTCCTCTGTGGGTTGAAAGGAATCCTCCTTTTAGAAGCACCTTTAGCTGGAGAAAGGATGAGATCTCCAAAGACATATTCACTGAATGGTCTTCTAACAAGAGTGTGAGGCAGGTATCAGGCACATGTTTTGCTGAGTAGGAATTCCAGGTTTGAGGCTAGAGCTAAACTGCAGGAGATGATGAAAGAAAAGGTGATCTTGGTCCCAACGTAGTATCTATCTTCCTCCTCATCTCTTCCTTACTCTGTGCTGGGTCTCTTCCCTGAATAACTGTGGCTGAACTGATATTTAAAGAATAGTCGTTCTCAAGTGAGTCAAATGTTGTGCTGCCTGGGGCTTCCAAACCTTTGTTCTGTAACAGACACTAGATGCTGCTGTTTCTGAAAGAGGTTGGAGGTGAATTTTCTCCAGATGACCACTTGGTGGTGCAGTGAGAGGACTAAAGTTTGCTTCCAGCTTTGTTCAATGGTACGAGAATGAAGTGTACCTCTGGAATCAGAGTTCTTTTCTCTCTAGCCCAGAATACGATAGGTGGAGCATGCAGACAGCCTCACACTGAAGAGAAGAGAAACAAGAAAAGATACTTGTGCTTCAATTCTTGTTTTGCCCTGTCTAGTCAGGTGACCTTGGACAAGTCTCTGTCCCTCTCTCCTCTGCATTTGTCAATAGCTGCAGAGGAGAGGTTTGTGCTGATTGATGTTCCTTCTAGCTCTAGGCATCTAGGATGCCTCCCATCAAATGCCCCAGGCCACTTGCATTCTGACCTCCTTTCATTACAGCCACACTGCAAGGTTGGGGGTTATAAATTCTACTTTACAGATGAGTGAACTGAGTTTCACAAAGGTGAAGTGAACTGCTTGAGGTTACACACAGCAAACAAGCTGTTTCCTTAGGATGCCAGTCCATGTTGTTGTTGTTGTTATTTGCCGTCAAGTCGGCAGTCCGTAGGAGCAAGGATTTTGTTCAGGTCTCCAGTATAACCTCAGCATAAAACACAGGGCCTCACATGCACTAGGTGCTCTACAAATACCACCTGAGTAAATGAATGAAATGGTGGAGCTGAGATTGGAACCTGGGGCTGGATGACTCTGAAGCTTTTGTTTTTTCCAATGTTTAACACTGATTCCAAGTACACCAGTTGGAAATATTTCAAATATTTTTCTGGAAGGGAAAGGATGCTGATAATGTAGAATACCAGTTTTTTATAGCAATACTCAGAACCATACTCAAATAGAGAAAGCTAATCAGGACTATGGAGAGGCCAGTCCCAGATTCAGAGCTTGAAAAGTGAAGCAAGGTATAAGGTTTTGAGAGCTGGGACCAGAAAACAAAGGCTTTCCTGGAGCTCTGTTGGTGTCTACTCTGGCGTCCCTGCGTTGTCTCAACTGCATGTGAGCTTCCTCCAGGGGGCCCGTCTGCATCAGTGTGATTACCTTTGCACAGCAGTCTTTGAAATTTCTAGATCTCACACCCCTATTGCTAAGGCAATTTGGGAGCATGCACCCCTCAAACATGTATATTTATAAATCAAATAAATGTACCCCTATCATAGTGCCTTCTGCTAACCAGAAGGCTGGCAGTTCAAACCCACCAGCCACTCCTCAGAAGGAAGATTAGGCAATCTGCTTCTGTAGAAATAACGCCTCAGAAACCCAAAGAGGGGTCACTATGAGTCGAAATCAACTTGACAGCAGTGAGGTTTTTTTTCCTTTCATCAATCCACAAAAAGAACTCTGGTGGCACAGTGGTTAAAGCATTCAGCTGCTAACCAAAAGATCAGCAGTTCAACCCCACCAGCCACTTCATGGGAGAAAGATGAGGCAGTCTGCTTCCATAAAGATTTATAGCCTTAGAAAGCCTATGGATAGTTCTACTCTGAGTCAGAATTGAGTTGTTGGCAATGGGTTTGATTTTTTTTTTTTTTTCAAAATCAATCCAAATATTAGTAAAGCTTACTTTACTTTATTTTAGATAATAAATAGAGGAGTAGTGACAGTCTTTCCTGCACCCCAGTAGTTTGGCTTAGCCCCACCTCTACCTTGCAAACCTCTGCCTCAGCAGACTCAGGGGTGCCTGCCCCTCACCAAAGGCAAGCATGTTCCCAAGTGCAGTCAGAGTGTGGAATCCAGAAGGTTTTAGTGCACCAGTCCTAGAGCACCTGGTGCTATACCTTTTTCATGGAAAGCCCCCACTGGAAGGCCTGAAGGCTTAGCTGGTGTCCAAGTCCTACTCCTCTTGGTGAGAGACTTGGCTGAGTTGTGTCCTTGCTCTGGTTCTTGGTTCCTGTCTGTAACAGAGCTTATAGTCCTCATCAAGCTTCCTGCACAGGACCAGGATCAGACTTGGTTGGGAGGTCATGGGCAGGTGAGCGGGGGCACTATAAACTAAATTTATGCAGTTGGCCTTTGTGTCAGCTGATCTAGCTTCCCATGACAGGCTCTCCTCCTGCAGCTGCTGTTACTCAGGGAATCTTTCTACAATATTGTTGTTGTTGTTATGTACCGTCTAGTCAGACCTGACTCATAGTGACCCCTCCTTGGGTTTCTGAGGGAGTATCACTATGGAAGTAGATTGTCCAACCTTCCTTCTGAGGAGTGGCTGGTGGGTTCTATGATATTAATACACATAATAATAGTACGTAACATTTGCATAGTAGCCATTGTTAGCTAGGCTTTAAGTTCTAAGTGTTTTACACATATTAACTCAACTCATTTAGTTCTTGGGAGCTCTGGTAGCTAGTGCCTAAGGCACTTGACTGCTAACCAGAAGGCTGGTGGTTCAAACCCACCAGCCACTCCTCAGGAGGAAGATGGGGCAATCTACTTCTGTAGTGATACTGCCTCAGAAACCCAAGGAGGGGTCGCTATGACTTGGGTCCAACTCGACGGCACAACAAAAACAACATTTAGTTCTCACAACAATTTTAAAACCAAACTCACTGCCATCAAGTCCATCCAATGCATAGCGACCACTCCTTGGATTTCCAAGGCAGCATCACTATGGCAGTAGATTGCCCAGTCTTCTTCTGAGGAGTGGCTGCTGGGTTTGAACCACCAGCCTGCTGGTTAGCTGTCAAATGCCTTAGGCACTATGCCACCAGAGCACCTCACAACAACTTTATTGGGGAAGAATTCTTAGGATCACCATTCCCATTTTACAGATGAGAAAACTGAGATATACTGTTGTAGTTATGTTTGTATGTCAACTTGGCTAGGCCTGGTTGAGTGGCTGGGCAGCTGGATATAGTATTCCCCATGATGAGACTGGTAATCAATTCCATGGTGGAATCTACTGGGAGCAGCTGAGTAGCTGCCTTTGGGATGTGGTCTGCTTCCTGTATTTAAGGAGAAGCTTTGGGAATGGTCTCTAGCCGATGGCACGCTTGGACCCTGCATGCAGCCGTGGTTGCTCAGCAGCCTGCCATGCTCTACCAACCTTGGGACTTACAATGGACTTAAGTTAATGGCCTGCTGTGTGGTTTGGTAACATCGGGACTGTGCCTTTTTACTTGTGAACCTTGGGGCTTCTCAGGCTCAGCAGCCAATGGCTGTCTGAGTGAAAAAATGCCTCTAGCTCCAGTGGGCCTGGAGCAGGAGGCAGAGCTGGACCCCATGGTTGAGGGGCTTTCACCCAGCCCTTAGAGCTTGGCACTTTGAACTTGGACATAAAGCCTCCAGATTGTAAGAAAAAACTCCTGTTTGTTAAGGCCATCACATTTGTGGTATATTTCTTGTGAGAGCAACACTAGGTAACCAGAACACATACATAGTTCACAAACTCACAAAAGGCTGCATAGTTAAGAGGTAGATTTAAGATCATGTAACTGCTCCAGAGTCTGGGTCCTTTGTTGTCCTATGCTGAGAGTCAATTCCAATTTACACTGACCCTGTAGGAGAGAGTAGCCCCATAGGATTTTCAGACTGTGTGGATCATAACAAATTATAGATAGCATTGTGAAGAATGGGAATTCCAGAACACTTAATTGTGCTCATGAGGAACCTGTACATAGAACAAGAGACTGCCATTCAAATAGAACAAGGGGATACTGCATGGTTTAAAATCAAGAAAGAGAAAAAACATTAGAAGAATTTTGGAAGAAAAGACAAGAACAAAAGGACAAAATCAATGAAAAATTAGAAATGATTCTAAATCTACAGATAGAAATCCAGAAGATTAATACTAAATTGTTAGAAATAGATAACACATTGTAAGGGCAAGGGGTAGAATTGATGCAATGGAAGACAGAATTAATGAGATTGAAGACAATTACCTGAACACTTCTTTGGAAAGGAATCAATCAGAAAAAAAATCAAAAGAAAATGAAGAAAGCCTAAGGTTCATGTGGGATATCATCAAAAGAAATAACTTACGTGTCATTGGAATTCCAGAACAGGAAGAGAAAAATAAAACCACTGAGAAAATTGCCCAAGATTTGCTGGAGGAGAAC
>NW_006921869.1:1376256-1377824 GCF_000298275.1 Orycteropus afer afer
TATGCTTGATAGTCTGTTTATGCCATATATTAGGGCCTCTAAATTTGTCCCTAAGTCTTTGATCCATCTGGAGTTAGTTTTTGTGTACAGTGTGAGGTACGGATCTTGTTTCATTTTTCTGCAAATGGATATCAGTTTTGTCAGCACCATTTGTTAAACAGACAATTTCTTCACCATTTAATGGAATTCAGCCCTTCATCAAAGATCAGCTGACCATAAGTCAATAGATCTATTTCTGGGTTCTCAATTCTATGCCATTGGTCTATGTGTCTGTTGTCATACCAACACCAGGCTCTTTTGACTACTGTGGCTGTATAGTAGGTTTTGAGATCTGGAAGTGTGAGACCTCCTACTTTGTTCTTCTTCTTCAAAACTGCTTTGCTTATCTGAGGTCTCTTTTCTTTCCATATAAAGTTAGTAATTAGTTTTTCCATATCCTTAAAGAAAGGTGATGGAATCTGGATTAGTATTGCATTGAATGTACAGATTGCTTTGGGTAGAATTGACATTTTCACAATGTTCAATCTTCCCATCCATGAGCATGGGCATGTTCTTCCATTTATGTAGATCTCTTATGGTTTCTTGAAGTAGTCCTTTATAGTTTTCTGTGTATAGGTCTTTTGTGTCCCTGGTAAGATTTATTCCCAAGTATTTTATTGTTTTTGGTAGCTATTGTAAATGGTATTGATTTCTTTATTTCTTTTTCAGCAATCTCTTTGCTGGTGTAGAGAAATGCAACTGATTTTTGGATGTCGATCTTGTATCCTGCCAAGATGCTGAATCTCTCAATTAGTTCCAGTAGATTTTTGACTGAGTCTCTTGGGTTTTTTATGTATAGGATCATATCATCAGCAAATAGGGATAGTTTGACTTCTTCCTTACCAATTTGGATGCCTTTGATTTCCCTTTCTTTCCTTACTGCCCTGGCTAGGACTTCCAGTACAATGTTGAATAGAAGTGGTGATAGAGGGCGTCCTTGTCTGGTTCCTATTTGCAAGGGGAATGGTTTCATTGCCTCTCCATTGAGAATAATGTTGACTGTTGGTTTTGCAAAAATGCTTTTTATTATGTTGAGGAATGTCCCTTCTATTCCTATTTTTCTGAGAGTTTTGATCAGGAATGGGTGTTGGATTTTATTGAATGCCTTTTCTGCATTGATTGATAGGATCATGTGGTTCTTTTCCTTTGTTTTATTCATGTGATGGATGACGTAGATTGTTTTTCTAATGTAGAATCATCTTTGCATACCTGGTATGAACCCTACCTGGTCATAATGTATTACTTTTTTAATATGTTGTTGCAGTCTATTGGCTAGGATTTTGTTGAAGATTTTTGCATCTATATTCATGAGGGATACTGGTCTGTAGTCTTCCTTTTGAATGATGTCTTTGCCTGGTTTTGGTATCAGGGTTATGCTTGCTTCATAAAATGAGTTTGGGAGGATTTCATCCTTTTCTGTTTTGGAATAGTTTGAGTAGGATTTATGTTAGTTCTTTTCTTAATTTTTGGTAGAATTCTCCAGTGAAACCATCTGAGCCAGGACTTTTTTTTGTTGGTAATTTTTTTTT
>NW_006921869.1:1378454-1381501 GCF_000298275.1 Orycteropus afer afer
TTGTCTATTTTCTGTTTCATTGATTTCTGCTTGAATCTTTATTATTTCTTTTCTCTGGTGACTGTAGGCTTTTCTTGCTATTATTTTTCTAATTGTTGGAGATGTTGGTTTAAAGTATTGATATTGACTCTTTCTTCTTTTTTGATGTGTATTTATTGCTATAAATTGGCCTCTGATGGCTGCTTTAGCTGTTCCCAAAAATTTTGGTATGTTGTGTTTTCATTCTCAGTAGATTCAAGGAATTTTTTAATTTTATTTTTTATTTCTTCTATTATGCATTCATTCTTAAGGAGGGTGTTGTTCAGTTTCCATGTGTTTGCTCTTTTTTGGTTGATTTTCATATGTTGATTTCTAATTTTATAGCATTGTGATCTGAGAAGATGCTTTGCAGTATTTCAATGTTTTTTATTTTATTAAGGTTTGCTTCATGGCCTAACATATGGTATATCATGGAAAGTGTTCCATGTGCACTGTAAAAGAATGTATATTTTGTTGTTGTTGGGTGAAGTGCTCTGTAGATGTCTATAAGGTCAAGTTGGTGGATTATATTGTTTAGTTCTTCTGCATCTTTCTTGAGTTTCTTTCTAGTTATTCTATCTTTAGTTCACAGTGGTATATTAAAGTCTGCTACTATGACTGAGGAGTCATCTATTTGTCTTTTCAATTCTGTTAAAGTCTGTTATATATTTGGGGGCTTTTTCATTGGGTCCATAGATATTTATTATGGTTATATCTTCTTGTTCAATTGATCCTTTAATCTTTATATAATGTCCTTCCTTGTCTGTTATGGTGGTTTTGTCTTAAAGTCAATTTGATCAGAAATTAACATTGTCACTTCTGCTCTTTTGTAGTTACCATTTGCTTGATACATCTTTTTCCAACCTTTGATTTTTAGTCTGTTTTTGTCTTTGTTTCTGAGGTGTGTCTCTTGTAGATGGTATATTGCTGGGTTATGTTTTCTTATCCAGTCTGCAACTCTCTGTTCCTTGAATGGTGCAATTAATCCATTGACATTCAGTGAGTGTAATCATCAAGTATGGATTGGTTGTTGTCATTTGGTGAGGTGTTTTTTTTTATGGTGTTCCTGGTTTCTTTGTTCCATATAACTGTCTGTGCTGAACTCATTATGTTTATGAATTGTGTTATCATTTCCTTTCTCGCTGATGTTTTAGTATTTGCTGGATATTTGTGCTCATCCTCTTTTTTTTTATTGTGTTGTGAAACTTTATTATTTTTCTTTGAGGTTACCCTGTGATTTATAATTTTGTCCATGAGTTTAGAACAGTCCATTCTATCTTGCAACTCTTTTGACTTCCTCACCATTTAGAAGTTCTGTAAGTACACTATTTTTCCCTCTTTTTGGTTTGTAGTTGTCCTCATTTGCCAATCAATGTCTCTGGTTCCCTGTTTACAATCTTATAAGCTCATTTCGCTTTGGATACTTCCATAGCTGAGTTGGTTTCTGGGTTATATCATCTTGTATGTTAATGGTTGGTTGTTGTTTGCTATTATTGGTTCTCTGTTCAAAGGACTCCCTTTAGTATCTCTTGTAAGGTTGGTCTGGTTTTAAAAAATCCTCTTAATTTCTACTTATCTGGAAATCTCCTAATTTCACCATCACATCTCAGAGGCAATTTTGTTAGGTATATAATTATTGGTTGGAAACGTTTCTCTTTTAGAATTTTATATGTACCATCCCATTGCCTTCTCACTTGCATGGTTTTTGCTGAGACATCAGAGCTTATTTTTATTGGTTGTCCTTTGCAGGTATCTTCTCATTCTTCCCATTCTGCTTTGAGGATTCCTTCTTTATCTTTGGTTTTGACAAGTTTGATGATGATATGTTTTGGTGATTTCCTTTTGAGGTATATCCTGTTTGGGGTTTGCTGGACTTCTTGAATGCCTATATTCCCATCTTTCATCATATTAGGGAAGTTCTCTTCCAACAAATCTTGAACAATTTTCTCAGTGATTTTCTTTTTTTCTTTGTGTTCTCAAATTCCAATCACATGTAGGTTATATCTTTTGATGGTATGCCACATGAACCTTACACTTCATTTTGTTTTGATCTTTATTCTGATTGATCCCTTTTCAAAGGAGTATTCAGGTATTTGTCTTTAATCTCATCAATTCTGTCTTCCATTGGATCAATTCTATTCCTTTGGCCTTTCAATGGGTTATCTATTTCTGAAAATTTAATATTAATCTTCTGGATTTCTATCTGTAGATTTTTTATCATTTCTAATTTTTCACTTATTTTGTCATTTTGTTCTTGGGTTTTCTTCTGAAGTTGTTCCAGGGTTTTGTCTGTGTTCTCCTTAATTTTCTCAGTGTTTTCCTTGATCTGTCTCTCAATCCTTTGAAGATACCACAGTATATTTCTTTTTAATTCCTTATCAGGGAGTTCTAATGCAGCTTCTTCCTCAGGAATGTGTTCTGTGTCTGTATCCTGCTCCCTTGCTTTTGTCGCTTTATCTTGCTTCTTTGTGTGGACTGTTGTCTCTGATCATCTGTTGTTTCTGAGACATTGTGACTTTGTTGTATTTAGATCTCTGCTAACAGCTTGTGAAGTACAGTTAGGAGTGAGTCAGGCTCCTCTTGGTGGTTGTTTATTATTGGCCAGTTGGTGGAGAAGGAAGTGGTGGCTATCACTCAGTGAGTGAAGCTGCAGGAGATGTGAGTGTGATTGTGTCATATGGACATAGTTGCTGTCTCCCACTCAGTTAGCAAAAACTATGATCAAAAAACCACCAAAAAAGCAAAAGCAAGTGGACAAAAAACACACCACATAAACACACTGGAACAATCACCAAAAATGAAAGAAAAAAAAAAATATCTGAGGAGGGGCAATAAGAGAATATAGGTAGAGTAGGAGGATAATGAAGAAAAAAATGGGAAAGATGCAAAAAGAAAAACAAGGAATGGGGGGAACCACGAGAAAAAAAAAAAGGGAACCAGAAACAGGGAAGAAAGAAAAAGCTGACAACTAGAACCTGGAAAGGGAAGAATAAAGAATAATAATAAAAAGGACAATAATAATAATAATA
>NW_006921869.1:1381601-1390043 GCF_000298275.1 Orycteropus afer afer
CTCCAGGTGAGCGCACAGACTGGGATGGAATTCCTGCTGGCCCAGAAGGTGAGTATGAGTGAGGGATGACTGCACCTTTGTTCACTTACAGGGTATGGGGTATAAGAGTATCAAGGGTAATATCTCACTTTTCCAGCTGCTCTTGTCTGTGTCTGGGATGTCCTTGTGGTCCCCAGCAGGTGGAGCCTATTCTTAGATGCCTGGAATCTGAGAGAATGCTGTCGCTATAAATATCAAAAATGGTTGAATTGCTTGTAAGCATTCAAAATGGCTGTGCACTTCATAACAGCCAAAATTCCACAGCTCAACCCAGCTCCTTCTTCTCTGTTTGCCCTTTTATTCACCAACCACTAGTGCAGTTCTCCGTGTAGCCCCTGGCTAGCAAGGCTGATTTTAAGGTTAATTCTTAGGTCCTAACACCAGTTGGCAATATCCAAGCCGTCTGTGCCATTAAGATCACTGACAGACTGCAACTCCATATGCCTTCTTTTTTGGGGTTTTCATGCAGGTTCTTCCACTAGTTGGCATTTAGTCCACTTCTGTATCTTTCCTTTCAAAGCTCAGGGCTCCAGGATTATCTTCCATGTCTGCGTTAATTGGTTCCCCTTTTCTTTGTTGAAGACGGTCTGTGTAGTTTGTCTGTCTATTCCGCCATCTAACCAGAACTCCCATATATGGATCTTTTCCAGTCAGTTGGCTGGGTAGCTGTCTTACAAATTACTTGTCATAGATGACTAAGTACCTGGAATACACATCTTAATGGGTATTCCATCAATTCCTAGAGCCTTGTTTTTCACCACTTCCTTCAGTGAAGCTTCAACTTCTTCCTTCAGTACCATTGGTTCTTGATCACAGGCCACCTTCTGGAATAGTTGAACATTGACCAATTCTCTTTTGTACAGTGATTCTGTGTATTCCTCCCAACTTCTTTTGATGCTTCCTGCATCATTCAATATTTTCCCCCATAGAATCCTTTAATATTGTCACTTGAAGCTTGAATTTTTTTTTCTTCAGTTCTTTCAGCTTGAGAAATGCTGAGCGTGTTCTTCCCTTTGGTTTTCTGACTCCATGTCTTTGCACATTTCATTATAATAATTGACTTTGTGTTCTTGAGCTGCTGTTTGGACTCTTCTGTTCAACTTTTTTATCTTGTCATTTCTTCCATTTGCTTTAGCTACTCTCTGTTCAAGAGCATGTTTCAGAGTCTTGTCTTACATCCATTTTGGTCTTTTCTTCCTTTCCTGTCTTTTTAATGACATTTTCCTTTCTTCATGTATCATGTTCTTGATATCATCCCACAATTTGTCTGGTTTTTGGTCATTGGTATTCAGTGTGTCAAATCTTCAGATGGTTTCTCAATTCAAGTGGGATATAATCAAGGTCCTATTTTGGCTCTTGTGAACTTGTTTTAATTGTCTTCAGCTTCAACTTGAACTTGCATGTGAACAATTGATGGTCTGTAACACAGTCAGCTCCTGGCATTGTTTTGCCTGAAGATATTGAGCTTCTCCATTGTCTCTTTCCACAGATGCAGTCGATCTGATTTCTATGTATTCCATCTGGCATGTATAGCTACCATTTATGTTACTGGAAAAAAGATATTTGCAATGACTAAGTTGTTGGTCTTGCCAAATTCTTTCAATGATGTCTGGTGTCATTTCTATCTCCAAGGCCATATTTTCCAACTATTGATGATTCTTCTTTGTTTCCAACTTTCACATTCCAATCACCGATAGTCATCAATACATCATGTTTGGTCAATTTCAGACTGCAGAAGTTGGTAAAAATCTTCAATTCTTCATCTTTGCCTTTAGTGGTTGGTGAGTAAATTTGAAAAATATTTGCATTAACTGGTGTTCCTAGCAGATGTATGGATATTATCCTATCACTGACAGCATTGTACTACAGGATGGATCTTTAAACATTCTTTGTGATGATGAATGTGATGGCATTCCTTTTCAATTTGTCATTCCTGGCATAGTAGATCATATGATTGTCTGATTCCATTTCAGCTCACTAATGCCTAGAATATCAATCTTTATGCATTCCATTTCATTTTTGACAGCTTTCAATTTTCCTAAATTCATACTTCATGCATTTCACATTTAATTGTTAATGGATATTTGCAGATGTTTCTTCCCATTTTCAATCATTTCCCATCAGTAAGTGAAGGTCCTGAAAGCTTTACTCCATTTATGTCACTAAAGTCGACTCCACTTTGAGGAGGTGGCTCTTCCTCAGTCATGTTTTGGGTGCCTTCCAACCTGAGGGGCTCATTTGCCAGCACTATATCAGACAATGTTTCAAGACTATTCATAAAGTTTTCTGGTAATATATCAGACAGTATTTCACTGCTATTCATAAGGTTTCCACTGACCAATTCTTTGAGAAGTGGATGGCCCTTTTCTTCTTCTGAGTCTGTCTTAGTCTGGAAGCTCTGATGAAACCTGTCCACTATGGGGGGCATTGCTGGTATTTGAAATACTGGAGGCATAGCCCCCAGCCTCACAGCAACACACAAACCACCACAGTATGGCAAACTGACAGAGGAGTTAGGAGGCTAGAAGTCCGAATTCAAGTTGTCAGCTCTAGGGGAAGGCTTTATCTCTCTGTTGGCTCTGGAGAAAGGTCCTGGTCTCTTCAGCTTGTTTCCTGGTTCCTTGGAGAACTCCATGTGGTTTGGCATCTGTAAAAATGGTGTGAGGGCTACATCTGATCTCCTCTAACTTCACAAGGGTGAAGGAGAATCAAGATCAACAGCCCAAAACTGATTCTTATGAGGTGGTGGTCAGACATGCCTCTACCCTCCAACCTTTTTACCAATTCTAACACCACACATCCCTCCCATTGCACTCTCTATTTCCTTTCTGGGCTCAATAATTTGTTGTAATGTCCACACAGAACTCACAGGCCATTCTCACAGTATGGAGTTATTAGGAAAGTAACAGGTCCAGGAATGGTCAGGATATAATCCTTCAATCAAGAGAGCCTTTTCTGAGCCATGTCTGCAGGCTTGCCTTTGTCTGGTCCTCAGACCCTTGTCTTGGCCTCTCCCCTGGTCATACAAGTGTTATAGTGCTTTTTAGCTCTACCAATAGTGCCTGGAGACACCCCACTCTGCCAGCAAGCCTCAGCTCACAGGCACTCACCTCTCCCACTCTGTGTTTGGGTGTGCCAACCCATCATACTGTCTCCTGCTGGTCTCCTGGTTCTGCTGGCTCTGGTGCCACTGCTTCTCACCATCTGTCTCTGTCTTTCTGGTGTTATAATTTTCTCTCTGTGTATTGTGTCTGTGAGTCTCCCAGTGCAGGGACCCTGAGTCCAAAGGCCATGCTCTTCTCCTAGCTCTTCTTCTTGGTGGTGCTGAGGTCCCCATTTGCCTCCTCTGGGGTGGCTCATTTTAAGCCTAGCAGGAAGACAAAACTGACAAATCTCCTTGTTAGGGTTCCATAACCTTATTTGCATGGTTCAACCCTCATGTTCTTGTTACCTAGTGCCACTCTGACAAAAATATTCCACAAATGGGATGGCTTGAAAAAACAGGAGTTTCTTCTTACAATTTGGAGGCTTTAAGTCCAAGTTCAAAGTGCCAAGCCCTAGGGGCTGAGTGAAAGCCCCTCAACCTTGAAATCCAGCTCTGCCTCCTGCTCCTGGCCCAGTGGAGCTAGAGACTTTTCTTCACTCAGACAGCTGCTGGCTGCTGAGACTGACAAGCTCAAGGTTGACAAGTAAAAAGGCACAGTCTGATGTTACCAAACCATACAGCAGGTTGTTAATTCAAGTCCATTGTAAGTCCCAGGTTCAGCAGAGCATGGCAGGCTACTGAACAATGGCATGGCTACATGCAGGGTCCAAGAGTGCCATAAGCTAGAGACCATTCCCAAAGCTCCTGCTTATATATGGGAAGCAGACCACACACATACCCAAAGGCAGCTACTCAGCTGCTCATAGTAGATTCCACCATGGAGTTGATTACCAGCGTCATCATGCGGGATATCCAGCTGCACAGCCACTCAACCAGGCCTAGCCAAGTTGACACAAAAACATAAAAACAAAAACAAAAACCACCACACCCCACAAGCATGCCATGCACATTATTTACATTATTAGCAAACTATCCAATCCCCTTAGTGGGCCACAAGCATCTCATTTACATAGTCCCACTCAGTCATTTGGGAGGAGTTAACAAAGACTGGCTAGAAAGGCCTTATTAAGTAATTCACTGTGCCACGGCATCTACCTTCCCCCATCTCTGCTTTCTCTCTTACTTGTTTAATCTCTTTTATATCTCAATATAAAATATAAAATTGAGATATAAAAGAAATTGATTCAAGATACACCTTACATTAATTCTTGCTGATTAATGTTAAGAAAGACAACCCACTCCCAAATGTGATTATAACCATAGGCATAGAGTTAGAATTTATAACATATTTTAAGAGTGTATAATTCATAAGATTCTACACTTTGATCCCCCAAAATTCATGTTCTTCCTACATGCAAAAAACATTCACCCCATCATATTATCCCAAAAGTCTTATCCACTCCAAATCCAAAATCTCATCTTCTGAATCATCTAAACCAAATATGGGTGAGGCTTCAGTTAGTGCAAAATTCTTCTTCATCTATGAACTTGTGAAATCTAGACTACAAGTTACCTGTTTCCGAAGTACAGTGTTAGAATAGGCATAAGGCAAACATTTCCATTCCAAATGGGAGAAATTGGAGGGAAAGAAGTGATAACAGGCACCAAGCAAATAAAAAAACCAGCAGAACAATTTATTAGCTCTCAGTGCTTGAAAATAATCCTTTATTCTTTGGGACCACCTGGGCAAGGGCCCTGCCCTCCAGATTCTGGATGTTGGCTATGTTCTTTGTGTTCTGAGTAGAGGTCCCTCAGCCCTGGGCTTCAGCTCTACCTCCTAGGTCCACTGGAACAGCAACTCTGCTCACTTGGCTCTTGGTGGCCCCATTCTCCTAGTCTAACAGTGATGACCTCACCCTCTCGACCCCAGCAGACTCTGTTCTTCTGCCCTTTGGGCATGGCAGCCCTGCCCCCTCAGATTTGAGCAGTGGCCTCATCTTCTTGGTACTTGAGAACAGCAGCTTCACATTCCAGAACTGACCAGGACTCCAGCCTTTGATGATGCAACCCTGCTTCTGGTGCTCTTTCAAACAGTTCTGCTGATCTCTGAGCTGCTCCAGGGATGGTCCCTTTCTTTTCCTGGAGGACAGCAGATGTAGCTTCTTTGGTCTGTTTCCTGCCTGTAGAATTCCATCAGGCAGACAGCTTCTGCCATTTCATACTGTTTCTGTCCCCTTCAATCTAAGCTGATAGGTTTTCTGCTATGGTAGTTGGTTAAATCCAGGCTTAATCTCTTTAACAAAAGATTGTGTAACTATGTCCTTGGTGAAAATTCTAGGACATGTGTCCTTAGACACAAAATTTTCCAAATCTTCAAGGTTTGTTTTTATTTTGCACAGTTCATTTTTAAGTCCATCTCTTTTCTCTCACACCAAGCACCAAGGAGAAACCATGAGGACCCTTTAAGATTTTGCTTGGAAATCTCCTCAGCCAAATATCTTCATTTACAAGTTCTGTCTTCCACTAAACATTTGAATATAATTCAAGCATGTTCTTTGCCATTGCATAACAAGCATTGCCCTTCCTCCATTGTCCAATCATATATTCATCATTTCCTTTTAAAACCTCACCAGAAGTACATTTAATGTCTACATTTCTACGAACATTCTATTATTGGTGCCACATGTATTCTCTCCATACTTCCTTACGGGCCCTCACAAGAATTGCCTTTGATGCTCATAATTCTACCAACAGTCTCTTCAAGGCAATCTAGGCTTTCACTGTTAGGTACCTTAAAATTCTTCCAGCCTCTATCCATTACCCAATTCCAAAACCACCTTCACACTGTAGGTAATTGTTAGAGCAGCACCCCACTTCTTGGTACCAAATTCCTCATTATCTAATGCTGCTATAACAGAAATACAAAAGGTGGGTGGTTTTATTTATTTATTTTCTCACAGTTTAGGAGGCTAGAAGTCCGAATTCAAGGTGCCAGCTCTCATGGAAGTATTTCTCTGTCACCTCTGGGGGAAGGTCCTTGTCTCTTCACCTTGTTCCCTGGTTTCTTTGAAATCTCCATATGTCTTGGCATGTATCTTTTCACATCTCTGTTCTCTCAATTGCTTATTTAACCCCTTTTATATCTCAAAAGAGATTGACACAAGACATACCCTACACGAACTCTCTCATTAAAATAAAAAAATAAAAATAAATTAAAAAAACACAGAACCCACTCCCAAATGATTATAACCATAGGCAAAGAGGTTAGGATTTATAACCTGTGTTTTGATGGGACACAATTTAATCTGTAATATTCCTTAGTAAAAAATTTCATCTCTGCCTCTGCCTCATTCCTATTACTTTTTCTCCTAGTGATACTATTTCTTCTGTTACTCTTCCCTCTCTTCCTCCCTCTGGCATTACTTTTCCCCTTCTATGGTGATTTAAAAAATAGCTGCAAGTTCTTTGACATTCTACCCATCAAGAGGTGGAGTCTATACTACCTCCTCTAGAATCTGTGCCACAGCTTTAGCTGACTAAGAGCAGTGGGAAGGGATGCTACATGATTTCTGAGGCTAGGTCACAAAAAGGGATGCAGCTTCCCCTTTGGTTGCTGCAACATATGCTCTTGGAGCTCTGAACTTCCAAGTAAGAAGTTTAAATACTCTGAGGCCTCCATGTTGTGAGAAAGCCCAAGCCCCATGAAGAGGCCATAGGGAGGCACATGGGGCAATAGTCACAACTGAGCCCAACTTTTGGGTTATTCCAGTCCAGGGACATAAATAAAGAAGCCTCCAGATGATTCCAGCTCCCAGCTGTTGGGCCACCCCCACGCCAGCCTTCAACTCTTCCTAGCTGAGTCCGCAGGCATTGTGGAGCAGAGGCATCTCCTCTGTGCCATGCCTGGATTCCTGAACTACAAAATTCATGATCATAATAAAACAGTTATTTTATGTCACTTAGGTTTAGAGTGGCCTGTAATGCAGTAATAGGTAACCAGAACACTCTCCTCTTGCTCATGTTGTCCATCTTCCTTCTCTCTTGCCATTGGAGAGTCACTGGGCCTGTGTCCTGCCCTCCTAACTGGCCTCACTTGTTGATGTTTCCTGCTCCGGGCTCTCAAACTTTTGCTTCTCCTGTCAGTGATTCCAGCCCCATCATCCTCTGAGTTGCAATATCCTGGCTGTGGAGTCCATCAATCTGGGTGGAGACAGGAATAATTCACAATTCTGCTCCTGGGGGAGACTTGCTGCCTGGTCTGAGGTTCACAGCCATTAAGCCAAGTTCCGGAGTCAGCACTCTCTGTAGTCTTGAGCCTGTGTGCTGGTCTTCCCCTCCCTCACTCCAACCACCAGGCCTGCACACTACTTACTTAAGTGATTAATAATTAAAGATTCATATTGGACTGGGATATGACCCACTTTAGGGTCTTCAGGCGCATGAATAAAGTGATAAATATATTAATTGGACTATGTAAGCAGCACTGTCTGAGAGTGCCTTGGAGCTGGGCACATCTGGGTGCAAATGCCAACTCCTGTCTATGTGACCTTGAACAAAATACATAAACCCTCTGAGCCAAGTGTCCTTATTTGTTAAATGGGACTAATTATAACAACCTTGCAAAATTGTTGGGGGATCTAAGATCTATAAAATGTCTTCTTGTACCTTTCCTTACAAAAGGATACTTCTGAAGGCAAAAGTTTAGGTGGTTTCATTGATAGTATAAGATGCCTGGGATTCCACCACTGAACTTGATTTTGGCATATAGGTCCCTGGCTCCATCTTTATTTGACACAGGTATGGCATTATGATGATCCCTAGTTTGCAGATGGGGAATCTGAGGCTCAAAGAGATACAGTGGTTTGCCCAAGGACACACAGATAAAAGCTGACAAACCCAGAACTCAAGTAGATGCCTCTGATTCCTCATTGAGTGCTCCTTTCTGCTGCCCCATTGCCTTCCATACTACGGTCACAAGGGTGGGTATGGGAGGGTTGAATGCACTCTATATTGACTACCAGGTTTCATATTTCATCTCCATGAATAACTAACAAGATTGAGCCAGATGTGGTAAGGAGAGCCTCCAGGCAAACGGTCCATGCAAGAGCTTGGAGGCAATCTTTATTGATATATAATGCTTTCTTGTATTGTTTAAACAATGTATTTATTTAAAACTTTAAATTATTGTTTTAGATGTTGTTGTTGTCATTAGGTGCCATCAAATCAATTCCGACTCATAGCTACCCCATGTCCAAGAGAATTAAACACTGCTAGTCTTGTGCACGGGCAATCCTACTTCCGTAGTGATAACTGCCTCGGAAACCCAAGGAGGGGTCTCTATGAGTCGGGGCCGACTC
>NW_006921869.1:1390611-1394124 GCF_000298275.1 Orycteropus afer afer
CTTCCGTAGTGATACTGCCTCAGAAACCCAAGGAGGGGTCGCTATGAGTCAGGGCTGACTCGATGGCACATAACAACAACAACAACATGATCCATAAAGTTTCACTGGCCTTCCCCCCCACCCCCCCGAAGGAGATTAGCAAATCCCTTTTCTCAGTCTGTCTTAGTCTGGAAGCTCTACTGAAAATTGTCCACTATGGGTGAACCTGCTGGTATTTGAAATACTGGGGCCATATCTTCCAACATTACAGCAGCATGCAAGCCACTACAGTATGACAAACTGAAAAAAAAAAAAGTGGTGGATTTTTTTTAGATAGACAGTGGATTTTCTGGGCTCAAAATATCAAGAGGCAAGAAAGGGGATTCAATGAAAAGTGAGTCTACCCCACCTGCCGCCAAACACATGATTCTCCTTCCAGAGGGAACTAGAAATTTTCTCCACATATCCTAGCAAGTTGTATGTAGACTCGCCTCTCTTTTTCTCTGCACATATTATGTTATTGTTGTTGATGTTGTTGTTGTTGTTGTTGTTGTTGTTGTTATGTGCCATCGAGTCAGCCCTGACTCATAGTGACCCCTCCTTGGGTTTCCGAGGCAGTATCACTACGGAAGTAGGATTGCCTAACCTTCCTTCCGAGGAGTGGCTGGTGGGTTTGAACCGCCAGCCTTCTGGTTAGCAGTCAAGTGCCTTAGCCACTATGCTACCAGTTGATGTTGTTAGGTGCCATCAAGTCTGCTCTGACTCATGGCAACCCTATGTACAACAGAACGAAATACTGCCCAGTGCTGTGCGAGCCTCAATGCTTGCTATTCCAGAGCCCATTGTTGCAGCCACTGTGTCAATCCATCTCTTTGAGGGCCTTCCCCTTTTTCAATGACCCTCCACTATACCAAGCATGATATCCTTCTCTGGGAATGGTCCTTTCTGACAACATGCCCAAAGTAAGTAAGATGAAGTCTGGCCATTCTCACTTCCAAGGAGCATTCTGGCTGCCCTTCTTCCAGGACAGATATGTTCTTCTGGCAGTCCATGGTACTTTCCAGTATTCTTCACCAACACCACAACTCAAAAGCATCAATTCTTCTTCCATCTTCCTTATTCATTGTCCAGCTTTCACATGCATAGGAGGTGATTGAAAATACCATGGCTTGGGTTAGGTGCACCTTAGTCTTCAAAGAGACATTTTTGCTCTTCAGCACTTTAAAGAAGTCTTTTGCAGCAGATTTGCCCAGTGCAATAGGTCATCTGATTTCTTGACTGCTGCTTCAATTGGTGTTGATTGTGGATCCAAGTAATACAAATTTTTTGACAGCTTCAACCTTTTCTCCATTTATTGTGATGCTGCTTATTGGTCCAGTTGTGAGGATTTTTGTTTTCTTTATGTTGAGGTGTAATCCATACTGCAGACTGTCTTCATCAGTAAGTGCTTCAAAGTCGCTCACTTTTAGCAAGCAAGGTGGTGTTGTCTGCATATTGCAGATTTTTGATGAATCTTCCTATATTCCTGATACCATGTTCTTCTTCATATAGTCCAGCTTCTCGGATTATTTGCTCAGCAGACAGATTGAATAAGTATAGTGAAAGGATACAACCCTGACACACTCCCTTCCTGATTTTAAACCATGTAGTATTCCCTTGTTCTGTTTGAACGACAGCCTCCTGTTCTATGTACAGGTTCCTCATGAGCACAATTAAGTGTACTGGAATTCCCTTTCTTCTCAATGTTATCCATATTTTGTTATGATTCACACAATTGGATGCTTTTGCGTAGCCAATAAAACACAAATAAACATCTTTCTAGTCTTCTTTGCTTTCAACCATGATATCCCTTGTTCCACGTGCTCTTCTGAATCCAGCTTGCATTTCTAGAAGCTCCCTGTTAATATACTGCTGCAACCTTTTTTAAATTATCTTCAGCAAGATTTTACTTGCATAGCACACATTATAAACACTGTTTATTCACTTTGCCTTGTTCAGGTAATCCTTCATCTCTGGGATGGCTTCCTTTTGGTACGCCAAAATGCCCTCCTCCTTTTTATGGCTGGGTAGTACTCCTTTGCCTGGATTGTACCCCCACCTCTTCCTTACACTCCTATGAAGGAAACAAATCTGACTTCGGAAGATAGGAGCCTCCTGTCCTTTCCTCACTCTTCTTCCTCAGCATTCAGTGAGTTCACTGTCTATCAGCGAGATGGAGGGGAACTGTGATTAGGTGCAGTGGACAAGCCTGCAGACCATAGGCCCACCTGATTCGTAACAACCCTGTAAGAGAGAGTAGAACTGCCCCATGGGCTTTGCAAGGCTGTAATCTTTACGGGAGCAGACTGCTGCATCTTTCTCACTTGGAGTAACTGGTGGGTTCAAACTGCTGACCTTTTGATTGGCAGCCAAGTGCTTTAACAACTTCATCACCAGTGCTTTAACAACTTCATCACCAGTGTTCCCTTGAACTAGGGATGGCATACCCACTAAGCAAGGTATGACTGGGCTTACCTTGCTTACTGGGTACTCTGTCCCTGTCTGGGATTGTAAATTTGAAGAGAGACTTTGATGCTACAGCAAGGTGCTGTAGGGTTGGGAGAGAGACAGATGCCAGTCATACCTAGAAACAGAATCTCTGATGTGGTGAAAAAATGTAAAATCATTCAATATAGATTAATAAGTAAACACAAGTAAACACTTGCTCACCTTGCTGATTGGGTAAACTGACACTGCTGCAGACAGACCTCACTTCCCACCCCCTGCAATACTGGCTCTATGTCCATGGACAAGTTCCACCCTGTCTGAGCCTCCTTTACCTCATCTGCAAGATGAATTTCTAAGGCCTCCCTCCCAGGAAAGGGGTAAGGGGTCCTGTGGAGGGTCCCAGATTCTCTTTGTCTTTCACAGGACTGAGGCCAGGGGGCTCTCACCTACACATTGATTTGCTCATTCGTTTAATCAATTATACTGTTATATTTACATGTTCCTTCACCCATTTATTCACTCATTAATTCATTTATTTATTTACTCATTCATTTATGCATTCACTCTCTCACATATTCCTTGTCCATTCACTCATTCATTCACCCACTCATTCACTCAGGGACTCATTTGTTCACTCATCCACTCATTCATATACTTGTTTATTCACTTATTCATTGATTTCACTCTTATTCACCTATTTTGTTATGAATTCATTGATCATTCATTTGTGGTGATTAGCATTATTGGGATGTGAGTTGGAGAGCACTGGGGTGAGGTTGATTAGAGATGGTTTGTGAGGGCCCGTTGGAAGTTAGAGGTGGGGACCAAGCTGCTCGGGGCTCCTCGGTGTCTCCCTCCGGTCCTCCTCTCCGAGACCACGACCGCGACCGCCCCCGCCCGCCAGCCCGCCCCGCCCCCCGCCCTGGAGAAAGCGCGCGCTCTCGGCGGAGCGTCGCTGCTGCCGCGGGCTCGGAACCGAAGCGAAGCGCCTGGCGGCCGCCCGGCACCACCCCAACCTTCGCGGCCGCTCATGCCAGCGGCGCCCCC
>NW_006921869.1:1394334-1404349 GCF_000298275.1 Orycteropus afer afer
CGCGGCCGCTGCCCGGGCAGGGGGAGCGGGCGCGGCGCCAAGCGCTGAGGGCGGGCCCGGGGCTGAGCCCGCCGGGGCGCATACACCCGGGACTCCTAGGAGGGACCCCTGCGGGAGGCGACGGGCGGGCGGCGACGAGGTCTGAGTCCCAGAAGGAGGAGTGTCCACGAAGGGGAGCTGCTTGAAGAGGTCACCGCAAGACACAGGATACGGAGCGGAGCTGGGTCCTGGGAAAACCTGCAGCTGGGGCACCGCCGGACGCGGGGAGGTGCGGCCCACAGCTGGGTGTCCGTCAGAGGCTGGAGTGAAGGGTTTGAATCCTCGGGGTGCACAGCCCAGGACAGGCCCACGACTCCGCTTTCTGTAGCTTGTCCTGGCCGCTCGGGGCCACGTGCCTCCTGGGTCCCCTGGAGCTCGCCAGGGGTCGTAAGTGCCCAGCGCTTGCTGTGAACATCCTTTGGAGTTCTAGGCTTCAGTCCCTCCGACCCAACTTTCCTTCACACACATGGAGGCACCCCAGCGTACATCCCGGAGTCGGCAATTCCTCAAAGTTGCAAAGAGGAGGGAGGAGTTGGGGGGGGGCACTGGGTGACTTGGCCGCACGGCCACCTGCCTAGGCTTCCCCCTGCTGCAGCATTGCGGTGTGCCCCCTCAGCCGCAAGGGTCGCTTCCACACAGTATCTGTAGTCGGAACCGCTGGTGGGCGAGGGAAGGGGACAGAGAACCCGCAGCAGGGTCCAAACACCACTGAGGAAAGTTTGGATTTGGTGCTAATTAAGAATTTCCAGAACTGCGACTAGGGGTCATGGTGAGGTGGGAATGGCAGCTGCCCCCTCTCTACTCCAGTGGCGGGGGTGTATAATGGCGGCTTTACAGGCATCTCCTACTGTGTGCCTTGTTCTCATATTAAATTTGCTTCTGCCTTTAACCTTCACAATCACCCCCTCAGGAGGGTGCTGTTATTCTTTCTACTTTACCCGTGAGAACAGAGCCTCAGAGCAGTGAAGCCCCTTATCCAAGGTCACACAGCCAGTAGGTGGTAAGCTGGAATGTGAACCTGAGTCCAAGTTACTGGCAAGATTTTGGTGGTTTCCAGGCACCCTTACCTCCTTCCACTCTGCACCCCAAGTTGGGTTTAGCTCAGTCTCGTGGGAAAGAATCCATTTCCAACTCAGGCTAGAAGCTTCTGCCAGGGGGATGGAGTGGGGTAGTGGCAAGGGGGTGTGGGGGTGGGGCATGGGGTGTGCGTTTTCTGGGAGAGTGGGTTCCTGATGCTCTTGTCCTGTCCCTAGGGTCAAGCAGAGTCTCTCACCTCTTCTTCACTAGGGCCCTAGGTCCTGAGGCCCTGGAAGGAGAGCCTTGTATATGAGTGGGTCTTGCTTTGAACCTTTTCAGGGCTTAGATGGTGCACCAATACCCTGGCAGGTCTACAGCTGTGCCTGGCTGAGAGGGCAGACCCTCCACCCCTTCCAACCTGAATTGGTGCTGATGGAACAGCTGTAGGACACAGGAGGAGACCCAGGTTTCCTTCCTCAGCATTGATGGAGGAGAGAGAGAGATAAGGCTGCCAGTGAAGGAAGGGCTCTCAAAGGAGTGTCCTGCTCAATAGAGCAGCTTACCCCACACAGCAGAACAAATTAAGAAGGAGGTCTTGCAAAGTCCGATGCCTACTACCATCCTTCAGTCTGAGGTTGGTCCTTTAGAAAATGGGGCAGCTTAGCCACAGGAATTCTCTATGATCTTTGATTCAGTTTCTGTCTCTGTACAGGGAGGGTCTGACACTTATCCTGCTAGGCTGCTAGTAGGGATGAAGGGAGGTCTTGTTCCTGGCATAGTGTACAGCCCAGAGTGGAGCTGTCATGTTCTGAGAGGGAAGGTCTTACTCTCTTGCTAATAATTCTCTTCTTTGTGTATTGTGAGTGTGTGGCATAGGAGAGCCAGGTTTAAGCCATGTGAGAGGCGTATGTGAGATACATATGGGTATGTGTGACATGTTTGCGGCATGTGGTATATGAGATGAGCATGAAACACATGTGAGACTTGCTTGTATTGTGAGATTATGAGGCATGTGTGACATGTGTGAGGCATGTGGTAGCATGTGAGGTATGCATATATCATGTGTGTGAGGTGTGTGTAGGGTTGTATGAGGCACATCTGTGACATGTGTGAACTATGCATTAGTGTGTAATGTATGCACGGGGCACATATGTGACATATATATGACATATTTGAAAGATGTGTGGGGATGTGAGACATGTGAGACATACAATAGTGTATAATGTGTGCATGAGGCATGTGTGTTACATGGGTGTGACATTGTAAAGTATATGAGGCATGTGGTGTCATGTTTAAAACTCCTGTGGGGCTGTGTGAGGGATGTGTGTGGCATGGTGAGGCAAATGGGTCTTGTGAGGACTATAATTGCTTTGCCTACCACTGGCCACATCTTGTGAGAGGGGGCCACTTCTCCTTTCCCAGCATTAGAGTTTTCCTTGGAAAATCTTAATTTAGGTTGATCTTTGAGCGCAGCACAAAATCAGAGGGTAGCTGTGCATCCACTGTGCCAGCAGGAAATTACTATTTTAAAAAGACAAAACCCTCAGCTTTCTCAGGACCACAGGAAAATTGGTTCCTGTGGGCTGGGTCTCAAATGAGAGGCTCCAGGATGCAAGTCCAGTATAACAGAGGCTGCAGCTGATGGAAGGTCAGCCAAGCCTGAGAGTGATGGAGGGACATAGGGATGAGGCTGGAGGCCTCTCTCAGAGATGAAGGAAAATGGGAACTTACCTAGTTGTTAGTTTAAGGATCTGAGGAGAGAAGAGCAGACTTGGAGAGCAGACTCGTGCCCATTTATGCCCTTCCTCTTGTCAGATGTGTGACCTTGGGTGTGCTACGTAGTTTCTCTGAGCAGCAGTTTATCCACCCAGAAGATGGGAGTGGTAGCCTTGCAGAATGGTTATGAAGAGTCAGTGTGATCATAGCCTGGTGCAGTGCCCAATGCATAGCAGGTGCTCAGGAAGGACTAACCCTGCTCTTCCTTTTCTGATCATTACATCTAGGTTTACTTCTGATTTGGAGAAATGATCTGGCACATTGGTCAGGGTGAATTTCTGGACTGTGGATGGTGAGCTGGAGGCTCTCCACTTCTGGAGCATGGGGATCCATCCAGGTTGTGTCCATCATGTGACTCCTTGAGTCTACTGCTTGGCCTTACCCAATGGGATTGGCAGAGAGTATAGTGCTGCTTACACAGCAGTACATGTGTCTGGATCACTGCACACAGATTTTAGAACCTAAAGTAGTAGCTGTGTCCCTTGAAGAGACATATATACAGCCACAGGTTTGGGGAACTCTGCAGTTAGCTTCAAGATGCCTTTGAGTTGTGTGTGTGCATGTGGCACTCATGTTCTAACAAACCTCCCTGTCTGAGTGCTATAGACAGTAAAAACATTTTCTTTTATTCATTCTTCTATTCAGCAAATGCTTTCCAAACCCTCCTCATCTTCTGGCTCTTGCTGGTCCCTGTGAAGGATCAGAAAAATGAAAGTCAGTCTTTAGCCTTGAGGAACCCCCAGCCCCTCTTTTAACAAAGTTATCTGGGCCCAGTGATTGGGGAACATATGTTGACAGCAGCAGCGAATGAGAGGCTGCTCAGAGTGGGAGGGTGCTGTGACCCAGTGGAGAAGGTCAGGTTTCCACTGGTAGGTTCTTCCTGTGGTGCGGCCTGATTAATTTTCCTCCTTATGCCAGCCCTTTCTGCTCTCTAATAGACTCTTGGAATGTTAGCCAGGAGGATTAATAGAAGTCATCATGTCTGTCTTAGGCTGGGTTCTCTAGAAGAGCAAAAACAGTGAAAGAAAAAAGAGAGAGAGAGGAAAAGGAGGAGAGAGGGGGAGAGAAAGGGGAAGGATAAGGAGAAAGTGAAGGAGGGAGGGAGAAAAATATTTATCTCAAGGAAATGGCTCATGCAGTTGTGGAGGTTGGCAAGTTCGAAATCTGTGGGTCAGGCATCAAACTGGAGTGTTCTCCTGACTTATGTGTTTGCAGGGACAGATGAACTCACAATTGTCAGGTTAGATGACAGGCTGTTGGCTCATGGGACTGCAGAAGTTGGTGAATCCCAAAATCGGCAGGTCAGGTGACAGGCTGCTATCTCAAGTCCCAAGAGCCAGAAGTCAGATGATGATGAACTGGATGTAGGATCCAAATCAATGGGAAGTCTTGCCCAAACATCCATATATATATACAGGATGCAGGTCACACCCCCCAAGGAAATGCCTCTTGTATCAGACTAAGTGTGTGACTTGAGTAAGGATGTGACTTGCATAAGAGGAAGACTTGAGTAAGGATGGGGCTTGAGTAAGTTTGTGACTTGAGTCACACTGTCTTGTAGCCTGTGATTCAAGGTACACCCTTCAGTAATTTTGCCTCATTAACATATAGAGGTTAGGATTTATCACACATAAAATGATGGATAACTACATAAGATCACAAAAGGGATGGCAACCACACAATACTGGGAATCATGGCATAGCTAAGTTGACACATAGCATTAACCATCACAGCATCCAACCTTCTTATTAGAGAGATGGGGAAATACAGAAATAGTGAGGAGGAAATGAGATTTTATTCATTCAATAAATATTTATCAGGCCCTATTCTGGGTGCTAGGGATACAACATGAACAAGACAGAAGACTTTGCCGTCAAGGAGCTTATGTTCTATAGGGGGAGACAGAACAAGCAAAGAAATACATATGAACGAGCATTTCAGAGAGTGATGAGTATTGCGAAGAAAACTGAGTAACACAAGGTGATGTTATGGAGTCTCTTCTGGGTAAGGGCTTCTTTAGATAAGGGGGTCAGGGAAAGCCTCTCTTTAGAGGTGACTTTTAAGCTGAGCCTGAAGAATGAGAAGGCTTCATCATGCTAAGAGCAGGAAAAAGAGTAGTGTAGGCACAGGGAACAGCAAGTGCAAAGAAAAGCCCTGGTCTGCTGGAGGTAGACAAGTCTGACATGCTGAGAAAGAGAAGTTAGGGAGTGAGGGAGATAAAGAGTGGTGAACGACAAGATTAGAGGAACCAGATCATGATAGTCAGATCACATAGTCTTGTCTGCTATGGAAGGAGTGCAAATTTTATTCTGTGATGGTAACTGTTGGAAGACTTGATCAAGGACTTGGGCTGACTCTGAAGATGAGTAAGATTTTGAGTGATGGAGATGGCAGTGGGGAGAGTCATCCCAGCCAGGGGAATGGCATGAGTAAAGGAGCGGAGGTGGGAGAACTGTGGGAGATAAGGCTGTGAAGAGAGGCAGGAACTAAAGGCACTGAATGCCATCCTAGGGAGCTGTCCAGGGTGCTGACCTCAAAGCCCAGTATTTCTGCAATTATGGGCTACAGGGTAGCATGGTGTGTGTGGAATGTGTGTGTGTATGTGTGCATGCGTGCACGAGTGTGTGTGGTGTGTCCCGATGGTACCCAGCTAGCTGATGTGTCCCTGTGCTGGTTACCTAGGAGACAACGGGAAGATGATAGGGTGGGATTTGATTGGCTACTCACTCCTGCTGCTCATCTCCCTGTCAGAACTGCAGGCAGAGGTTACAAATAGTCCGGGCAGGCATGCCAAGTGCCGGAAGGGGAGCCATGAATGTTCACTGCCCTGAGTCCTGAATGCATGTGTGTGTGTGGGGGGCTACTAGTGTGTGTGTGTGTGTGTGTGCACATCTTAAGCAAAGAGGCATCTGGAGTTAATGCAGTTCTTGCTGTGAGACATCTGTTCATTGCCTTAAATCAGGTAGTGGGGCTCAGATAAATTTAAGAGTCAACCAGACTTGGGAGCAGATCTTTTGTTTGGTTTTAATAACTTCAGTGTCAACATTGGGGCTGATTTTAAATGTCTCCCTGTACCTCCAAAAACTCAAACAAAGCTTTAAATGGTGGAAGTTATTTCTCATGACATGGACCATGATGTCAATATGCAGTAGTAGACAGCCACTACCACCACCAGCACCACTCCACCAGCAGAGAAAGATGGTATAATGTAAATATCTGTTTTATTCTTCCTTCTCCTTTAACATAATAGTATCATTTTCTCCCTCTTTTACTTTGTGAGTAAAGGGACAAGGAATCTATACTGTAATTTTGTGGGGGAAACAAACAAACAAAAAAATCAAAGTTGATTCCTTTACATTTAACTTTCTAAAGCAGGAGCCCAAGTAGGCTTAGGGGAACAAAACAAAACGAAACCAAGTACTAGGACTGCAGAAGATTTAGCATTCTCAGTCTCTCTTCCCCCTGCTCCTGCCTCCCACTTTGCAGGGTTTGGCAAATGATGCAGTTGCTGAAGAAGGAAAGGAGGATTTCCCTCTTCCCACTTTTGACTTCTCTGTCACTGGACTTAGGTTTTAATGCATCATGTATATGCCCTTTCTGCCTTGTCTATGTCGTTCTTATTGCCCACTGGAAAAAAATAATCATGCCTTCTCACAGTCACCCAACCATCCATGTCTCTGTTAGTACTGGTCAGAAGTATTTTATCTGAAACATAGGTATGTGGATATCTTTCACTTCTTTGCAAGTTGATTGTACTTCATTGCTTGCAGCAGGGGGCTTACACTTAATGCCCACAAGGGCAAGGCAAATGACCTAAAAGATGAGTGAAAGGGGCCTTAGGGCCTTTGTACTTGTTGTTTCCTCTGCTGGAATATCTTCCACCTTATATGTATATGGTTCATTTCCTCACTTCATTTAGGTTTATGCAAATGTCTCCTCTTCAGAGAGGTCTCTCATGACCACTTCATTTAAAATAGCAGTCCTTTAGCCCCTTAACTTTTTTTTTCCTTGCAAGCACTTTGCTCTACCTGGCTTTATATTACATTTATTATTTGCCTCCCTCACTAATAAGTGTCATGAGGGCTGTGACTGTTTCTATTTTATTGTCTACCGTATTTCCAGTAGCTAGCACAGAGCCTGGCATATAGTAGGTGATCGAAAGAATTCTTGCCTTCCAGTCAGGAGACCTAGTTTGATTCCTGGCCAGTGCACGTCACGCACAGCCACCACTCTTCTGTCAGTGGAGGCTTACGTGTGCTATGATGCTGACCAGGTTTCAGCACAGCTTCCAGACTAAGATGAACTAGGAAGAAAGGCCTTGTGATCTACTTCTGAAAATCAGCCAATGAAAATCCTATGGATTGCAATGGTCCAACCTGCAACTGATCACAAGTATAGTGCAGGACTGGGCAGCATTTTTCTCACTGTGCAGGGATTGCTATGGGTTGAGGGTTGGCTTGATGGCAGCTGACAACAGCAGCAGCAAGGGTGTGAAATGGTCTGAGAGGCACAGAGTTGAATGGGAGAGTCTAGGCTGTGTTTTAATTTCCTGCTTGATCGTTCTAGAGAAGCCTAAGATCCAGAGTTTGAAATAAGATATGTCACTGTGTTATTTAATGTGTTAACCACCGATTCAGACAAAAAAAATCTCAGGGTCAAACAAAACCCCCTTTTGAGTTGGATTCAGCGCAAGAGCCCCCAGTTTAAGGCCTATCACCTTCAGGACCCTTTATGATCTGGTTATAGTAACTTTTCTTCCCTTCTTAATTCTGTCGCTGGTCTTGCCTGTCCACCTCTGAGCCTTTGCTCAGGCTGTCACCCTACCTGGAGTACCTCTCCTCACTCTTCTCTTCACCTAGCAAACTACTGTTTCTACTAGTTTCAAGCCCCCCCCCCGCAATGGCTAATTTTTGTTTTTAACGTTTTGTTGTGATTTGGGTGAAAGTTTATAAGCATATTGCTTTTGCACTCAACAATTCATACACATTTTGATTTGTGTCATTGATTGCAATCCCCACAATGTAGTAGTACTCTTCTCACTTCCTCCCTGTGTTCACTGTTTCCATTCATCCTTCTTTCCTATCCCTTCCAGGCTTCTGAGCTTTCTGGACAAATGCTGTTTGTTTAATCTTGTGCTAAGTAATGTATACTTCTCGTGTTATTGTTCACCTTATAGGCCTGTCTGTTGTAGGGCTAAAAGTTGAGCCACAGGGGTGAGTTCAGTTCCAGGCTTAAATGCTATTCAAGGGCCACAGTCTTGGGGGTTCCACCAGTCCCTATCAGATCAGTAAACCTGATCATTTTTATTGTTTTGAGTTTTGTTCCACATTTTTCTCTTCTGTTTGCGACCTCCTATTGTGATCCCTTTCAGAGTGGTCAGCAGTGGTAGCTGGGTACCATCTAGTTCTTCTGGTCTCAGAGTTGTAAGGAGCTGAGGTTCACATGGTTCATTAGTCCTTTGGACTAATTATTTCCTTATGTCTTTGATTTTCTACACTCTTGTTTGCTCCAGATGGGGAGAGACCAATAGTTGCTCCTTAGATGGCTGTTCACAAGCTTTTAAGACCCCAGTCACTACTCATCAAAGCAGGATGTAGAACATTGTCTTTGTGGACTGCATTATGCCAATTGACCTTGATGTTCTCTAAAACTATGGTCCTGAGCCCTCAAACCCAGCAACTTATTCAAGGTGTTTGGTTATAAGATGTTTTCATAACTTTGCCCTCTGTATACTCTGTTATATCCATGGATATATTTTAAGGCCATATAAATACATATTAGAAATATCCCTCCCAAACCAATGTGTATTTGTGGATGTAGTACCATTTGCCTTTCCATATCTGTCTATTTATGTATCCACTTGTAGATTATTGTTATTAGCATTGTTACTGGACTGTGTATGAAAGGTAGAATTTACCTTTCTTGCCTTTAATTCTTGTGCTCCTCCCAGTTACGGTCGCTAATTTTATGTGTCAACTTGGCTAAGCTATGGTGCCCAGTTGTTTGGACAAACAGTCCTCTAGACTCTGTTATCAAGTAGCTACATGTGATTAAATTAGTTGGTCTTAAGTAAGACAGATTATCCTCCACAATGGGTGGTTTTCATCCAATCAGTAGAAGCCTTTAAGAGCAAAAAGGGAGATTCCCTGGGGTGTGGTCCGTCTTCTGACTATAAATAGACATTGTGACAGCACTCACACTCCACCCTTCTCATTGCCTGACCTACAGATTTTGGGATGCAAGTCTGCAGGAATTTCCAGCCTGTTGCTTGATTTTTGGGTTTTGAACTTGTGAGCCCTCAACAATTGCATGAGTACTATCACTGCTTCTGTTTCTTTAGAGAACCTTAAGATATCCTGTGGGAGCTCTGGTAGTGTAGTGCCTAAGGCACTTGACTGCTAACCAGAAGGCTGGTGGTTCAAACCCACTAGCCACTCCTTGGAAAGAAAATTGAGTAATCTACTTCTGTAGTGATACTGACTCAGAAACCCAAGGAGGGGTCACTATGAGTTGGGTCTGACTTGACGGCACATAACAACAACAACAACAACAACAACAAGGTATCCTGTACCTTGGTAGAATTAGTCTCCTCCACACTTCGCTGTCCTGGCCCCTCTCTTGTTGGAACATAACTATATGTTTTCCCACTGGTCTCCTCCAGCAGAGCCTTTTGGGGCAGGTACTCTGCTGATTCATCTTTGAGTTCACAAGGCCCAGCACACAGTGTGTGCTCACTGAGTGGATGAAATAAATGGAACAAAAGGAGAGGAACAAAGCTTTGTTGAACTCCTACTGTCAGCTAGGCCTGGGCTGGCCAATTTCACATCCTTTCTCCCAGTGACATGTGATTAGGACAGTGAGGCTCAGAGAGGACAAATGAGAGGCCCGAGCCCCTGGTTTGCAAGGGGCTCTCTGTGAGTTGAACACCCTCTCCCTGGCTTGTGTACAGTCCCTGCCCCTTTCTGTTCCCTGAACATATCTCTATCTCAGGCCACATGGGGCCTCCTAGGAAAAGGATTGGGACAGGCCAGATTGGGTGGTGTCTGAATCTCCTCAAGGCCAACCAAGGCAGAGAGCGACCCCTTCTTGGGTTTCTGAGGCAGTATCACTATGGAAGTAGATTGCCCAACCTTCCTTCTGAGGAGTGGTTGGTGGGTTTGAACCGCCAGCCTTCTGGTTAGCA
>NW_006921869.1:1405151-1420432 GCF_000298275.1 Orycteropus afer afer
CTACTCACCAAAGTAGGAGGTGGAACAATGTTTTGTATAGTATGTTATGCCTATTGAGCTTGATGTCCCCTGTGGCTATGATCCCAAGCCCACAGGTTCAACTACTCAGTCCCTCTGGGTAGCTGGCTGTGACCAAGCTGGCTGGGTAGCTGGCTGTAACCACATCCTTGCCCCTAGTCAGCTCTACTATACACCTGGGAATTCTGATCATTCACATAAACTTATAGGACCATTGTCTGCCAACCCTATGTATGTTCCTGGATACACTTCCTGTTTCATAGATATACCTAATCGTTCAGCCTGTCCACCCATCTATCCACCCATATACCCATGTTAGCCTTCACTACAATGCAGTACTGTATGTACAAAAGGTTTCATATTTGTTGTTTGTGTCTCCCATGTACCTCTCTGTGTCTTTCTCATCCTCAATGCTGCCATATTGGTCACTCACATTTGGTACATTGCCCTTCTCTTCACCCAAATCAATACTTATGTCTGTCTATCTAACAGCATTCCCTCCCCACCCCTCCCACCCCTGGTAACCAACAAAGAAAATTTAAAACCTGGATTAATTTTCACTGGGGATGTGTTTGAAAGGTTGAACTTCCCATTCTAGCACATCTGCTTCCAAGCTGTATGACCTTGAGTGAGTAAGTCTCATTTTTTCTCTTCTGTAAAATGGGAACTTAAAGAGGCTCCAGGCAGAGTGGTCATGAGGATCCAGAGAGAAGACAGATGGCAGATCATTTTGCCAGTTGCAGAGCAAGGTGCACTTGTGGGATGGTGATTGTTAGTGAAATGAGGTTAATGACAAGTTACTCAGTGAGTAGGACTGTGCCTCAGCCTATCTGTTACAGCTCTGCTCTGTGGCTTTGGTGCACCGGAGACCATGCAGAGCAGCCACAGAGCATGAGCAAAGAGGCTGAGAGGGCCTCTCAGAGTGCTCAGGTAGGGGATGGGCATCTGGGATCTTTTTTGATTCTGTGAGTGATTCTCTATGGCAAGTTGATTCTCCCATCTGGGCCTCCATTTTTTTTTTCCCCTCAGAAAATAATCCTGCCCAAGGGTATGCTGTGTGGATCTAATGAAATAAAATGGAAGAGAACTTGGTTTTAAAAGTGTAGAGTGCTTCTTACCTTTGGAAGCCCCTGAAGAAATGAAAGGGTGAAGAAGTTACATTGGAGCAGGGATTCAGTGATGAGAGTGTATAAGGTTAATGATAATAATAATAATGTTGTTGTTGTTATTTGCCATAGAGTCAGACCTGACTCATAGCGACCCCTCTTTGGGTTTCCAAGGTGGTATCACTATGGAAGTAGATTGCCCCCAACTTTCCTTTCGAGAAGTGGCTGGTGGGTTTGAACTGCCAGCCTTCTGGTTAGCAGTCAAGCGCCTTAGCCACTAACTGACATAATTTATTAAGGGTTTACTGTGTGGCAGGCTGTAAGTGCTTTGTGTCTTAACTACTCTAATTCTCATAAATGAGGTTAAAAAAAAAAAAAAAAACCAACATAAGTACATAAGACAGAGTCTTGCCATCCTTCCTTCTAAGGAACACTCTGGCTATGCTGCTTTATTCTTTCATGTATTTTTAAAATATACATTTTGTCAAAATATAATTTATGTACAGTGAAATACACAAAACTAAAGTGACAAGGGTCAATGCTTTCTTTCTTTTTTTTCTGTTGGTGTTGCCGTGTTCCCTCCCCTCCCCTCCCACCCCTAGTAACCAACAAAGAATTATATTCCTTCCGTATATAAACCTTTCCTTGACTTTTTTACAATAATGAATTAATACTATATTTGTCCTTCTGTGATTGACTTATTTTCACTCAGCATAATGTCCTCCAAGTTCATCCATGTTCTGTGTTTTTTTTTTTTTGCAGATTCTACATTATTCTTTAGTGTGGTGTCATATTCCATAGTGTGTATGTACCATAGTTTGGTTATCCATTCTTTTGTTGATGGGCATGTAGGTTGTTTCTATCTTTTTGCTATTGTAAATAGTGCTGTGATGAACATGGGGGTATATATATCTGTTCTTGTCATGGCTCTCACTTCTTTAGGATATATGCCTAGTAATGGGATTGCTGGGTCAAATGGTATTTCTAATTCCAGCTTTTTAAGGAATCACGATACTGCTTTCCACAGTGGTTGTATTATTTTATAGTCCCACCAGCAGTGTATGCGAGTCCTAATCTCTCCACATTCCTGCCAGCATTTGTTATTTTCTGTCTTGTTGAACTTTGCCATTAGTTACTGGGGTGAGTTGGTATCTCGTTGTTTTTATTTGTATCTCTCTGATGGCTAATAATTATGAACATTTCTTCAAGTATTTGCTGGCTGCCTGAATAACATCTTTGGTGAAGTGTCTGTTCATGTCTTCTGCCCATTTTTTAATTGGATTGTTGATATTTTTGTTGTTGAGGTTTTGGAGTTTTCTATAAATTTTGGAGATAAGTCTCTTGTCAGATATGTTGTTGCCGAATATTTTTTCCTCATTTGTAGGTTCTCTTTTTATTCTTTTGGAGGAGCCTTTGGAAGCACACACAAATTTAATTTTTAGAAGGTCTCATTCATTTAGTTTATCTTCAGCTGTTTCTGCATTTTGGGTTGTGCTTGACAGTCTATTTATGCCATAAATTAACCAAAAACAAAACCAAGCTCACTGCCGTCGAGTCAGAGCCAACTGATAGCAACCCCTCCTTGGGTTTCCAAGGCGGTATCACTATGGAAGTAGATTGCCCAACCTTCCTTCTCAGGAGTGGCTGGTGGGTTTGAACCACAAGCCATCTGGTTAGCAGTCAAATGCCTTAGTCACTATGGCACTCTAGTTTTTCCTTGTGGAACTTTATAGTTTTAGGTTTCACATGTAAGTCTTTGATCCATCTGCAGTTAGTTTTTGTGTATGGTGTGAGTTACAGATCTTGTTTCATTTTTCTGCAAAGGGATATCCAGTTTTGCCAATGCCATTTGTGAAAGAGACCACCTCTTCCCCTTTTAATGGACTTCAGCCTTTTGTCAAAAATCAGATGACCATAGCTGGATGGATTTATTTCTGGGTTCTCAATTCTGTTCCACTGGTCTATGTGTCTGTTGTTGTATCTGGCTATACTTCTTGTTCAGTCTTCTGACAGTCCATAATATGTTCAGTATTCTTTGCTAACATCATAATTCAAATGCATCAGTTCTTCTTTGGTCTTCCTTATTCAGTGTCCAGCTTTCCTATGCATATGACGTGACTGAAAATACCATGGCTTGAGTTAAGGCATACTTTAGTCTTCAAAGTGACATCTTTGCTCCTTAACACTTTAAAGTCTTTTGCAGCACACTTTTTCAATGCAGTACATCATTTTATTTCTTGACTCTTGCTTCCATGGGCATTGATTTTGAATGTAAGTAGAATGAAATCCTTGAGAACTTCAATCTCTTCTCCATTTGTCATGATGTTTATTGATCCAAAGCATTTGCCATTTCAACGTTTTCACATGGACAATTCAGTGACATTAATTACATTTACCATGTTTTACAATCATCACTACTATCTATTTCCAAGTGTTTTCATCACCCTTAACAAAAGCTCAGTGTTCCCTAAACAATGACTTCCCCTTCTCCTCTTCCCTCCCACCCCGGATAACTACTAATAAACTTTGCTCTCTATACCTTTGCCTATTTTAGATACTTCCCATAAGTAGGATCATATAATGTTTGTCATCTTGTGTCTGGCTTAATGTTTTCAAGGTCCATCCATGTTGTAGCATGTATTAAGACTGCATTTTTATACCACATTTTGTTGTTTTCCATTCACCTGTTGATGGATATTTTAGTTCTCTATTGCTGCTATAACAGAAATACCACAGGTGAATGGCTTTAACAAATTTATTTTCTCACAGTTTCCAAAAAACCAAACTCACTGCCATGAGTCGATTCCAAGTCATAGTGACACCCTTTGGGTTTCCAGGGTGGTAAATTTCTATGGAAGTAGATTGCCCAGTGTTCCTTCTGTGGAGTGGCTGATGTGTTTTAACCACTAATCTGGTTAGCAGTCAGATGCCTTAGGCACTATGCCACCAGGGCATCAGCTCTAGGGGAAGGCTTTCTCTCTCTGTTGACTCATAGTTTAGGAGGAAGGTCCTTTTCTCCTTTAAGCATCTGTGGGCCCCATGTCATTGGAAATCCCCATTTGTCTTGGCATCAGTCTTCCCATGGGTCTTGGAGATTCTTAGTCCAAAGGATGTGTTCCACTCCTGGCTCATCTTTCTTGGTGGTAGTCAGGTCTGTCTCACTCCCTCTCTCTCTCTCTCTTTGCTGGCTTCTCTCTCCTTTTATCTCTTGTGAGATAAAAGATGATGCAGGCCACATCTATAAAAATGGTGTTGCAGGATCATCTGTATCGTCTAACTTCACAAGGAGGGAGGAGGATTATTATCAGCAGCCCAAGGCTGTTTCTTATGAGGTGGAGGTCAGATATACCTCCAACTTCCAACCTTTTAATCTAGTCTGACACCAACCATCTCTCCCAAGCCACTGTCTACTTCTCTGCTGAATTTGATAATTCATTGTAATGCTCATACAGAACTCACAGACATTCCTCATGATTATGGGTTTATTATGGAAGCAACAGGTTACTATTCAGGATGAGGAACAACTCAAGACAGTCTTTGATCAGGACAGCTTCTTCCCAACTGTGGTGCAGGCATACCTCTCTCTCTGGCTCTCAGCTCCTTGGCTCTTTGGCCTTTACCTTGCTTGAGCAAGTATTACAAAGCTCTTTTAAATCTTCCATTAAGTGCCCATAGGTACCTCACTCTTCCAGTAAGCCTTGGCCCAAAGGAACTGAGCTCTAGCTCTGTGGAATTAGCAAATTTAGCTGCACCAAGTGCCCTCACCAAGTGCCCTGAGGCACCTTAGTCTGACAGCAAGTCTCCTGCCCCAAATCATTCACCTTTCTCACTCTGAGTGTCCAGAAGTCCACTGTGCTGTCTTCTGCTGCTCCCTCTTCTGCTGCCACTTTGCTGCTACTGCTTTTTGCTGTCTCTCTAGTGTTAACACTTTCTGTCTCCTGGATTGAGGAAGTGCAGTGCAGGTGTCTCAGGTCTAAAGGATGCACTTTACTCCTGGCTCTACTTTCTTAGTAAGATCTCCCTTTTCAGTTTCTGGGATGGCTCATTTTAAGCCTAGTGGGATGGCAAAACTGACCAATCCCCTCACTAGAGTTCCTTACACCTTATTTACATGTTCTCATCCCCACAAGGGTACTACACCCCTTATTTACATTATTAGCAACCTGTCCAATCCCCTTGGTAGGTCACAAACACCTCACATTTGCATAGTCCTACCTAGTCATTTGGTGGGAGCTACAAAGATTAAAGTTAGAAGGGCCATGTTAAGTAATTCATTGCATCTACAACACCCTAAGGAAACTCCTCTTACATCAGATCAGAGTGTGATCTGAATAAGAGTGTGGTAGTTCACCATAATCCTGTCTCATTAACATAACAAGCAATAACTTAATCCTAATGAACATAACCTAATCCTGCCTCATTAACACATAGAGGTCAGAATTTACAACATATCACAAATGGAGGATACTTACATCAGATCACATCATGGAGAATGATTGCATCATTACATAATTGCCAAACCACTGAGAATCATAGCCTAGCCAAGTTGAACATATTTTGGGGGGACACAATTAAACCCATGACAGTCATTTAGGTCATTTCCATCTTTGGCTGTTGTGAACAGTGCTTCAATGAACTCTGGTGTACAAGTATCTGTTTGTGTTCCTGCTTTCAGTTCTTTTGAATATGTATCTAGGAGTGGAATTGCTAGGTCTTATGGGAGCTCTGGTAGCATAGTGGCTAAGACACTTGCCTGCTAACCAGACGGCTGGCGGTTCAAACCCACCAGCCACTCCTCGGAAGGAAGGTTGGGCAATCCTACTTCCGTAGTGATACTGCCTCGGAAACCCAAGGAGGGGTCGCTATGAGTCGGGGCCGACTCGACGGCACATAACAACAACAACAACAACATGGGAGCTCTGGTAGCATAGTGCCTAAGGCACTTGACTGCTAACTAGAAGGATGGTGGTTCAAACCCAACAGCCACTCCTTGGAAGGAAGGTTGGGCAATCTACTTCCATAGTGATACTGCCTCAGCAACCTGAGGAGGGGTCGCTATGAATCGGGTCCGACTCAATGGCACATAACAACAACAACAACATGGTAATCCTATGTTTACCTTTTTGAGGAACTGCCAAACTTTTCCACAGTGGCTGTACCATTTAAAATTCCACCAGGAATGGATGAAGATTCTAATTTTTCCCAACCTCGATTCTGACCTTAGCTCTGGGCTCCACCCTGAGAGTGGCCAAGACAGACCTGAGTGTGGAAGGGGCAGAGATCTTGTTCTGTGGGGAGTTATAGAGTGCATTTTTTTGCAATTTACACTTTACCAAGCACACTTATTTTTATTATTTAATTAAATCACTCATTAAATCAACAGACATATTTGAGCACCAACTATATGCCAGATGTGGGGAAACAGTGCTGAAGAAGACAAAAAAGGTCCTTAAACTCATAGAGTGGATGTGGAGACTGAGGCCCTGTACACTGTTGCCTCATTTGTGTTTCTGTCCTTCCTGAACTCTAGGAGCTTGAGTTTCCCCTCTACTCTTCTTGGCAATTGGTCTACCTCAGTTTACCTACCAGGACTCAGTCCTGTGCACTCTTCAGCCTTGAATAGCTCCATCCCAGAGACTCTTCAGAGTGGATACTGCTGGGAGGTAGAGGTCCACAGCTTTCTCTAAGATCAGGAGATAGGAAAAGAGGACAGGATGCAGAAGAGTTTAGACAATATTCCAAGGTCCCTTCCAGAAAACTAGCTAATTTTTACATATGCTGAGTTCAGGAGCTCTGGTAGCATAGTGACTAAGGCACTTGACTGCTAACCAGAAGGCTTGTGGTTCAAACCCATCACCCACTCCTTGGAAGAAAGACTGGGCAATCTACTTCCGTAGTGATACCTCCTCAGAAACCCAAGGAGGGGTCGTTATGAATCAGGTCTGACTCGATGGCACATAACAAAAACAACAACAACATGCTGAATTCAGACCTCTGGGGAAATATTTATTATTCCATTTGCTCTTTTATTACATAAACCGTTATTAATCCCCTCCTATGGGATAGTGCAATCTACTTCCATAGTGATATTGCCTCGGAAACCCAAGGAGGGGTCACTATGAGTCGGATCCAACTGGATGACACATAACAACAATGACATGGGATAGTGGTGGTTTAGTGGTAGAATTCTCCCCTTCCATGTAGGAGACCTGGGTTGGTTTATGATAACACACCTCCTGTGCAGCCACCACCCATTTGTCACTGGAGGCTTGTGTGTGACTATGATGCTGAACACATTTCAGTGGAACTTCCAGACTAAAATAGACTAGGAAAAAAGGCCTGGTGATGTACTTCTGAAAAATCAGCCAGTGAAAACCCTATGGATCACCATGGTCCAATCTGCAACTGATCATGAGGATAGTGCAAGACCAGGCAGTGTTTTGTTCCATTATTCATGGGGTTACCATGAATGAGGGCTGACTTGATTTGATGACAGCTAATAACAACAACAATTTGCTAAGTATTTCTATTATACCATTTCATTTTATCTTCCCAGAAACCTGACCAAGTGTAGGTCTCATTGTCTGTATTTCATATCGGAAAAACTGAAGCACAGAGAGGTTAAGTCATTTGGCCAAGGACTCACTGTTGGGCAGTGGCAGAACAGGGCTTTCACCCCATGAATGTCTTTCTCTCCAGCCAGGTGTCTTTCTGTGACTCCAGGCACAGAAGAGTAGACAAGAGTAATGAGTGACAGAGCACTCAGATTCCAAGGAACATTGAATTATGTCTGGGTTAGGGAATTGGGATTGAAATCTGGCCTGGGTTTTAAGGAGCAAGTGAGAATTTGCCAGGAAGGAAAGGCATTTAAGACAGAGGAGTCAGAATGTGCAAAAACACAAAGTTGAGGGAAAAAAACATGGAGTGTTCACAATTGTGCAATGTGGCTGGTATGTCAACACCATTGGAGGAATGGGGGTGAAGAGGCAGTTCTGGAAAAATGAGTTGGAGCCAGAATGTTGAGGACAGATGTAGCACACCTAGCTTACATGTGGGTCTTGTTTGAACATGCAAGTGGCTTAAAAAAATTAGCCGCTAATAATTTTGAATAGAGGAGAATTCACATAGAAAATAGAGACTTACATCTTTCTTCCAAAGACCTGGCAATCCTACACTACATTCCTGTGAACTCGGAGTATGATTACCACACTTCTCATCCAGTCTGATTATGTGTTTACTCATTTGCTCAGCCACTAGAGATTATATTCCTTTAGCATCTACTAAAGGAATTTGAGATTCATCCTCTTTTGGCAGCTGAAAGATTTTCATATACGAGAGTGATGTCTTCAGAAAGCTCCCTCTGGCTGCTGTGTTAGAAAGGATGGGAAGCATCATACTGTATGTTAATGGATTAAATGCACCAGTCAAGAGACAGAGAGTGGCAAAATAGATGGAAAAAAATGGCCCATCAATACGTTGCCTACAAGAGACACACCTTAGGTACAAGGATACATAAGTTATGCTAAACATCAAAGGATGGAGAGAAAAATACCAGGCAAACAGTAACCAAAAGAGAGCAAACCAAACCAATGCCATCAAGTCAATTCCAACTCAGTGACCCATTAGGGCAGACTAGAACTGCCCCATAAGATTACCAAGGCTGTAAATTTTTATGGACATAGAGTGCATCATCTTTCTCCCACTGAGCAGCTGGTGGGTTTGAACTACTGAGCTTTTGGTTAGCAGTCCAATGATTTAACCACAGCACCACCATAGTCTTAAAAAAAGAACAAACAAATAAAAAAAACCAAACTCATTGCTGTCAAGTGGGATCCCACTCATAGCGACCCCTCCTTGGATTTCTGAGGCAGTATCAGTATGGAAGTAGATTGTCCAATCTTTCTTCTGAGGAGTAGCTGGTGGGTTTGAACCTCCAGTCTACTGGTTAGTAGTCAAATGCCTTAGGCCACCAGAGCACCTTAAAAAAAGAAAGAAAAAAAAAAAAAAAAAAGGACAGGAGTGGCAATATTACTATTTGTCAAAACAGACTTCATGTCAAAATCCATCATAAGACACAAGGAAAGACACTATATAATGATAAAAGGGACAATTCACCAAGAAGACCTAATACGTGTAAATATCCAGGCACCTAGGGCCAGCATCCTGAAATTTATAAAGCAAACTCTAACAGAATTAAAGAGAGAAATAGGCAGATCTACAATAATAGTAGGTTTCAATACACCATTTTTGATGATAGATAAAACAACCAGAAAGGAAATCAGTAAATATATAGAAGACCTGAATTACACTATTAACCAACTAGACCTAACAGGAATATATAGTACTCAACACCCAACAACAGCAGAATACACATTCTTCCCCATTGCACACGGAACATTCTTGAAATAGACCACATTTTGGGCCACAAAATGAACCTTAATAAATTTTAAAAGATTGAAATTATATAAAGCATATTCTTTGACCATAATTGTATGAAGTTAGAAATCCATCCCAGCAAGAATAGGGAAAAATACATGGAAACTAACTACGACACTACTAAAAGATTATTGAGTCACAGAAGAGAGTAAAAGTGAAATTAAAAAAAAAAAATACTTAGAATCAAACAAAAATGAAAACACAGCATACAAAAATGTTTGTTGTTGCTGTTGTTATGTACCGTCGAGTTGAACCCAACTCATAGTGACCCCTCCTTGGGTTTCTGAGGCAGTGTCACTACAGAAGTAGATTGCCCCATAATGTTTAGGGTGCAGCAAAAGCAGTGCTCAGAGAGAAATTCATAGCAATAAATACCTACATTAAAAAAGAAGATCCAAAACCAATAATTTAATCTGACAACATGTATAAATAGAAAAGAAAGAGCAAAAGAAGACCAAAGCTACTAGAAGTAAGGAAATAATAAAGATCAGAGCAGAAATAAATGAAACAGAAAACAGAAAAACAATAGAAAGAATGAACAAGACCAGAAGTTGGTTCTTTGAAAGGATCAATAAAACAGACAAAACACTGGCTATGCTGACAAAGGAAAAAGTGAGAAAAAGCAAATTACCAAAATAAGAAATGAAATTGCAGATATTACAACAGATCCAGCTGAGATACAGAAGATCATAATAGAATATTATGGAAAACTGTACTCTGATACATTTGAAAATTTAGAAGAAATGGACAAATTCCTAGAAACACACTAATTACTAAACTAACACAAATAGAGGTAGAAGATCTAAACAAACCCATAACCAAAGAAGAGATGCCAACAACAAAAAAAGCCTAGGACCAGATGGCTTCAGTGGGGAATTTTACCAAACATTCAGAGAAGAGTTGATACCAATTCTACTCAAACTCTTCCAAATCATAGAAGAGAAAGGAATAATCTCCAACTCATTCTATGAAGCCAGCATCACCCTGGAACCAAAGGCAGGTAAAGACATTACACACACACACACACACACACACACACACGAAAATTACAGACTGATAGCTCTCATGAATATAAACGCAAAAATTCTCACCAAAATTCTAGTGAACAGAAGTCAACAATATATTAAGAAAATCATACATCACAATCAGGTGAGATCCGCACCAGAAATGGAAAGGTGGTTCAACATTAGAAAATCAATCATTGTAATTCACCACATAAATAAAACAAAGGAAAGGAACCACATGATCACCTTAATTGATGCAGAAAAAGGATTTGACAAAATCCAACACCCTTTTCTCAACAAAATAGGAACAGAAGGGAAATTTCTCAACAAAATTAAGGATGTATGTGCAAAACCAACAGCCAACATTATTCTTAATAAAGACTGAGTGAGAGCGCTTTCCTTAAGAACAAGAATGAGGCAAGAATTCCCATTATCACCCCTCTTACTCAATATTGTACTGGAAGTTCTAGCCAGAGTAATAAGGCAAGAAAGAGAAATAAAGAGTATTGAAATCAGAAAGGAAGAAGTAAAACTATCCCTATTTACAGATGACATGATCCTATATGTAGCAAACCCCAAAAATTCCACAAGAAAGCTTTTGGGCATAATAGAAGACTTAAGCAATGTTGTAGGGTACAAGAGCAACACACAAAAATCCATTGGCTTCCTTTACATTAGCAGGGAGAGATGCTAAGAAGAAATCAGAAAACAATACCATTTACAGTAGCCCCCAAAATGGTAAAATTCCTAGGTATAAACTTAACTGGGTATGTAAAAGACTTATACAATGAAAACTAAGAAACACTAATGTAAGAAACTAAGACAGATCTACTAAATGGAAGTACATTCTTAACTCATGAATTGGAAGACTTAATATTTGAAAAGATTGATACCATCTAAAGCTATTTATGGGAGCTCTGGTAGCACAGTGCCTAAGGCACTTGACTGCTAACCAGAAGGCTGGCGGTTCAAACTCACCAGCCACTCCTCGGAAGGAAGGTTGGGCAATCTAATTCCATAGTGATACCGCCTCAGAAACCCAAGGAGGGGTCGCTATGAGTTGGGGCCGACTCGACGGCACACAACACACACACAAAGCTATTTATACATATAATGCAATCTCAATCCAAATTCTAGTAACATTCTTTACTGAAATGGAAAAAACTAATTACTCACGTCATATGGAAAGGAAAGGCCTGGAATAGCCAAAGCGATATTGAAGAAGAACAAAGTAGAGGCCTCACAATTCTTGATCTCAAAACATGCTATACAGGCACAGTGATCAAAATGGCTTGGTACTGGTTCAACTCATAGACCTCACTCAAACTCACTGGCATTGAGTTGGACTGGACTCATAGTGACACTTCCTTAGGTTTCTGAGGCAGTATCACTATGGAAGTAGATTGCCCAGCCTTCCTTCCGAGGAGTGCCTTGTGGGTTTGAACCATCAGCCTTCTGGTTAGCAGTCAAATGCCTTAGCATTTGCTCAGCACTGTTAGGGACTTTATTCATACTCTCTCTACTCCTTCTAATAGTCCTGAAAGACTGGGGTTTTATCAAATAAGAAAATAGAAGGTTCAAATTCAGATGTCATGAATGAAAGGATTGAGAAATTGGACTACATAAAAATTTAAAAGTTTTAAATGTCAAAAGAAACCATTCAGGAGGTTCAAAGCCAAGCCACAGACCAGGAGCAAAAGTATTTACAATATGCATCACAGGTAAAAAAACAAAAAAACAAAAACAACAATATCCAGAGTTCATAAAGATCAATTGCAAGTCCATAAGAAAGATAAGCAATCTAAGAGGAGTGGGAATGGGTCTGAGAAGAAAGTTATTAGAAGAGGTACAAATGACCAGAGAGTGAATGAAAAAATGGCCATCCTTACCATCTTAGAGAATTATTCTGTTTGCATTAGGAAAATGCTCAAAGAAACAACCCAATATCAATTTTAAGGGGAAATTAAAAAAATTAATAGCATCTAGTGTTGGTAGGACCACAGGGGGGACAGAGAATGACACATGCAGAAAATAGAGCCATTTTTTTAGAGCAATCTGACATTATCTGCCTAAGGCATTAGACTGCTAACCAGAAGGCTGGCGGTTCAAACCCACCAGCTACTCCTCCGAAGGAAGGTTGGGGGCAATCTACTCCCATAGTGATACTGCCTCGGAAACCCAAGGAGGAGTTGCTATGAGTTGGATCTGACTTGACGGCAGTGTGTTTGGTTTTGGTTTTTGGTCAACATTAAAAACACACCCTTTGACACAGCCATTTCTCTTCTATGTGTCTATTCTAGAATGTCTAGCACAGATGCATAAGGCAACATGGACAAGGATGTTCATTGCAGTGTTATTGGGGGAAAAAAAGAATAAATTAACATTCATCAATAGGGGATTAACATGAGAATTCAAGGGTCACACAGCTCAAGTGAAAAACCACAAAAGATCTCAGTGAAGAATCTCCAGCTCCTGTCTTCCATTTGCTAAGTTCCCACCTCTCTTGTGATAAAGATAGATAGATAGGTGCTATAGAGTTGACTAGGAGATCTGGTTGCGTAGTGCCTAAGGCACTACTAACCAGCCACTCCTCGGAAGGAAGATTGGGCAATCTACTTCCATAGTGATACCGCCTCGGAAGCCCAAGGAGGGGTCACTATGAGTCGGGTCCAACTCGACAGCACATAACAACAATAACAACATGGTGATACTTACTTCCCCAGTGATACCGCCCTGGAAACCCAAGCAGGGGTTGCTATGAGTCAGATCCGACTCGACAGCAGCGATTTTTTTTTTTTTTAAATAGAGTTGACTACAACTCATGGCAACTTTATATACAATAGAAAGAGGTGTTGCCTGGTCTTACATCATCCTCATCATCACCAACATGTTCTCATCCTTGTGGCCGCTGTACCAATCCATCTCACCAAAGGTCTCTCTTGCCCTCATTGGCCTTCCACTTCACCAAACATGATGTTCTCCTCTAGTGACTGATCTCTCCTGAACTTCCAGAAATGCAAACTACATTCAGAGGAGTACGTGGAATGAGGGATATCATATGGATTTTGGCTGAAAGCAAAGAATACCAGAAAGATGTTTACATGTTTACTTGTGTTTTATTGACTATGCAAAAGCATTTGATTGTGTGGATCATAACAAATTATGGATAACATTGAGAAGAATGGGAATTCCAGAACACTTAATCGTGCTCATGAGGAACCAGGAGGCTGTCATTTGAACAGAACAAGGGGATACTGCATGGTTTAAAATCAGGAAGGGAGTGGATCAGGGTTGTATCCTGTCACCATACTTATTCAATCTGTATGCTGAGCAAATAATCTGAGAAGCTGGACTATATGAAGAAGAACATGGCGTTAAGATTGGAGGAAGACTCATCAACAACCTGTGATATGCAGATGGCACCACTTTGCTTGCTGAAAGTGAAGATGACTTTGAAACACTTACTGATGAAAATTAAAGACTTCAGTCTGCCATATGGATTACATCGCAACATAAAACGAAAATCCTTACAACTGGACCAATAAACAGCATCACAATAAATGGAGAAAAGATTGAAGTTGTCAAAGATTTCATGTTACTTGGTTCCACCAGCAACACCAACAGAAGCAGCAGTCAAGAAATCAGACTACGTATTTCACTGGGTAAATCTGCTGCAAAAGACCTCTTTAAAGTGTGGAAGAGCAAAGATGTCTCTTTGAAGACTAAGGTGCACCTAACCTAAGCCATGGTATTTTCATCTCATATGCATGTGAAAGCTGGACAATGAATAAGGAAAATGGAAGAAGAGTTGATGCTTTTCAATTGTGGTGTTGTTGAAGAATAGTGAAAGCATCATAGACTTCCAGAAGAACTAATGAATCTGTCTGGGAAAAAGTGCAACCAGAATGGTCCTTGGAAGCCAGAATGGCCAGACTTCGTCTCACTTACTTTGGTCATGCTATCAGAAGGGACCATTCCCTGGAGAAGTATCTCATGCTTGGTAAAATGGAAGGTCAATGAAAAAGGGGAAGGCTTTCAACAAGGTGGATTGACATAGTGGCCGCAGCAATGGGTTCAGGTATAGAAAGGATCATGAGGTTGGCAGAGGACTGGGCAGTGTTTTGTTCTGTTGTACATAGGTTCACTATGAGTCAGAGCCTATTCGATGGCACCTAACAACACCAACTAACAGCAATGACATATGAAAAGCAAGTGACTTGGACAGTGTTCTGTGGTGATCCATAAGGTTTTCATTGGCTAATTTTCAGAAATAGATATCTAGGCCTTTCTTCCTAGCTTGTCTTAGTCTGGAAGCTCTTGTGAAAACTGTCTGCCATAGGTGATCCTACTGATACGTGATGTACCAGTGACAAAGCTTCTGGCATCATAGCAATGTGCAAGCCACCACAGTATGACAGACTGACAGATGAGTGGTGGTCTCATGCTAGGTGATCACTATTATTTCTTTCTAAAATAGTCTTCTAGTAATTACTTCTATGCATATATAAGCCACTAAAAATACATATTCTCACCCCTTTTTCACACAAATGGAAGCATGCTATCATGTGCTTCTGCATAGTGTTATTATTTTTTAAATAAGACAAAGCTGAACTTATTTCTTAAGGGAGACTGCCACCATGCAAAACTTTGGCACTGTCTTGGTAAGGAAGAAGGTGAGGTCAGAATTGATTGAGAATTAGAAGTTTGACTTAAGGTA